>NW_023425555.1:945340-1349333 GCF_014108245.1 Pipistrellus kuhlii
GAGGAAGGTTGGTGGATGGAGGAATGAAAGGAAGAAAGAATAGGTGGATGGACCTAAGAGGTTTGGCTCAGTGGATAGAGCGTCAGCCTGCAGACTGAAGGGTCCCAGGTTCGATTCCGGTCAAGGGCCTGTCCTTGGTTGCAGGCACATCCCCAGTAGGGCGTGTGCAGGAGACAGCTGATGGATGTTTCTCTCTCATCGGTTTCTAACTCTCTCCCTTCCTCCCTGTAAAAATCAATAAAATATGTATTTTTTAAAAACGAATGGGTGGATGGAGCGAGTGGTGGGTCACTGTCCCCTCACCAGTGACTCAGGCTTGGAGGGTGTGAGCAGGCGGTTCACCCCATGGCCCCGCCCCTCCGCCCGCCCCTCCCCCCGCCTCTCCCCGAGCATTTCATTAGGACGGTCTGCTGCACGGCCCCTCAGCCCGGGAAGATCCAGGCGCCTCTGCGGTTATTGGGGCCCGTTAACCGTGCTGTCAGGCCTGGCTTAGGGAAGCCGCTCCGGGCAGGGCTCACAGCCCCGAGGGCGCTGGTCAGGAGGGCCTGGGACCAGGGTTACAGGGAGCCTGCCCGCTTAATCTCGGGCCCTCCCTCTGCTAACGGGCGGTGAGGCTTGGGGCAGTCACGCCCCTATTGGGAGTCAGTGTCCTCGCCTGTGAACGATGGAGCAGCGAGGGGCTCGTCCAAGGATTCCCCGAGCTCATGGCTGCATCACCAACACTGAGTGCACCGGCTGTGAGGCTGTGACCGTAACACCGAGGACCCAGTGTAACCAGTAACATCAGGGAGCCGGGGGGTGGGGGGACGGGGGGGGGGGGGCCCACACACGCCCGCCACCTGACCCTGTGGGGCATGGTGCCGCAGCCACGCGGAATCTACGGACGGGGAAACCGAGGCTGAGGGGGAGGTTACGTGCTTGGCCCACGCCATTGGGCGGGAAGTGATGGGCGGTGATTCCATTCCGCCTGGCTGCTGAGTGGGGACCAAGCCTGGGCGGCGGGGGGGAGTGGGGGGTGAGGGCCCTTCCACCAGCGCACGGAGGGGATGCACTGCAGAGCGGAGGGGGAGCTGGACAGCGACCGAAACGGACGGCTCCAGCGTGATTGACAGCACATCTGAGGCCCGCCCCCCACCCCTCGGGGGACCAGGGACCCCAGTCCTTCCTCAGGAGCAGCAGGGGGCCAAGGCGGGAGGAGAAGTGTCCGAGCTGCCCGGGTGGACCCGCAGGGGCCGTGTGGGGCCTACTTGGCTCTCCTCAAGCCCTGGACGTACCCGAGGATACCTCCCTAGCAAGAGTGGGGGGGTGGGGGCCGGTCTCAGAGGCTCCAGGAGGACTGAACCTCAGGGCGCAAGTGCAGAACAAGGGCCGGAGGGTGAGCAGGGAGAGGGGAGGTGATGGCGATACACACGCCTGAGGCTGCTCTCGGGAGGGGCCGCGGCTCCTCACCGCTTCTGCATCCGGGCCGCCCCGTGGGCCTGAGGCCCCAGCAGGACCTTCCCCTCCCTGAGGCTCCTCCTCCCGTCCGCGAAGCCCGGCTCATCCTGGCACCACCTCTTAGCGTTGTTCTGAAGGTCCCGTTAGACCGGGAAACGCACTGCCTCGGGGTGGCGCTGGCACCGTTAGCTCACCGTCAGGGGTTGTTGTCGTTATTGCCCCAATTGCCAGACGGGAAGACCGAGGCCCAGGGAAGGGAAGTGTCTTGCCTCAGGATGTTCAGTGGGTTGGTGGCGGAATCTATGCCGGAGATGGTGGGCCTGCCTGGGCACAGGGCACCTCGCAGAGGCGCAGGGCCCCGAGGCAGCCATGCTGGGTCTCCGCCCTCCGGCTGCAGCAGCCGCCATGAATTGTGAGCGCCCCTCCGTCCAGGCGCCACTCAGAGCTTTAACCCATCCCCTCTCGGAACCACCACCACCTGGGAGGTATGGACCGCTCTGTCCTCGCTGTCCAGATGGCGAGCTTTGGGGACCGAGCACAGCCACCCCCGGGACCGCCTGGTTCGAAGGCCCTGGCTCTCAGCGCGGCTCCTGCTCTCCCGACAGAGGTGGGGGCTGTTTGTCATAGTAACTCTCCCAGCCCCCTCCTCCCCAAGACGAGGGGGAAATGAGGTGTCAAGGGCGGCATGGCGGACCCCAGACAAGCTCCCCGCTGAGAACTGGGCACCCCTTCCCGTCACAGGGGAGGGAGCTGGAAGGACACCGCCCAAGCCCCGCCCTCTGTCCTTGGCCCTGAGGAGGCTGAGTGGCCAGAGCCCTCGGGCTGCAGAAGGCCACCCTGGGGCGCGAGCTGGCGGGTGGCTGGGGGCTGGAGGGGGAGGCAGCACCCCCTCCCTCGCACACATGCTCCCTCCGTTCCCATCTGGCCGCCTGGCTGCCAGCGGAGCTGCCTGCAAACACAAAAGCATCTCGTTTCCATCCTAGAAAACCCCCGGGACTGCCTCTTGGCCACTGCGGCTGGGGCAGGAGCCGGGAAGTGGCAGCTGTCCCGCCAGGGGAAGGGGCCGGAGTCGTGGGCCTGGGTCCTCTCGGGCCCACAGGCCAGGGAGCAGCGGGGAGCCTGGTGTCCGTGCACCGGGAGCAGCGCCAGCCGCAGAGGGTCTGGCTCGTGGCCTCCGCCCGGCCCCACAGGCCCCCCCCCAAAAAAACAAGCAAAAATCTGGAAAGAAACCGTCACAACGAGCTTCAGAGGCGACGTGTCCCCACAACACACACACACACACACACACACACACACAGGAGGTGCGCAGGGCTGCAGCGGGCTTGCACACAAGTTGGAGGGCGACTTCTGTTGGGGAGACATGCAGGCATCCCTCCACTTGGGGGGTGCGGTGGGCTGTCCCTGAGTTTGGGGTGAACAGGAAGTGGAGAGGGGGCTGGGTTGGCAGGATGTCATTCTCCCCTGTGCAGGTCTGAGTCCGGAGAAGGGGGTCTGAGGGACCAGGGAGCGGGGACCCCTGGGCATCACCTGGGAGGAAGGTCCCCACCCCCCGGGGAGGTCAGGCTGCGAGAGGGTGCAGGCGGCCCAGGCCCGGTCACCGCCCCGGGCTGTCTGCGGGAGGGAGGCAGGGTGTGCGGGAGGGAGGCAGGGTGTGCGGGAGGGAGGCAGGGTGTCCGGGAGGGAGGCTGGGTCTGCGGGAGGGAGGCAGGGTCTCCGGGAGGGAGGCAGGGTCTCCGGGAGGGAGGCTGGGTCTTCGGGGAGGCAGGGTCTCCGGGAGGGAGGCGGGGTCTCCGGGGAGGCAGGGTGTGCGGGAGGGAGGCTGGGTCTGCGGGAGGGAGGCAGGGTCTCCGGGAGGGAGGCTGGGTCTGCGGGAGGGAGGCAGGGTGTGCGGGAGGGAGGCCGGGTCTGCGGGAGGGAGGCCGGGTCTGCGGGAGGGAGGCAGGGTGCGCGGGAGGGAGGCAGGGTCTCCGGGAGGGAGGCAGGGTCTCCGGGAGGGAGGCTGGGTCTTCGGGGAGGCAGGGTGCGCGGGAGGGAGGCAGGGTGTGCGGGAGGGCGGCAGGGTGCGCGGGAGGGAGGCAGGGTCTGCGGGCCCTGGGGGCCCGGACGCGGCCCAGCGCCCAGAACACACGGGCCAAAGGCCGCCGCGCCCCGCGCCCTCGGCCCCGCCCTCCGCGCCGCCGGGAACCGGCGAACCCGCCGGGACAAAGGCAGGGCCGCTTCCCGAAGGCAAACAACCCCGTTTGGCTGCCGGGTGTTTATTATTTTTATTTTTCGCTCCAGCGGGCGGCCGGGCAGGTTTGGGGACCCGGAGGCGCCAGGGACCCGCGCCGCCCACGCGGGGCCGGACGGGCCGGGCGCATGCGCGGCCGGGACGCGGAAGGCCGCCGCGCAGCCTCGCCCGCCGGTCTCCGTGGCAACGGGCTCGCGGCGGGGAGGGCCCGGGAGGCGCGGCGCGGCGGCTATTTCTGCCGCTTCCTGCGCCTCGCGGCCGCGTCGCCATGGCAACCGTGCTCCTCCGCCGGCGGCTTCCCGGCTGGGCCGGCGCGTGACCCCGGCCGCCGCCCCCGCGTCTCCCACTCGCCGCTCCTCCTTCCTCCCCGGGCCCTCCTCCCGGGCACCGGCCCGCCCCGCGCCCCCTCCCGGGCCCTCCTCCCGGGCACCGGCCCGCCCCGCGCCCCCGCCCCGCCTTCCCCTCCCCGTGTGCCGGTGCCCGCCGCCCGGGAGGGAGGAGGGAGGAGGGAGGAGGGAGGAGGGAGGAGGGAGGAGGGAGGAGGGAGGAGGGAGGAGGGAGGAGGGAGGAGGGAGGAGGGAGGAGGGAGGAGGGAGGAGGGAGGAGGGAGGAGGGAGGGAGGAGGGAGGAGGGAGGAGGGAGGAGGGAGGGAGATTGATGGGGGACGCTTATTAAAAAACATGGTAACCGTTTCCGTTTTTATTACGTTGACAAGGGAGCGTTATTTACTGTTATTGTTTGCCGCGCCGGCCGCCGGGGCGCCGGGGGTGAGCGGTGCCACCTTTGCGGGTCCCGGGGGTCGCGGCTGGAGCGGGAGGCCCGGCTCCTCCGCGGGGACCGGCGGGCGCTGCGAGGGGTCCGCCCAGACCCGCGCCCTGGGGCCCGCTCCTCGCCCCTCCCGCAGCCCGGACCCCGCGCCCTGGGGCCCGCTCCTCGCCCCTCCGCAGCCCGGACCCCGCGCCCTGGGGCCCGCTCCTCGCCCCTCGCCCCTCCGCAGCCCGGACCCCGCGCCCTGGGGCCCGCTCCTCGCCCCTCCCGCAGCCCGCCCGGCAGACCCCGCCGGGAGCCTGCAGGGGCCAAGGCGCGGGTGGAGGGAGAAAAACTGCAAAATAGACAGGAACAGAGGACTGCACCCAGGACTGCACCCAGGCAGGCTCCGTCCTGCGCGGACGGCTTCCCGGGGGCCGGGGTGGAACAGCCGCTGCCTTGGAAGCGCTGAACCGGGTAGCGACCAGGACGTCCTCAGCCCGGCCTTGACCGAGCGCGGCAGGCTGGCTGCTGAGCGCTGGGTGTGCAGGGAAGGGGTCAAATTCTTCGTCCCCGCTGGGGCCTGGCTTCCAGCAAACCTGCCCACTTAGATCCTGCGCCCGAGGTGGGCCTCTGCCCAGGCCACACAGCCAGAGCCGTCCTGCTCCCACGCCCGCCCGCAGGGAGAGCCCAGCCGAGCCCCGGCTGCAGGAAGCAGGGAGGCTCAGCTGGAGGGCGGCGCAGGGGAGCTGAGCTGGGCCCGCTGAGCCCTGGCTGGCCTGGGGCCCGCCCGCTCCACCGTAGCCCTCACTGGGGTGGGGGTGGGAGTGGGGGGTAGGAGGTGTGTCCAGGCGTCAGATGGGACTGAGGATGCCAAGTCCCTGCTGGGGTGCTGCTTTCGCCCAGCTAATTCCGGTTTGCCTGCTGTCCCCAGCTCAGCTCCCCGCTCCTGAGCATCATCAGCTGAAATGCAAACAATGCTGCTTGGGAGGCAGAAGCCAGGGAGAGGGGCTCTGGAGTTGGCCCTACGGAAAGGGTTTGAAGATGTTTACGCTGATCAACAGCACTCCTGATGGACAGCTCGGGTTCTGTTTCCCCCTCCCCGGGGGACTTGGTCAGCAGGCCTCTCCCAGGCCTGGCTCAGAGGGTCAGCAGGGACTTCCCAGCCCAGAGTCGTCTCTGCAGACTCCTGGAGCCTACCATCAGGCCAGTTCCTAGCAAGGCCTCTGGGTCTGGGCGTCCAGCAAGGGGAAGCTGTCTCCACTCTGTCCCCAGCACCTGCCAGCCCTAGCTGCGGACCCTCCCTGCATGCATGACCAAAATCAGGCTCCAAACAAAGAGAGTGTCTCCCCCCCCACACACACACACACACACCAGCCCTGGGCTGCCAGCTCTGTGACAGGGAACCAGGGTGGCCTCCACTCCTGTTATCAGCACTTACCCCAGCGGCTGGCCTTCCCAGCAAACCTCACCTCTGGCAGCAGGTTTAGAGTGTTTGACTGACTGCCCAGCTGGCGTGGCTCAGAGGTTGAGCATCGACCAGAAAGTCATGATTTGCCCGGGACCGGTTTGGCTCAATGGATAGAGCGTCGGCTTGGGGACTGAAAGGTCCCGGGTTCGATTCCGGTCAAGGGCATGTACCTTGGTTGCGGGCATATCTCCAGTAGGGGGTGTGCAAGAGGCAGCTGATCGATGACTCTCTCTCATGGATGTTTCTGACTATCTCTCTCCCTTTCTCTCTGGACAAAAATCAATAAAATATATTTAAAAAGAAAAAAGAAAAAAAAAAAGTCATGGTTTGATTCCATGTCAGGGCACATGTCCGGGTTACAGGCTCGCTCCCCAGTGGGGCCTGCAGGAGGCAGCCGTTCCATGATTCTCTCTCATTGATGTTTCTGTCCCTCTCTCCCTCTCCCTTCCTTTCTAAAAATCAATAAAAAATATATATTTTTAAAAGAGTTTGATTGATGTGAGAGCCGTGCCCCTAGGCAGCGCTTGAAGAGGACTGAGATGATAGATGACACCCAGGATCAAAGAACCCCAGAGCCGGAAGGACCTTGGCGATTATCCAGACCAACCACACCCGCCTCCCCATTTCACAGGTGAACAAGGGACCTGAGACCTGCTCCTGGTTGGTGGCAGGACCCAGGCCAGGATCAGGCACCTTGCCTCTCTCCAGGGGCTCATTGCCCACTCTGCCTCTTCTGTGGCATTATGTCTCTGAGCAGATGATCAGGACCCGGTGGGGTTGGGGGTGGGGGTGGAGGGGTAACTCTGGTGAGACAGGACACATTGAAATCTGGGTTCAGATCCTCACTTCTAATGAAAACGTGGACACGTGAATTCTTCTCTCTGAGCCTCAGTTGTCTTCAGTGTTGAGTGGGTATAATAATAGCATCTGCCCTGAGTTTGTCTTAAGGCATAAGGAAGATGGTGCAAGAAAAGCAACTGGACCGATGCCTGGCCCATCCTGGCATTCGATGCTGGCAGTGATGCTGGTGCTGGTGGTGATGCTGGTGGTGCTGATGCTTGTGGTGGGTTGGAGGATGCCGCCTCCCCCCAAAGCAGGCTCTGTTCAAGTCCTAATCCCTGGGACCTGGGACCCTGACCTTGTTTGAGGAAAGGGTCTTCATAGATGTAAAGGGCGTTGGCATGAGGTCACCCGTGGTTGCCCATTTGAGACTCAGTGCCAACAAGCGTCCTCAGAGGAGACAGAAAAGAAGGCCGTGTGCAGCCTGAGGCGCAGAGGGCAGTGATGCGGCCACAAGCCAAGGACACCTGGAGCCACCAGACACTAGAAAGGCGGGAAGGATTCCTCCCGGAGTCCGGAGGGGATGTGGCCTCCGAACTCTGAAGGAACCCCCGAGCGTAAGCCCCCGGGTTTGTGGGCGTCTGTTTCGCAGCCACAAGAAACTAACACCTTGGCGAGGCTGGTGCTGCTGCTGGGATGGTGGGAATGGTGGTGGCGGTGGCGGTGTCATGGTGACGGGTGATGGTGATGGTGATGCTGACCGTGTGTGAGTTCCCTGGGCTCTGTGCCGGCTCCTGGCCACTCCGGCGGCCCTTGTCTCTCAGGTGGTCACCAGAGCCCCCCCTTCATGTCGCCTTTGCTCTGTGGGCATCTGTCTCCGTATTTCCCCCTTTTATACAGACGTACTGGGTCAAGACCCACCCTGAGAACCACATCTCAGTGTGATCACCTCTTTAAAGGCCCTGTTTCCAAAGAAGGTCACATTCTCAGCTACCGTGTGGGACACAATTCCCCCCATAACAGTGGAGCTGGAGATGGTCACGGTGGAACTGGAGATGAAGCAGGAGCCCAGCCAGTGTCAGGCCAGGGCAGAGGAAGGAGGGACAGTGTGCTGTGACCACGCTCCTGCTGGCTCCCTGTGGGCCTCCTCCCTCCTCCCCTTCCTCCCCCCCCCTCCTCCTCCTCCTCCTCTTCCTCTTCCCTTCTCCTCCTCCTTCCTCCTCCTCCCCCCTTCCCTCCTCCCCCTCCCTCCTCCTCCTCCCCCTCCTCCTCCTCTTCCTCCTCCTCCTCCTCCTCCTCCTCCCCCTCCTCCTCCTCCTCCTCCTCTTCCTCCTCCTCCCTCCCCTCCTCCCCCTCCTCCTCCTCCTCTCCTCCTCCTCCTCCTCCTCCTCCTCCTCCTCCCCCTCCTCCCCTCCTCCTCCTCCCCCCTCCTCCTTCCCCCCCTCCTCCCCCCCTTTCCTCCTTCTCCCTCCTCCTCCTCCCCCTCCCCCTCCTCCTCCTCCCCCCCCTCCCCAGGAGCAAACACTTGCTATTTTTGTACAAGGCTAAGTCAGTGCTTGTCTCCTGGCCCGTCCCAGCTGCCAGCGCCTCCCTGAGGGCAGGGACCGTGGTTTGCTTGCCTGTGAGGCCCCTGGGAGCCTGGCCCAGCCCCCACACGTGCGGATCGAGCGTGGACTGTTTCAAAGCCCAGCACGTCCCTCCCTCCTCTTTCCATCTGGGCGCCATGGAGACAAGACAAGGCGGGGTGGCCACCTGCTTCTGAGCGGGATCTTTCTGCCCCAGACCCAGGCCCCGCAGCGCCGGCCCCTGACCCTGACCCTGACCCTGACCCCGGGAGCCCGCTGGCCTCCGGCAGGAGGTGGGCAGGGTCAGACCGCTGGTTTCTTCTCATTAGACGCGATCCAGGGGCTCCCTCCTCACCCTGTCCCCCTCCGGCCCCCACCGGCCAAGACCGGAATGGCCGGGGTGCCCGGTCACTCGCGGGTCCAGGCGGGACGTTTGTGGGACACGCTCTGCCAGGCGCTGCCCTGGTACCAGGAGCCAGTGGCCAGTGAGGCCAGGGTCTCGCCTTGGTGCGGCTCCCATTGGCGGGAAGAGAGAGACCGAGAACAAAGGAACAGCTGATGCCAGGATCTGGGGAGCGGGGCGAGGGCTGCGCTGGAGAACGGGGGGCTGGGGTTTGGGAAGGGGGTCCCGGCAGTGATGGGGTGACCATGGAGAGAGCTGAGGAGAGCGAGGAGGGGAGGCGGAGGGCAGCAGGAGCCGCCAGTGCAAAGGCCCTGAGGTGCCGAGGGGCGGCGTGCAGGCGGGTGGAAGTTTGGGGTTCTTCCTAGGGATGGGTGATGTCACCAAAGCGGGGAGGCAAGAGCCAGCCGAGGGCCAGTGTGTGGGTTCAGAGGACCCCTGTTTCGGAGGGGAGCACCCAGAGGCCGGAGGGAAACGGGGGGAAGTTAGAGGAGCTGATGGAGTCCAGGTGAGAGGCGGTGGCGGCGGGCACGGGGACCCAGCATCGGGAGGAGGTAAATGGCTGGATTGGGGGGGGGGGGGGTGAGGAAGAGGCAGCGGGATTTGCCAAAGGACGGGATGTGGGTGTGGAGGACGGAAGCTGCCAGGGACGACTGCAGTGTCACGAGTGGAAGGTACCGCTTCCTGAGATGAAGGAAGGAGAAGGGGCGGGCAGGGCCTCAAGAGCTGGCATTTGGACATGTTATGTCCAAACACATTATCATGCACTTAGAGCGCTCAGAGGCTGTCATTTAACCTGCCCGGTGGTGGTTATACCCCTGGGGCAAGATAACCACCCTGAGAGGGAGAACCTACTGTCACCCCCATTCTACAGATGAGGAAACGGAGGTGCAGAGAGGGGGAGCTGGCGAACACACAAATCCAGGTAGTTTGATTCCAAAGCTCATCCTGTTTGCTCAGGCGTTGGTTTGTCTGTTCACACGTTCATTCACGGTCACGTGCATGGTAGACCACGCCTCACTCTGGGCACTGTGACGTGGAGGGTCCAGCACGCTATGCACGGCGACTGTGAATGAATGAATGAATGAATGAATGAATGAATGAACGAACGAACAGACAAACCAATGCGTGAACAGACACTCCCTGGGCTGAGCGTGTCCCTGGGCCAGCCGTCTTTAGGCCTGGCTGTGGAGCTGGCCCTGGATCCAGTGCTGACTTGCTGCAGAGGGAGGGGGAAGGCCGACTCACTGTCTCGGGAGGAGACAGGCAGGGGACGAGCAGAGGGAAACACAGGACTAGGTGGTCGCAGACTGTGCTACGCGCCGGCGAAGGGCTGCATGCTGACGCCAGGAAAGGGGGCCACACTGGGAGGGCGGGCCACACTGGGAGGGCTGGGCCACACTGGGAGGGCTGGGCCACACTGGGAGGGCTGGGGCTGCCCGGAGGAGGGCCAGAGGAATGGCATCCCAGCAAAGGGAGCAGGAGGAGCGGAGGCTCTTGTAGGCCACGGGGAAGGGCGAGGGCCCAGGGCACAGCCAGGGGGCCGCTCGCCCACAGAACCAGCCCCAAGGAGGAGGCGAGAGGGTCAGAGGCAAGTGAGGGGGAAGTCACGCAGGCAGGGGTGAGGGCCCTCACCTCACAGGGCCAGCGGCTGGGGCCCCGAGGTCACGAGTGCCAAAGCTGGGAGCGGGAGTGCAGGGAAGGGGAGGGCCAGGCCCGGGCAGGCACCTCCCTCCGCACCTTCCCCCTTCCTCTATGCAGCGGTTCTCAACCTTCCTAACGCCGTGGCCCTTTAACACAGCTCCTCGTGTGGGGGTGACCCCCAACCATAACATTATTTTCGTTGCTACTTCATAACTGTAATTTTGCTACCGTTATGAACCGTAATGTAAATACCTGCGTTTTCCGATGGTCTTAGGCTCTACAGCAGCGGTTCTCAACCCCTGGTTCTCAACTGCTAGCAGTCACTGCCAGTGTGGCCAAGTAATGAGAAGGGGCGCGATTCGAACCCAGGGCTGTGGGACCCGGACCCTGGAGGGAGGGCTGGGCGTGAGGACCTGAGACTCCTGTGAGGCGGGCCCGGTGCCCACGTGGCGCTGCGCAGACCAGGCGTGGGGGCAGGCGCCCCAGGACTCCCGAGGGCTCCAGGCAGGCCCAGGGGCCAGCTGCTCCCTCTGCAGCTGCCTTCGGGGCCCCAGCTCTGCTGCCCCCGCCCAGCCCCAGCCCTGCGGCACCTGACCCCTGGGAGGGCGCTGGGAGCCTGGCCGCCAGCGCTGTGCCCGGTCAGGGCGGCCCTTGCCCACGGCCTCCAAAGAGGCAGCCCCTAAGCCCCGGAGCCGCCCCAGCCCCGGGCCCGGCCCCGGCCCCGGCCCTGGCCCCAGCCCACAGGGCTTCGCTGAGGGTCAGGCAGGAAGGGCTGAGGACAAAGGAGAGAGCCATGGAGTCCCCCCCCCACTGCCCCCCCCACCCTGAGCAAGCCCTCACCCATCACTGCTACAGAGCACCCTGTGTGCCTGTGCGTGTGTGAGAGTGTGTGTGCCTGTGTGTGTGTGTGTGTGTATCTGTGTGCCTGTGCGTGTGTGAGAGTGTGTGTGCCTGTGTGAGTGTGTGTGTGTGTGTATCTGTGTGCCTGTGCGTGTGTGAGAGTGTGTGTGCCTGTGCGTGTGTGCCTGAGTGTGTGTGTGAGAGTGTATGCCTGTGTGAGTGTGTGTGTGTGAGTGTGTGCCTGTGTGAGTGTGTGTGCGTGTGTGAGTGTGTGTGGTGTGTGGTGTGTGTGTGTGAGTGTGAGTGTGAGAAACAGCGGGTGGGGGAGGGAGGGAGGGAGGCCAGGCATCACAGACAGAGCGGGAGCTGGGTGACAGAGGCAGGCTGGGAAACACCCAGAGAGGAGGAGGAGGAGGCTGGACGTTCAGCTGCCAGAGGAGCTCAGAGCAGAGACAGCAGAAGGGAGAGGGCCCGCGAGGGGCCAGCCCACAGCGGATTCGGAAGCAGAGCCCAGGAGCTGGCTGTGCAGAGAAAGGGGGAGAGGGCAGGCGGGGGAGGGGAGCCCAGAGCCCAGCTGGGGGCCCTGTGAGGGGGGATGGGCTGGGGCTGGGGTCTCTGATGGGACAAAGCCAGGGCTTCTCCGCCTGATGCCAGAGACACCTGCGCCCGCAGGAGACAGGGGGCTCCCACCGCACCCGGATTGACCTGGGAGAGGGTCCCAGCCCAGAGCTGTGATGGGTCCCCTAAGACCTCAAGCTCACTGCCCTGGAGCCCCCAAACCTCTCTCCTCCCCGCTCAGCCTGGGCTGTGTGACCTCGGACCGGGCCTTTGCCTCTCTGGGCCTCCAGGCCCCTGGAAGGACTGAGCTTGGTGTGGAAGGAGGCTCTGGCGGTCGGATGCGGGGTCAGGCACAGGGGCCCGGGGCTCGGGGTCAGGCACAGGGGCCGCGGGGTCAGGCACAGGGGCCGAGGGGTCAGGCACAGGGGCCTGGGGCTCGGGGTCAGGCACAGGGGCCGCGGGGTCAGGCACAGGGGCCGCGGGGTCAGGCACAGGGGCCGCGGGGTCAGGCACACGGGCTTGGGGCTGGCGGGCGGCGGGTGTCTGTGCCCGGGTGCCTGGCCCCTCAGTGGTGACTCCTCTTGGGAGGGAGATAAAACGTCTGCAGCCCACAGTTGCTCGGACAGAACCGTGCCAATGGCCCAGAGCTGGGGGCGGGGGCTGCCTGTTCCGAATGGCCAGTCACAGAGGCTTGGGGCGGGGGTGCAATGAGGAGCAGACATCTGCACGGGGAGTGTCCGCGGCCTGGATCATGGGCCCGGGAGGAGCAGGGCCGCCCGGGGTCCTGCCTGGACCTTGGGCCCTGGAGAGGCAGTGAGCACCGCCCCCCCCCCCCCAGGCTGACGTTGGGGACGGGGCCCCGGGAGCAGCAGGGCCGCCGGGGTCCTGCCTGGACCCTGGGCCCTGGAGAGGCAGTGAGCACCCCCCCCCCCCAGGCTGACGTTGGGGACGGAGCTGCAGGAACCTCCAAGCCCAGGATCCTCCCTGCCCCACCCTGTGTCCAGGGGAGGCAGGCAGGGGCTGGGGCCTTCTAACTGGGCTTCTCCCAGTTCCCTGGAGGCAGGAGGAGGGAGGGCGAGGAGGGAAGGGGGGCGTGGAGAAGAGAGGCAGGAAGAGACAGGAAGGGGAGGCAGAGAAGCTCAGGCCGCCTGAGGAGAGGAGAGGAGAGGAGAGGAGAGGAGAAGAGAGGAGAGGAGAGGAGGGGAGGGGAGGGGAGGGGAGGGGAGGGGAGGGGGGGAGGGGAGGGGAGGGAGGAGGGAGGGAGGGGAGGAGAGGAGGAGGAAGAGCTGGTGCCAGGCTGTGGGAGGGAGCCGTGTAGGGCCGGGCTCCCAGAGACAAAGGCCCGAGGCAGAGAGGAGGGAGCGGAGGGAGAGGAGGGAGGCAGGAGGCAGAGGGAGAGGGAGCTGCTGCTGGGGCTCCAGGCCGGCTGAGAACCCCCCCCCCCCCCCCAGCTGAGGCTCTGACCGGCGGGAGAGGGAGCGAGGGCGAGCTCCAAACTTCAGAGGGAAAAAGTCTGCCGCTGCCCTTGGGGCTGTCACAACAGATAAAACCTCAGCCAGGCTTCACCAGGAGCCCTGCGCGCAAGGCTCAGCAGCGAGCTAAAAATACTGGCTCCAGCGGGAGGAGGGAGGAGGAGGGAGGGAGGAGGGGGGAGAGGGAGGAGGGACGGGGAGGAGGAGGATGGGGAGCAGGGCTGCAGGGCTGGGCTCAGGCAGCCTGGGTTCCAGGGCGTCCTCATGACCCAGATGTGCGGCTGCAGAGAGATGGCTGCTTGGGGACCTGCAAATCACTGGCCCCTGGCGGCTCCTCCTCTGGCGGGTGAGCTGGGGAGGGAGGACCTGGGGAGAGAGAGAGAGAGAGAGAGAGAGAGAGAGAGAGAGAGAGAGAGAGAGAGAGACCAACGAGGGAAATCTGGGAGAGCTGAGCTCCGAAGGGCAGGGGAGGGAGAGGGAGAGGGAGAAGGGGAGGAGGGTGAAAGAGGAAGGGCAGGGGAGGGAGTGGAAGCGAGGGAAGGAGGGCAGGGGTGGGAGGGAAGGAGTGAGAAGGGAAGGCAGGGGTGAGGATGGGGAGGGATGGAGGGTAAGGGAGGGAGAGGGAGGGAGGGAAGGCAGGAGTGGGAGGGAAGGGATAGGAAGGGAGGGCAGAGGAGGGAGGGGAAGAGAGGGCAGGGGTGAGGATGGGGAGGGAGAAAGGAAGAGTTGGAGAGGGTGAAAGAGGAAGGGCAGGGGTGGGAGGGGGAGGGAAGGGGCAGGGAGGGAGAACAGGGTGAGGGAGGGCGAGAGAGGGCTGGAGGACTGGGAGGGAGGAACGAGGACAGAGGAGGAGGAGGAGGGAGGACAGGAGAGGGGAAGGAGGGGGAGGAGGGGGTGCAGGAGAGGAGGGGTGGCAGGGAGGAGGGGGAGGGATGTCCCTGGGGCTCAGCGTACAGACCTCCAAGGGACCAAACCCAAAAGCCAGACCTCTGCCCTGGGCCCTGGCCACTGGGGAGTGTGGCTGGGGGCCTGGGATGAGCAGGGAGCACCCCTTTGGCCAGCCATTGGCTGCACGGGCCAGGCTGGGGTTTGGGGGTGACGGGGTCCCCTAAGACCTCGATCCTAGGGGAAGACCTGCTGGTGATGTAACCCCAGCCGCCAAGCCTCCACGCGTGTGTGTGGTGCCCCGGCCGGAGGGAGGGAGTGCTCCTCAGGCCGCTGTGGGCACCTGCTCCGGTGCCTGTGCCGGACGCGGGCTCGGGGGAATGAGCGCCCGCCCGCCCGCGCGGACAGAGCCATCCTGACACAAACACCAGAGCCGGAGAGAGAGAGGGAACATGGGGACAAGGGGGGGCGGGCATGAAGGCCTGTCCCAGTGGCGACCTGGAACCTAACGCTCGAATGGGAGGAGCCGCCAAAACCCAGAGGGGACACGTCCCCGAGCGGGAAACTGAGGCTGTGAGACGGGAACCCGCTTGTCCGAGGAGCAGACGGTCCGAGCGCAGGCCCCGCGGACGCACCGGGCAGGGGCCGGGGCCTCTCCGGGGTCCGGGCCCCGGCGAGCAGGGAGGCTGAGGGCGGACACAGCACCCCGTCCCCAGCACCGGGGCCAGCGGAGTGGGCCGAGGAGACGGGGGCTGGAGCCCCCAACTTCCAAACTCGCTGAAGGCGCACACCAGGCATCCGCTTAGTTAAGTTTCCCGGTGTGCGGCGTGATTAGTAAGACACACGAGGGAACGGGGGGCGGCCATTCCCGCTCTCCCTGTTGGATTCTCAGCCTTCGGGCCCGGGATATGGCAGGTGGTAGCACAGCGATGGAGGGGACGGGCCGTCACTCCTGGTCCACGGGCTCTGTCCCCAGCGAGGGAGCCGGGGGCGGTCCTGCCTCACGAGGAACCGACCGAACCGACCGCATCCCGGCGCCATCGCCACCGCCGGGCCCAGACGGGGCGCTGCCGGCTAGAGGCCTGCTTCTCGCTGCAGGATCGACGCTGCATCTGGTGCATGTTCCGGGACTGGTCGCCTGGGCCACCGTCCAGCCACAGACAGACCGACGGACCCCCAACCTGGAAGCACCTCAGAATCGTCCAGCCCGAGGCACACAGGGAACGGAGGTCTGAGAGGGGCCAGTCCCGGGGTGACCGAGCGAGGGAGAGGCTTGGGAATGACCCCCGCCCCATCGAAAAGCACCCTCTCCCGGCACCCAGCACCATGGCCCCCCTCAGCCCCGCTCCCGGCTCCCTCCTCCCCCGCCCTCGGGGGCCCAGGGGCCAGGCCGGCCGCTGCCCTTGCCCCTGAGCCTCCCATGGCCCCCAGGACACAGATCCAGGCCCAGCCCCGCCTCGCGGGCCCCCCCTCCTGGACTGTCCTGACTCAGGCCCCTTCTCTGCCCATCCCAGGGGGGCCTGGTCAGGACTGACCGCCCCGCCCGCTGCCCTCTGCACCCCGAGGGGCAGTCCCAGCATTTCTCCACTCGGCACCTGTCCCCAAGGTCAAGGCCAGGCCCAGCACAGAGCCACAGAGCGGACAGTTACGAAGCACTTCCTGTGTGCCGGGCCTGCCGCGGGCCTCCCAGCACACGGCTCCTCCCGGAGGGAACAGGCTCGGGAGATGAGACCCTGTCCCGGTGACACGCTGTTAAATGCAATCCCTGCACCTGTCACCGCGGCACACAGGCCCGCACGCAAGAGACACGTCCTCCCAGCCTCCTCCATCCCATCCCCGTCTCCCCGGCCTCCTCCCGCCCAGCCTGGCCCTGTCCATCAGCCGCCCACCCAGCTCGCCGCTCCCGCTCCCGCCTACCCCCGCCCGCCCGCCCGTTCCCGCCGGCCGCCCGCACAGGCCCGGCCTTGGCTCAGGCTCCCAGCCGCCCAGCCCAGATCGGGCAGCCTGGCTACTGACACCGCGTGCCACCGTCCCTCCGCTCCTGGGCTGTCCCTCCGCTCCAGTCCCTCTCCCCCTGGATGCCCCGCTCCAGGGGGACACAGCACATTTTAGCCCCAGCCCCAGGAAAGAGACCAATCTGCCCTCCTCCCTCCTGGGGGGACTGTGTGCACGCGTGTGCGTGTGCGTGTGCACATGTGAGCTGGAGCATTGCGTGTCGGAAGGCGGGTTCGGGTGTCACTGGCCACGCTGGCACCAGGGCCCCTGTGGGCTCAGACACCGAATTCCAGGCCCAGGGTCTCAGGGGACCGCGAGCCAGCGTGGCTGTGCAGGAACGGAGAGCGAGAGCCGGGCCACTGGCTAGCCGGCGCCCTCGAGCCAGTGACTGACCCTGTCACTGACCCTGCGCCCTCAGCCCCCGTCCCCGTGGACCGGGGGACAGGCAGGCTGCCAGGGGAGGAGGCCGGGCTGCAGCGGGAGCACGGTCACGGGGGCCGGACCTGGTCCCTCCTCTCCAGGAGGGCTGGCTCCCCCAGCCCAGACCGCTGCCAGGCAGCCTGGGCTGTGATCCCATCCCTCTCCGCGGGCCGGCCTGGGGTCCGTGGCCCTGGGGGTGGGGGTGGTAATGAAGCGTTTGGAAATCCCCCTTCCCTCCCTCCACCATCCTCTTCTCTTCCCAGGCAGGATCTGGCCTCTTGAAATTCTGCACACTAATAACATTGCAACTAATTTACATCCGAGATGGGGAGTGAGTGGCAGCGGTTGTCATGGAGACCATCTCCAGGGCCCCGGCTGCCTCCGCCTCTCTGTGCAGCCCAGAGATCAAGAGATTCTCTCGCTCCAGCTCTGCAGCTGCGGCCGGCCTCCCGCCTCTGGGCGCCCTGCCCTCCGCCCCCGCCGGCGGGCAGCCCCTCGGAGCGGGGTGGGCGCAGACACCCCCCACCGCACAGCAGAGCCTGCGGGCCGTTCTCCTGGGTGAGCGGAGCCATGGGAGCCCGCGCCCCCCCCCCCCCCCGTGGCCCCTCTGGTTTCCTCACCTCCTGCGGGGCCCAGAGGGACGGCAGGCCCATCCCCTGAGCTCAGTGGGGACAGAGTCCAGGGACCGGGCAGAGCAGCAGGGCCCTGAGCCACCCACAAGCCCGTCCTCCTGGGGTCCACCCTGAGGAAGGCCTGTCCTGGACCCCCAGGGGCCCGCAGGCGGTGGTGAGGTGCACCCTGTCTCATGGAGCTTGCCCGCCCACAGGCAGCACGCCGGCGCTAAGCGTCACATGCATGGTCTCCCTTAGACAGCGGCCACCCGACCAGAGGGTCATAGTTTAACCCCCATTTTATCCACGGAAAGTCTCAGAGACACGCAGGTTCAGACCCTGCTAAGCCAAAGCTCCGGATTCTACAACCATCCTGGTCCCGGTGACAAGCTGCCTCCAGAAAAAGCAAAGGGACAAAATAATTATCGCCAAGCAGGTGCCTGCCGCCAGAGAGGGGAGCGCAGGCGTCACGGAACTTGAATCGGGTTTTGAGGGATGAATAGGAGTCCCCGAGGCACGGTGAGAGAGAGAGAAGGGCATTCCAGGCAAAGGGAACGTGCACAAAGGCCCGAGGCGAGCCCCTGCCCGGGGCATCGAGGGTGGGAGCGGGTGCTGGAGGGTCACCGGGAGAGGGGAGGGGGCCGGGCCCCGAGGGTCGGGCTCGCTGAGCGCCGCCCCCTGGAGCTTCCCCTGCAGGTGAGGGAATAGAGAGCGGAGGTCCCAGCAGGCCGCCCCGGCGCCGAGACCTGCAGCCGGGGCCCGAGTGGAGGGCCGAGTACCGAGTGTCCACACCTCTGGAAGCGAGCGATCCGCTGGCAAACTGCTCGCTGCCACCGCTGCTCGCTGCCTCCCGGACACACTCCTTCCCGCACGCTGGGAGGCGGGCTCACGGCCATGGCCTCCATCCTCGGAGCTCTGGGCCGGAGCGCGAGGATGCAGGCAGAGCCGGGCCCTGTCCTCTGGCCCCGGCTCAGAGGGGGGTTGTGATGGGCAGGTCCCTGGGCCAGGCTAGACCCGGGGAATTGGACTGTGGCTACGGCTACAGGTTCCCAGGAAGATGGTGTATGACAGGCTGGAGCAGCCCCGGGGAAGGTGGGGAGTCTGAGGGAGGCGGGAACACAATCAGATTTGTGTTCTGGAAAGATGTCTCCAGCTGCCGGGCAAGAGAGGAGAGGCGGGAGGAGCAGGAGGCCTAGTCGAGGTAGTGTCCAGGGGGCATTGGAGGCTGGGGGTGGGGCAGGGCAGGGGCAGGGGCAGGGGCAGGGGCAGGGCAGGGACAGGGGCGGGGCAGGGGCAGGGCCAGGGGCAGGGCAGGGGCAGGGGCAGGGCAGGGGCAGGGGCAGGGGCAGGGGCAGGGCAGGGCAGGGGCTTGGCAGGGACAGGGGCAGGGGCAGGGCAGGGCAGGGGCAGGGCAGGGGCAGGGCAGGGCAGGGGCAGGGGCAGGGCAGGGCAGGGGCAGGGCAGGGGCAGGGGCAGGGACAGGGGCAGGGCAGGGGCAGGGGCAGGGGCAGGGGAGGGACAGGGACAGGGAGGGGCAGGGACAGTTGCCTGCGGAGCCGGGAACGGACAGGGCCTGGCGCTGAGGAGACTTGGAGGTGAGCGAGGATGGCGGCTCCTGTGGGATCTGAGATCTAATCAGGCTGTGGAGGCCTGGGCCGGCCTCATTAGGCGAGCGCCTGCTCCCCCCTGCCTGACCCCAGCCTCCCCGGGGCCTTCGCTGTCACGCTGAGGGTCAGCTCAAGGCTGTGGGGGTGGGGGTGGGGAGGGGGGAGAAGAATGAAAAGCTGGTCCCCCCCCCCCCCCGCCGTCCCTCCCCCAGCTTGAGCCCTGGGGGGAGCAGGCTGGAGTGCGCTGCACTGAGCCACCAGCAGGCCAGGCTGCGAGGCCCCGGGCGCGGTAAGGGGTGAGGTGGGGTGTGAAGGAGAAGCTTCCTGCTGCCAGGACTTGCCTTCCCCTCGGAGCAGTGGCCGCTCACGCTCTATGCCTGCCTGCCGCTCCGAAAGCACCCGGGAATAAAGACGCCGGCTGGCCCGGCTCTTAGACCTCCGAACCAGGCCACGGTTCGATTCCCGCCAGGGCACAGGCTGGATTGCGGGCTTGGTCCCCAGTGTGGGGCGTGCAGGAGGCAGTGCAGCAATGATTCTCTCTCACCATCGATGTCTCCCTCTCCCTCCCTCTCTCTCTCTCTCTCTCTCTCTCTCTCTCTCTATCTCTCTCTCTCTCTCCCTCCCTCCCTCCCTCCCTGAAATCAGTACACATATGTTTTAAATAATCATCATCCCAGCCAGGAAAGCAGCAGCAGCAACTCGGCCCAGTGACTGAGCTGTGCCTGCCGGGCACTGAGCCACACGGCCAGGACGTGGCAGGGAAGGGCCTGCTGGACCCCACGCCACACGGAGGGGACATGAGGCCTCAGCCCCTGCCCTGAGGCTCAGGACCGATTTGGGGCTGAGACTGTTCTAGATGCACCTCTGGGGGCCTCTAGAAGGCTCTAGAACAGTGGTTCTCAGCCTTCCTAATGCCGCAACCCTTTAATACAGCTCCTCATGCTGTGGTGAACCCAATCATAAAATTATTTTCATTGCTACTTCATAACTGTAATTTTGCTCCTGTTATGAATCGTAATGTAAGTATCTGTGTTTTCCCATGGTCTTAGGTGACTCTGCTAGCAGTTCTTAACCTGTGGGTCGCAATGGCTGGGGATCGTAAAAACTAATGAGGCTGCAGAGAGAATCTAATCATCCTTCTCCCCGCCCCTAACAGGCCTAGGATGGCTCCCCATTGCTGGGGTATCTTGACCCTTACCTCACACCATATACCAAAAATATAACAACGACCCACAGTCAAGACTCACAATAGCTCATAGATTTAAATGCAACGTGGAACTTTTAGAAAACAGGAGAAAATCTTTGGGACTTGGGATTAGGCAAAGAACTCTTAGACATGACAATTAAGCTCAATCCATAAAAGAAAAAGAAAAAATGGACACATTGTACTTCTCAAACTTAAAAATGTTTGCTTCGGGGAACAAAACTATTAAGGGAACGGAAAGACCAGCCATAGAATGCAAGGAAATATTTGCAAATCTGACAAAGGACTTGTATCCAGAATGCAACAAAATATCAAAACTCAACAGCTTTAAAAAAATCCAGTTAAAAATGGGCAAACGAATGGTATAGACACTTGTCAGAGAAGACGGACAAAGGACAAGCCAGAGCATGAACAGAGGCTCAACATGACGAGCCTTCGCAGACGTGAGTACCCAGACTGCAGTGAGCCACCAGGCCACACCCACGGGACGGCTAAAATGAAAATGCTGACAACGCCAAGTGCTGACAGGCATGCAGAGCAACGGGATCTCTCGTCACCGCAGATGAGAATGCAAAAGGGTTCAGCCACGCTGGGCAACAGTCTGGCAGGTTCTTAAAAAGTTAATCCCACCCGTGTCCTACGATGCAGCCATTCTCCTCCTGGGCATCTATCCCAGGAAACCGAAAACCTAGGTCCACGCAACGCTGTGTGTGTTCCTGGGCACAGAAGCACAGATGTTCACTGCAGCTTCATTTGTCATAACCCTAATGGCCTTCAGAGGTGGCTGGGTGAGGACACGGGTCCACCCTGCCACGGACTTCACCACACGACGGACACACGACGGACACACACAGCGGGGCTGGAGCTCAAGGCCATTACGTTGGGTGGAAAAGGCCATTCTCAAATGGTCACCCATGGGTTCATTTCCTAAAAGACAGAACGAGAGCCTCGGGGACCAGACCCGTGGCTGCCGGGTGAGGCCTGAGGGGAGGAGGTGACCACAGAGGGACAGGACGAGCTCTTGGGGGACATGAGCCGCTTTGTTCCCTGCTCATGGCGATGGGTACTCAACCTTATACCCCCCATGAGCGTCATAGGACTCAACTCCAAAAGGAAGCAATGAAAGTGCCGTTGAACAGAAAGACGGGCAGGGCCTCGGCTTCTCACCTCCTTTGAGGATCGGACAAGGGCACGGCCTCCCGCGCAAACGCAGCCTGTGCCAGGGCCCTCGGCCTGGCGGGCGGCGGGCGGGCCGGCCCACAGCTGCCCTGGGCCTCTGGGCAGCACCCGTGGGCGTGAGCAGCCTACACAGTGTCCGTGTGGGCCCAGAACCCCCGGCTCAGCCTCAGTCCTGCCCTCGGGGACGGGCCTTGGGCAAGCTGCCCCAGGGAGCGGGAGCGAGGGGCGGGCTGGGCCTCCGCTAATGGCGGGGCTGCATTCGTGCTGGGCTGCAGGCCGGCTCTCGCCTGGGCTAATGGCTCGCCTGCCAGCAAGAAAGAAGGATGGCCGGCTGGCCAGACGCACGGCCGGCTGCGACGGAGGGAGGGGGCGGGGGACTCACCCAGGACCGCCTGCCTCGGACGTGTGCGGGGCGGGGCGTGAGCAGTGCAGGCAGGAGGGCAGAGCTGGGTGCCGGCGGGGCCCTCCCACGGAGTCGCTGCTCTGGGGAGCGGGTATCAGCTGGGCCCAGCCTCACGTGCGCCGGCCCAGGAAGCTGAGGAGGAGGAGGATGGGATCCCGGCGATGACTCCCAGGTGTGTGGGCGCCTGGCCCTGGGCCGAGGGCTCTACCAACATGGCAGTAACAACAAAGGCACCAATAACAGTAACAGGAACAGGTCACCGTTACTGTGTGCACACGATGGCTGGGCATCACCTTTCTCACAGCCCCATCGGCTGGTCTGCTGCTGCCTTCATCTCACAGCACTGGGAGCATCCATAGAGGCCAAAGGGCACTTTGCTTTCTCATATTTAAAACAAACAAGCAAACAAACAAACAAACAAACAAACAAAAAACTCTTCTCACACGCCTCTCTTCAAGGCCGGTGCAGGCCCCAGCTGCTCCAGGAAGTCTTCACTGACCTCCCTCCAGGCCGGGTCCCAGCGCCTCTGAGGACCGGGATTCCTCCCTCTTCCCTGACGGTGCAGAGGGAGGGTAACATCAGGGACCCGGCCACCATGGCTGCCACCCCAGCAGGACTCAGGCGGCACCGGGAGTTCCGTCTGACTTTACCTGCCTCCTGTGAGTGATGGGCAGGCAGGGCAGGGACTGCCGTGGGAGAGCCCATGCCCGCCCCAGAGGACACACATGCATGCACCCCTCTCAGGGCCATGGGCGGGCACGGGCACCTTCCTCGGACTGAGCGGTGAGCTGACGGGAGGTGCTTCTGCAGGCAGAGGCGGGGGTGGGGGTGGGGGGCCTTGTGCCCAGCATGTGGCAAAACACCCCACTCTGCACCCTCCTGTGCCCACACCACGGACCGCACAGCCCCCCGAGGGCAGCCCAGCGGCCTGCCTCTGCCCCACCGAGCCCCTCCCCCTCCCCTCAGGCCCCGGCGAGGGGGGGGGGGGGGGGCGGGCGGGGACAGGCAGAGGCCTGCGGACTCCGGGCCCTGGCTGCAGCCTCTGCTCATTGATCCAAAGATGCTCTTTCCTTTTCCGCGGGCGCTTCTCTGAAGGATGGAAAAATCGATGCGCAGCCAGGGAGCGGGAGCAGGAGGCTCGGCCGCTCCGGGAGGAGACCAAGGGCAGGGGAGTCAGGGCCTGGGTGCACCCCGGCCCCAGGACCAGCCCCGGTGGGGCGGGGGGCGGTCATGGCCCACACCGGGAGCGGGGTGTGTGTGTGTGTGTGTGTGTGTGTGTGTGTGTGTGTGTGTTTCATATTCTGTTCTGACTCCAGAAGCTTGGCGTGTTCGCAGTAGAAAATGAAAGCCGCCGGGCCCATCCCCAGAGGTAACCTCCCGTTACCGCGCAGCCTGCCAGCCTCTGTCTGTGCACAGGGAACGCACTTCTTGTTTCTGCAAAGTGAGGACGTGCTCGGCCGCCTTATCCTCCAGGCACTCCGCCCCCCACGTCCCTCTGTCCTTCCCTGGCCCGGCCCCACTGCACCTGGGGTGGGTGGGCCTGTGCAGGGCCAGGCTTGGAGGCCACTTGCAGCTCCTCGGCTGTGTGACCTTGGGCAGGGAGCCCACCCCTCTGACCCACCTCCTGCCCTGGAGCTGCCCATCCTGCCCTCCAGGGCGGTGAGAATTACAGGAGGAAAGGGACGGAGGCACCCTCCTCTGTGGGCACTGCTTTATCTGTCTTCTTCAGCCAGCCCTCCATCAGCCAGCCTTCCTGGGAGAAGGCGGTTTGGTGGACATCCTGCCGGAGCTGCTGGCGAGTCCCCGGCTGTTAGTTCGGAGTCATTTCCAGGAGGGGGACGCGGGTGGGAAGTGCGATGGGCTCTAGGTGCTGCCAACTGCCCTCCAGCAATTCCTATGGCGGCTGTCACACATCACACAGCCTGTGGCTTAACGGAACGGACACGGGCTCTCACAGCCCAGAGGCCAGAGGTCCAAGCCCAGGGTGTCCAGGGCCGGCTCCCCTGGAGATGCGAGAGGCAGAGCCTCCCCCGTTTTCCAGCTCTGCCCGCCCACAGGCCCCGGTTTGCAGCCCCATCCCTTAGCCGCTGCCTCTGTGGCCAGTGGCCGCCTCCTGTCTATCTCAGCCCCTGGGAATCTCTGGTGAGGACACTGTCCCGTAACCAGGACAAACTCCTCATCTCAAGACCCTTTACCTAATTATATCGGCCAAGACCCCCGTTTCCAGACAAGGTCACGTTTGCGGGGATGAGGGTGTGGGCCGACCTTCTGGGGCTGCTGCTGAAGCCACCACACACGCCTACCCGGGAAGAGGCAGAGCAGAATCCCCTCTCCCCAAACCCCCAGGGCAGTCCCATCTTTTAAAACGGGTGGCCAGTTGGATGGAGTGAAAAAGGACCTCTTGTTTTCATGTGCATTTCTTCTGCTCTAAGTGGAGAAGAACCTGCACTGAGTGGCCAGATTATGATGATCTCTGAACGCATAATAATTGGGCCATTCAGTGTATATTCTATAGAATAAAAGGCTAATATGCAAATTTCCCTCTCGACCAGGAGTTCAACCAGCAGGCAGGCCGGCTAATCACCCATATCCCCTCCCCACCCATGCACAAATTCATGCACCGGGCCTCATACACACACACACACACACACACACACACACACACAAACACACACACATACACACTGAGTGGCCAGATTATCATGCGTTCAGAGATCATAATAATGTGACCACTCAGTGTATTTCCATATGCTTGTTGGTCGCTGATATTTCTTATTTTCTTCCTGATTCGTGTCTTTTGCCCAATCCCCTGTTAGGTATTGTCCTCTGGGTATAAGAAAGCTCCTTGTGGATTAAGGATGTTGAGCCTTCATTTTACCTTGTAAATATCTTCTTAATTGGTCACTTGCTTTTTTAGTTTTTCTCATATTTCTACAACGCACACACCTTTTTAACTTCCTTGTCCTTGGAGCCTCGGGAGGATTTTATAATCAGCTGAATAATTAAACAGGCCTTTCCCACTCACATTATTCCCACCCAGCACTTTTACGGCTTCACGTTCATGGCTACGTTTTTGTCCGGTCTGCAATTTGTTTTAGTTATGGTGTGTATTAAGGCTAATTGCCTCTTTCCCAATTATTGAGCTGTTGTCTTAGTATCATGGAATAAATAGTCCATATTTCCCCTGCCCGTTTTAAATGATCCCTTTACAATATATTTAATTTGACTCTGGGCTGGGCTCATGGTGACTCTCCTCCTGCTGAAGAATACCAACAAAATGCAAGAACAAAAATAATGGTTCTTAAAAGAAAGGATGGGAAACTCCCAGGTGCCGGAGGTTGGGAGGAGCCAGGAGCTCTTTCTTGCATTGGGCTAGAAACAGAATCCGCAAGGTGGATGCTTCACCACCGGAAGACTTGCCGACCAAGAAACTGAGCTAATCACACAGCCCAGAAGAGACTATCAAACACGTGTGCTTTAAGTCCTTGGAAGAAACCACATGAAAATGGAAAGACATCGTGAGAAGAAAAGGCAGATTTGTAGGGAAGTGAAGATCTTCTAAGAACGCAGTCACTGAAATGAAAGTTTCAGTGGGTGGGCTGACTAGCAGATTAGACACAGCCAAAGAAGTGCTCATGAACCGGAAGCTGGGACCGAGGGAGTTACCCAGGAAGTAGCCTGCAAAGACAAAGGGATAGAAAGGATTGAAAATGGAAACACAATTGAGTGAGAAAGTCCAGGGTGTCTTAGAGGAGAAGAGAAGGAGGAGCGATCATAATCGACAGGATGATGTCCGAGAATATTGGAGAAGTAATGAAAGACAAGACTCCCAAGTACATCAATCCCAAGAAAGATAAATAACAGTGAATCTAAAATTAGATACATACACTAAAGACAAAGAAAATGGCATAGAGCAACCAGAAGAAAAGATCACCTAACACACATAACAAGAGCATAGTTTTGCCAGCACTTCCCAGGGTAGCTCATTAAGTCTTCAACATAATGCTCTTATTATTATCGACACTAGAGGCCCAATGCACAAAATTCATGCAAGGGACTAGTAGTCGGCAAACTCATTAATCAACAGAGTCAAATATCAACAGTACAACGATTGAAATTTCTTTCTTTTTTTTTTTTAAATATATTTTATTGATTTTTCACAAAGAGGAAGGGAGAGGGATAGATAGCTAAAAACATCGATGAGAGAGAAGCATCGACCAGCTGCCTCCTGCACACCCCCCACCGGGGATGTGCCTGCAACCAATGTACATGCCCTTGACCGGAATCAAACCTGGGACCCTTTAGTCCACAGACCTATGCTCTACCCACTGAGCCAAACTGGTTTCGGCTGAAATTTCTTTTGAGAGCCAAAAACCGACTTCTGCGCATGAGCCACCAAGTTTCAATTACACTATATGTGCTTGCCCACACGTGGTTTTTTGTGTAAGAACCACACTCAAGGGGCCAAAGAGCCACACATGGCTTGTGAGCCACAGTTTGCCGACCACTGGACTAGGCCCTTGCAGCTCTGGCTTCATCCGGAAGTCTGTCCAGATGGTCCTTCTGCTATTAGGCCTAATTAGCATATTAGCTCTTTATGTTATAGAATTTTAAAGATAGAAAAATAAAAGCACAGAAAGTCCAAGCGATCATTATGACTTCAGGCGAGGCAGGTAGTTTTTAGTACAACAATGGCCCCTGGAGAATCAGGTTCTCCATGCCTGTACGTGCCCTTTTGTGATGTGCCTTTGCAGCTCCTCCCCTCAGAGGACACTTTCCGTGAGGAAGACGCTGGGTCTGTGTCCCGCCCTGGAATCTGAACTTACCTGGAGACTTGCTTTGGCCTGTGGAATGCAGTGGAGACAATATTGTGTGACTGCCCACGCCAGGCCTTCATTCAGAAGCCCAGCAACTTCTACCTTTGCTTAGGTCACTTCTGCTATCCTGTCAGGAAGCCTCCCACAAACTTAGACTTCTGGCGGAAGAGAGCCGAGGCGACCCACCTGACAGCCACTGCCAACTGCCAGGCTGTTGAGTGAGAGCATCCTGAACTGTCCACCCCAGCCAGGCCCAGGTGAGAGCGGCCACATGAGTGACCCTGGGCAAGGCCAGCAGAAGAACTGCCCAGCTGAGCCCAGCCCACATAGCAGAATGTGAGCAGTGGCTAACGGCACAAAATTACACAAAATTACACAGTGGGTAATGGGAGGGCCAGGACTTAGACCCAGGCAGCCTGGGACTCCAGAACATGACTTTAACCAAGATCACACACACACACACACACACACACACACACACACACACACCAACATTGACAATAAAGGCCAAAAGAAAGTGCAACCATAATATCTTCAAGGTAGTGAAAGAAGTTACTGGTTGACCTAACCTTTCTTTCAGCTACACTGTCTTTCAAGAGGAGAGCAAACTAAAGACATTTGAGACAAAGACTAACAAAGGATTATCTAAGGAAGAAGAAAACAAAGCCCTATATCAAGGCTGTGATGAGCAAAGATATGCCCGCAGCCAAGGTACATGCCCTTCCCTGGAATCGAACCTGGGATCCTTGAGTCTGCAGGCTGACGCTCTATTCACTGAGCCAAACTGGTTAGGGTTCAGCTACCCCATTAAGCGAGCGGAACATCTGAAATACGCGAATATCCACGATGCAAGTGTCAGAGCCCCCACTTCTCCAGCAAGCAGCTCCTCCCTCCCCCCGGCCTTTCCAATTTACTCCGCTGTAATAGGCTTTTTGGTTTTCTCCTACTCGTTGAATTGGTTTTGGTTCGATGTGTGTTCCTACAAACACATCTGCCTATTCATATTTCCAAATTCATTACCATCAGGCTTTACTTAATATAATTTAATTTTAAAAGTTTTTGGTTCCTATTCTGGTGCATGCTTTCCTCGCTGCTTATTAGCTCTGGATCTGCTAGAAGTTTACCTAACTTATTAGACTTTCAAAAAAAACCAAGTCATACATTTGTCTTTCATTCCTATTGTCTTCTCTAATTTATTAAATTCTGTGTCTTATCTTTATTGACTTCCAACCCCTCTTATTTAAGAAATGCACAACATTGCACTATGCAGTTCCCTCCCTGTAACATTTTTTAAAGAATTCATTTCCTTATTGATTTCAGAGAGGAAGGGAGAAAGAGAGAAACATCAGGGATGAGAGAAGATCATTGATTGGCTGCCTCCTGGGGATCAAGCCTGCAACCCCTGCAGGTGTCCTTGGCCGGAAGTGAACCTGGGACCCTCCAGTCCGCAGGCTAATGCCCCAGCCACTGAGCCACGCCGGGCAGGGCCTGCCTGTAACATTTTAACTGCCTTCCTATGGTGTGTGGTGTGCGCAGGGCTCTTTCCTAATCGTTTGTCACGTGGGTTTTATTTAGAGGTGTTTACCAAAGTGGTTTTTAATTTTCGAATGGTTGGCTTTTTCGTTTAAACCTCTGTGAACAATTCCTGGCTTCAGTGCCCTGTGGCCGGAGTGACCACTCCGTGTGCTTCGGGGCGTGTATTGGATTTTTCTTCACGGCTTGACATGTGATCGCTTTTCGTACGTGTCTGACGGGCTCCAGCAGAGGACGGCGTGCCTTTTATTTGTAAGGTACAAAGTTCAGTTATTAAGTCAACCTCATTCATTATATTGATATTATCCGGATCCTTCACAAACGGGAGGGGGTCCTTTTTAAATACGTCAGACAGGAGTGTGTTAAGCTTTCTTTGGTGGCTCTTTTTTTTAATTTTATTAATATATTTTTATTGACTTCAGGGAGGAAGAGAGAGGGGGAGAGAGAGAGAATCATCAATGGTGAGAGAGAATCACTGATTGGTTGCCTCCTGCACGCCACCCACTGGGGAATTGAACCCGCAACCCAAGCATGTGCCCTTGACTAGAATCGAACCAGGAACCCTTCAATCCACAGGCCAGCGCTCTGTCCACTGAGCCACACCAGCTAGGGCTGGTGGCTTTTCTTGTTTGTCCTTCTATGAGTGTCCTTCTCCCCCTGGTTGGGTCTAATGCTGTCCAGGACATCAGATCTTTACTCTGACCTGCAGTCTTTATCGACACTGACCTCTTGAACTTGCCTCTGATAACTGTGCACAACCTATGGTTCAACTGCCTGTGTCCCCCGGTTTGAAGCGTTTCTTGTGAGCACCGCTGGCTGCATTTGCGTCTGGGTTTTTGTTTTATCCAACCTGAGCGTCTGTGGTATTTTATTAGGAAAGTGCCAGGCGGTTACATCCGTCACGGCCTTGGGCCTGCCTCCGGCGGCCACTGCCTCCCCAGCCGGCGCTGCCACGCCGGGCTCCTGGCCGGGAACCAGAGCCGTTTGCTCCGGAGGCCAGAGCCGCGCCAGGCTGGGCTTTCCCGCCCCGTCTGCCCGCGCCCATTAATAATTAACGCTGGGTAATGAGGACGCTTTTAATAGAACCGCCGCCATCGCCGCGGTCCCTCCCGGCCAGGGCTTCCCCCAGAAGGACTCTCCTCACGTGGCTGTTCACTGCCGTGGCTCCCGCCGGCAGCCGGGGTCCCCTGCCGACGTCCTATGCCCCCCCCCCCCATCTGCTGTCTCCTGGCTCCCCTCGACCGGGTCCCACCCCCTCCCCTCACTCCTTCCAGCCCAGCCAGGCACGTGCTGTGGCCTGTCTGTCACCAGGGCGCCCGGTCCGTGGGCAGGGACAGCGTGAGCTGGGTGCCACCTTGCGCCAGCCTGGCCCGGGCACAGCAGCTGGTGTTCCAGATCTAGAGGTTTGGCTGGGGGTGGAGGTGGAGGGAGGCGGGACGCTGTGGGGGGAAGGGCCCCCGTTTGTGGGCAGTGGCATGTGGTCGCCCTGCCCCAGCCTCAGCTCATTCACCTGCAGGACAGGGATGAAGATGGCCCCTACTTTACCAGAATGTCCTGGGCAGAAGAGGAGCGAATGTGGGGGGAGCCCCTCAGTACCGGCTCCAGAAAAGTCCCGGATGTGCCGGGGGGCTCGCTGGTCAGGGTGCCGAGGAGGCGCTGCCGCTGCCATCACCGCCCGGGACCTCCTCGGGGTCCACAGCAGAGGCCTGGCCTGTGAGTGCGAGGCCTCCCCGCAGCGGGCTCTGAGTGCTTCCCAAACTGCCCGCCTCGGAACCCCGGCCGTGTTGGGAAGCAGGGCAGGCCGGGCCGGGGGCTCTGTGAGCGGCAGGCGGGGGGCTGTGGGCGGGAGAAACCCGGGCTCCGCCGTGCAAACCCAGGGAGCCCCTGACCCCTGCGGGCTCCCCCTCACTCACAGGGAGGCCACAGGCTCAGGGCCTGCAAGCATTCGGAGTTTTCTCTTTGGCTTATCTTAATTTCAGAATTACCACAATTAACATGCATTACTTTTGTAAATGGAGAAAAGTGTCTTTTTTTTCCCCAAAAGAACAAATGTTCTCTTCGTTTTCCAACCACTCAATCAGGGTGACATTCAGCCAGGAAAGACGGGGATCGGTGAGGACGGGGATTCGCGTGCTTCCTGGCCTCACTCAGAGCCTGAGGCTGCCCTGAGCGGGCCGAGGAGCCCATTGCCCCCCACGACCCAGGGAGGGCCAGCAGCCCTGCTCCTAGCGCCGCTTGGCCGCTGAGAGGTGTGTGGGCCCGGCCCGGGGCGCCTGGCTCCCTGGTGGGGGGGGGGGGGGGGGAGCGAGGGCCCCTGGGAGGAAACCCGCTCCTCCCTGAAGGGCTGCTGGCCGCTGGGCAGGAAGTCTCCTGGAAAACCCCGGAAAGACTCAGCTGGAGTGCTCCTGTCCTGGGGGAAGGGCGGGAGCCACGGAGTGTCCCTGGCAAAGACGGAAAGTTCAGGAAGGGCAGCTTGGAGCAGGGGCTGCGGCGACAGGAGGCCAGACAAGACGGGGCAACAGCAGTTGGCATGCCTGAGCTCAGTGACACGCACGGCAGTGCCGCTTCACCTGTCCGCACGGCAGCTCTAGGGGCGCCGTGCTGGGTTCCCCGTCCTGCAGACGGGAGAACGGAGGCTCAGTGCACCAATGGGAGTGGGGACCCCCGGTCTGACTGGGGATGCAGACCAGGGAAGAACAGGGGTGCAGGATGGGGTGGGAGGGAGTGGGACTGGGTGGAACAAAGCCATCCTCCGCCAGCACCGGCCACCACACCGCCGGGCCCGAAAGATTCCAGACCACGAGACTCTCCTCCTCCAGGACAGACACCGGGAGCAGACCATGGCCACCGGCTCGGAGCAGCTCCCCAGGAAGAAAGGCCCCGGGGAGTCCCTGAGGACCAACAGCCGGCCCAGCGACAAGGGAGGACACCCCAGGCCTCCGGACAGAACAGGCAAGGGCCCCTGGTCTGGAGAGTAACTGGTCTGGCTGGGGCAGGAGTGGGGGGCGGACAGGACCAGGTCCGCGGTGGGGGAGGGGGACAGACCATCAAAGCTCAGAGAAGGAGCAGTCAGCATCAGGATAAAGTTTCTGGGGTGACGCCTCACCCAGCCGGCGGCACCTGCACGGGGCACGGGTCCTGGGGGCCACCTGGAGGCTGGGGCCCTGGAGGAAGTGGGAGCCCGGGCCAGGAGGGAGCTGAAGGAGAACGAGGGGTGGCAGCTGGGAGAGAGGGCGGATGTGCGGCTCCTTGTGAGGAAAGGGTGAGCATCCGGGCCCCTGTGTCTTGAGCTGCAGGCGAGGGCCTCTGGGCACCGGCGGAGGCCAGCATGGGCACCAGCCCGGGAGCCTCCAGGGGACCCAGCCCCAGTCCGAGGACTCCACCTAAGAACCGCCCGGCCGAGCCCAGCCCCCCGGCCCACCAGGGAGGTGCATACACTGTGTGAGGCCACCTGTTTGGGGTTTGTCGCTCGGCACGGATAACCGGGACCTCCGGGTGCTGACGGCGGGCCTCTGCCCCATCTCACCGCCCCCCACGCCACACCCCTCAGTCCTTGCCAGGCCTGTGCTCAGGTCAGCCCTCGCCCGGAGTGTCCTGCCCCCATTTCCACTGGGGACCAGTGGTCCCCAACCTTTTGCTGGCCATGCCCCACCTAAGCACCTAAAACCCTAATACCCCCCATCCCATGACATAAATTCTTATCATTCAGAAAGTGAACTCCTGTTCGCAGGGAGGAAGCCTCAAAGGCCACTGACTGGTCTAAGCCAGTTTCCAAAGAACACGGCATCCGTGAAAGAGAAAAAAAAAAAGAAAAGAAAAAAACACACAAAAGGACAATTGAAGTACAGAGGAAGACATCACTAAGAAATTGTTTAAAATAATGATGATAATATGACGTGATATGAAAAAACGGCAAATAAAGTTTCAAGATATAGAATAGAGAAATGAAATGCATATATGTCACAATATACAATATATTTATATATGAGGCCCCTAGAGCCCTAAGAAATGCAAAAAAATTCACTGTTAATAACTCATTCTCAAATTGCACCCTCCCCCAATAAAAATCAAATTGCGCCCCAAATTGCCAGCTGAGTGAGCTCCGCCAGGCACTCGCCTCTCTGGGTCTCAGTTTCCTCACCTGGAAAATGGGGATAAGAATGGTAGCTATGCGTGCGGCTGTCGCACAGACTAAACAAGACAATAGGGCAAAGCCTGTCGTGGGCGCCGAAGGGATGTGGGGACCCTAGTGCTGCTCACACTCCAGGCCGGGACTGGTGCCGGGAGGGTGCCCTCTGCACCCCGGCTCCCCACGACCAGGTCCGTGCCGGGCTCACGCCCCACCCCCAGCACAGCCTGTGGGGAGCTGCTGGTGCCCAAGAGAGGCCGCGGGAGCTGGGAACCCTCCTCTGTTCCTCCTGGAAGAATCCTTGCAGATGAAGGAGCCGAGCCCTCTTACCTTTACTGAGGCCCAGAGAGGGAGAGGGCATGCCCAGGGCACACAGCCAGCTCCGGGACCGAACCCCAGGCCTCGGCTCCCCATCCCGCGCCTGCTCTGACACAGAGGACCGGGAGCCTCAGGGGCCGGGCCTCTCTGACCTGCTAAGCCCTCGGGGCCTCCCTGCCTGGGAGCCTCCGGATGCAGGTCACTCCGCTGCCTGGCCTCTGGCCCCACCGTGAGCCCAGCTCCCCTCGGGCAGCACAGCCCTGAGCGTCCTCCATGCCTCCGGCTTTCCTCCGTCCTCCCTCCGTCCTCCCCCACAGGAGCCAGCAGCCAGGGGGAGGGGGAGGGAGCAGGACTGGACAGCCATGGCCTGCGAGCGTGGGCGTGCGGGAGGGTCTGGGGCCCCACCACAGCCCCTCCACTCCCTGGCGGGGGGATCTTGGGGGGCTCGCACCCTTACTCCCATCATTCCTGGGGGACCAGGTTCTAAGTTCAGTTGGGTAATCCTGAGGCACTGAGGGCATGTGGCTCAGAGTCTAGAACCTTCGGGGCACGGAGCCTAGAACCACAGGCTCTGGAGAAATCCTTTCCTAGTGGCGTGGCCCAGGCCTCACACGCGCAGGGCCGGGCCGCGTGGAGAGCCGGGTATGAGGACAGCGTGTTTGCTGCACACAGGTGTGTGCGTGTGGGGGGTGCGCGTGTGTGTTGTGTTGGCCGGCGTGGCGGGCTGGGGCAGGGGGTGGCCCTGTAGCTGTGCCCTCCCTGGGAGAGCTCTGCAGCCAGGCCTGTCCGGCCTCAGAGCCCCCGCACCTGCGCAGGGAGGGGCGGCAGCGTTTAGAGCTGAGCTCCCCGCAGAGCGCCCAGCGCTGGCCGAGGGCCTGCAGCCGGCTCAGCAGCGCCCGAGACCGTCAATAACCGCCCTCTGCGCCGCCCAGGGCCAGGCCCCCTGCCTCCTTCCCACCCGCCGAGGCCGCGCCGGGCTGGAGGGAGGAGCCAGGGCCGCCCGGTGGGTCCTCAGGTCCCAGCTCTCGGGGGCGGGGGGGGGTCACTGCGCTAAGTGGCCGCTGGCTCCCCGCCCAGGTCCCTCGGTGCCCACAGGGCCTTTCGCTCAGGGCCCTTCCGGCTGTGAATCAAAGGAGGGACAGGGCCTCAGGGCCAGCCTTGCAGGTGGCGCTGCCGCAGCCCCAGCACAGATGGGGGCTGGGGGGGGGGCACGGAGGGGGCACGGAGGGGGGCACGGAGGGGGCACGGAGGGGGGCACGGAGGGGGGCACGGAGGGGGCACGGAGGGGGGTACAGATGGGGCATGGAGGGGGGTACAGAGGGGGGCACGGAGGGGGGCATGGAGGGGGCATGGAGGGGGCACGGAGGGGGTACAGATGGGGCACGGAGGGGGCACGGAGGGGGCACGGAGGGGGCACAGAGGGGGCACGGAGGGGGCACGGAGGGGGGCATGGAGGGGGTACAGATGGGGCACGGAGGGGGGCACGGAGGGGGGCATGGAGGGGGGCACGGAGGGGGGCATGGAGGGGGGCACGGAGGGGGGTACAGATGGGGCACAGAGGGGGCACGGAGGGGGCACGGAGGGGGGTACAGATGGGGCACGGAGGGGGGTACAGATGGGGCACGGAGGGGGCATGGAGGGGGCACGGAGGGGGGTACAGATGGGGCACGGAGGGGGGTACAGATGGGGCACGGAGGGGGTACAGATGGGGCACGGAGGGGGCACGGAGGGGGCACGGAGGGGGCACGGAGGGGGCACGGAGGGGGGTACAGATGGGGCATGGAGGGGGTACAGATGGGGCACGGAGGGGGCTCGGAGGGGCACGGAGGGGGCACGGAGGGGGCACGGAGGGGGCACGGAGGGGGCACGGAGGGGCACGGAGGGGGGTACAGATGGGGCACGGAGGGGGCTCGGAGGGGCTGGGTGGGCCAAGCTGCGGGAAGAAGCAGGACCAAGATTAGAACTCAGCTCGGTCTCAGTCCACACCGGCCCTTAGCCTCTCCGGCTCTGGGGGCCCCGCCGATAGCCCCCCATTACCTGTCTGCCTGGTTAACTGCTAGGACCCCCTCCACGCCTCGCAGGTCCCAGTGCCTCCGAACCGCCCGCTGCAGGGCCGGGGGGGAGGGGGGGAGGAGATGGTGCTGAGGGGGGGCCATGCCCGCCCCCCGCCCCCGGAGGCAGCTGCTTAACCCACAGCCTCCAGGAAGCTGGTTGCCAGGGAAACGACCTCTCCACTCCGGCATTCAAAGGGGTACCCCCTCCCCTGGTGGGCCCCACACCCCGACCTCTGGCCCTTGATGGGCGGGTGGGAGCCGGGTCCCAGACAGAAGGGGGGGCAGAGATAAGGAGACCCCCCCCCCCCCAGATGGAGAGCCGGTGGAGGGAAACAGACAGCAGAGAGGACGGAGGGGACACAGAGCCGGGAGCACCCGCCCCCGCGGAGAGGAGAGAGAGAGGGGAGCAGGGGGACCCCAAAGGGAGAGGACCGGGGCCAGCCACGGGGAGAGTCGGGAGGGGCGGCTTGGGAAAATAAATATTTATGGATGGAGAGTTTCTCAATTCTTTTTGCATTTCCGTAGTAAATTATTCATCTGTGTATCTCCCCGGCTCCTACCTGCTCAGGAGCTGCCAAGAGGGGTGCTTCTTCCTAGCTCCCCCCTCCCGGCTTCCTTCTCCCCCTCTCCCTCCTCCCCCTCTCCCTCCTCCCCCTCTCCCTCCTCTCCCCTCTTCCTCCCCTCCCCTCTCTACCTAATCCTCTCCTTCCGGCCTCCCTCCCCTCCTACTCCTTCACCCCCTCCGTGTTTATTCCACTAACCCTCTCCCTCCTCCCCTTCTCTCCCTCCTCTCCAGCCCCCTCCTTACCCCTCATGTCCTCCCCTCCACCCTCCTCCTCTCTCCCCCCTCCCTTTCCCCCTCTCCTCCCGCTCCCTGCTCCGCGGGGCTGGGGCTGGGGCTGGGGCTGAGCTTGGGGTTGGGGGTGATGGGTTGCATGCTCTCCTGTCTGGAGTAAGAATAATCAGCCGGGCAGGGGACTGGCATGGAAACTGCATCCTCCCTGCAGTCTGGCACCCCCAGCCGGGACCACGGAAATCTTCTGTGGAGGCCTGGGCACCCCGGGGTGGGGAGAGGGAGCTGGGGGGAGGGGAAGGGAGGTCCCCAGAGGCCGCACAGCTTCCCACAGCCCCTCCGAGGCCTGAGCCCCCATTTCCCTCTCTGCGGGATGGGGCTCCCTCTCTGCAGGATGGGGTTCCCTCTCTGCGGGATGGGGTTCCCTCTCTGCAGGATGGGGTTCCCTCTCTGCGGGATGGGGTTCCCTCTCTGAGGGATGGGGTTCCCTCTCTGCAGGATGGGGTTCCCTCTCTGCGGGATGGGGTTCCCTCTCTGCGGGATGGGGTTCTCTCTCTGCGGGATGGGGTTCCCTCTCTGCAGGATGGGGTTCCCTCTCTGCAGGATGGGGTTCCCTCTCTGCGGGATGGGGTTCCCTCTCTGCGGGATGGGGTCCCTCTCTGCGGGATGGGGTTCTCTCTCTGCGGGATGGGGTTCCCTCTCTGCAGGATGGGTTCCCTCTCTGCAGGATGGGGTTCCCTCTCTGCGGATGGGGTTCCCTCTCTGCGGGATGGGGTTCCCTCTCTGCAGGATGGGGTTCCCTCTCTGCGGGATGGGGTTCCCTCTCTGCGGGATGGGTTCCCTCTCTGCGGGATGGGGTTCCCTCTCTGCGGGATGGGGTTCCCTCTCTGCAGGGATGGGGTTCCCTCTCTGCAGGGATGGGGTTCCCTCTCTGCAGGGATGGGTTCTCTCTCTGCAGGATGGGGTTCCCTCTCTGCAGGGATGGGGTTCCCTCTCTGCGGGATGGGGTTCCCTCTCTGCGGATGGGGTTCCCTCTCTGCGGGATGGGGTTCCCTCTCTGCAGGATGGGGTTCCCTCTCTGCGGGATGGGGTTCCCTCTCTGCGGGATGGGGTTCCCTCTCTGCGGGATGGGGTTCCCTCTCTGCAGGATGGGGTTCCCTCTCTGCGGGATGGGGTTCCCTCTCTGCGGGATGGGGTTCCCTCTCTGCGGGATGGGGTTCCCTCTCTGCGGGATGGGGTTCTCTCTCTGCAGGATGGGGTTCTCTCTCTCCGGGATGGGGTTCCCTCTCTGCAGGATGGGGTTCCCTCTCTGCGGGATGGGGTTCTCTCTCTGCGGGATGGGGTTCTCTCTCTGCAGGATGGGGCTCCCTCTCTGCGGGATGGGGTTCCCTCTCTGCGGGATGGGGTTCCCTCTCTGCGGGATGGGGTTCCCTCTCTGCAGGATGGGGTTCTCTCTCTGCAGGATGGGGTTCCCTCTCTGCAGGATGGGGTTCCCTCTCTGCGGGATGGGGTTCCCTCTCTGCGGGATGGGGTTCCCTCTCTGCGGGATGGGGTTCCCTCTCTGCAGGATGGGGTTCCCTCTCTGCGGGATGGGGTTCCCTCTCTGCGGGATGGGGTTCCCTCTCTGCAGGATGGGGTTCCCTTTCTGCGGGATGGGGCCGGAGACCAACTTCCTGTTCTCTAGGCCAAACCCTCCCTCACCCTGCGGGGTCTGGAAGGCCCGGGGCCCCTCTGGCCGCTGCCCAGCCTACCAGGCTCTGAGCAGGCCTTGCCCCAGGACAGAGGGTGTTGGTGATTGCTTACTTACTTTTTTTTTTTTTTTTTTTAGAAATATACCGTATTTTTCGGACCATAAGACGCTCCGGACCATAAGACGCACCAGTTTTTAGAGAAGGGAAATGAAGAAAAAAAGGTTCTGAAACAAATAGTGTCCTAAAATATTTTATGTGCATTAAAACCCAACATCACAGTCATAAACACATGTAATCAACCCTGTAAAGTAAACAGCAGCATTTAGAACCATTTTAGAGCTGGGCAAGCACACAGAGACCACACAGAGCCGGGCAAGTAAAAAACTTTTTTTTTAAAGTATATGTGTAGGCTATATTTGGACCATAAGACGCAGGGACTTTTCCCCCCCGAAAAATACGGTATTTTACTGATTTTTTACAGAGAGGAAGGGAGAGAGAGAGAGCTAGAAACGCCAATGAGAGAGAAACATCGACCAGCTGCCTCTTGCACACCCCCCACTGGGGATGTGCCCGCAACCAATGTACATGCCCTTGACCGGAATCGAACCCGGGACCTTTCAGTCCGCAGACCGACGCTCTATCCACTGAGCCACACCGGTTCCGGCTGCTTACTTTCTTGCTTGTGGTTTTCAGTGTTGCTTGAATGAATTAATTTACCGTACAACGAGGTTGGCTTTCCCTACAGGAACAACCGTGATGTTGCCCAAAAGGGAAAGAGCATGGAAAGTCAACAAGAGCAGATTTCATCAAGACCCATCCTCCTGCAGAGATGACGCGACGTGAAAACGCCAAAGGGGGAAGGAACGGATGGCTCTGCCCCCTGACCAGCCGAAGGCGGGGGCTGGGTGAGGCCGGAAGATGAATTTCGGACGAAGCTTTTGGGGGGACGTGAGCCTCCGACAAAAGCCAGGAAAGAAAGGACCTGAGCTCCATGGGGAGCCGGGATGCTGGAGCCCAAGAGGCCTCGGCCTATCAGGGTCCGCGGCTCAGACGCTGCTCGCTGGGCAGCTGTGGGCGAGAAGCTCGCCCTCTCTGACCTCAGTGGTGCGTCTGTGGATGGCGTGGCTGGGCCCGGCTTTAGGACTGGGATCACGGAGCCAAACGGAAGGCAGCCCCTCCTCCGACTCCCCCTCCTCAGCTCCCGTCTGGAGCCCCCAGGACGGGAGCTCAGTGGGCTCCTGCTCTCTCCAGCCCCTGCGGATGCCGAGGCGGTGCCTGCGGCCAGGGGCTGTCGGGCTGTCCCAGGCACCCGCCCTTGGGCCAGGCGGTTCCATTTTTAGGAATTTACACCCAGACACACTGGCACGAGCGGCAAGGGGAGGGCACCGGGAGCTCAGGGCATCGCTGTTCACGGCACAGAACTCGGGGACCGCGGGGCCCCGGGGGGACGGACTGTAACTGAAGGCAGAGCGAGGGCTATGGCCCGTGCCCGCCTGCTTCTTCCAGGAGGAGAAAGAACCAGAACTTTCCGCGCATTTCCACAGCGGCACCCCCGTACTCTGCCCCCCAGAGCAAGTGGAGCAGAGGGCGGTTAGGGTCGAGGTTGGGCTCTGAGAGTCCGAATTTCCCCAGCCCTCCCCTACCGCCCTCCCCAGGGCCTTCCCTCCCGGAGCCTCAGTTTCCCCGTCTGTGGAGGGGGTGTTGTTGCTAAGAGTTCAATAACAACACACCTATGAAGGGACACGCCCCGGGAGCCCAGAAAAGAAGGTGGGGGTGGGGTGGGGACCTCAGCCCACGGCCTGCCTGGCACCCCCCACCAGCCCGGGCTGGAGTCGCTGCGCCGTCCTCTCTCCGCCGCTCCCCACGCTCTGCCAGGAGAGACCCGGGGCCCCAGCGCCCCTCCAGCCTCGGCCTGACCCCCACGGAGGAGGACGGACTCCTCTCCTGCCAGTTCAGGCTTCTGCACCCCCAAACCCACCAACAATTTTGCATGTATTTAAATCTCCTGTTGTTCCCCGTCTCCAGCCCCCCTTTCACCATCCCCCCCCCCAAAAAAAAAGAGAGGGAGGGAGGGAGGGAGGGAGGGAGAGAGAAAGAGAGAGAGAGAGAGAGAGAGAGAGAGAGAGGGAGGGGGAGGGAGGGAGAGGGGGATCACAAAGGCCGTCATTTGTCTCCGTCCCGCACCCATCGATCAGGCCGAGCCGCGGGAATGAGGCCCGGACGGCGCTGTAACGGGCCCGCGTGAGGCTGCGCCGGCGGCATTTGCATACATATTAAACGGAGCCGTAAAAAATGCAGACATGCAAACCGTTTGGACGGCTCCGCGGCGCAGAGCGGCCAGGAAATCAATCTTCTGGTTCCTTAAAGGAGCCTGCCCGGGAGGGGGCGGCGGAGCAGGCGGCCCGGGCCCGGGGAGGGGCGGGTCCTCGGTCCATCTGGCCGCTGGAGCACGGCCAGCGGGTCCCTCCGCCACCGAGGGGAGGCCGGGGGCCGGGGGCCGTGCCCGCCGTGCCCGCCGCGGCCCCCGAGCCGGCTCCCCTCGCCCAGAGGCTCCCCTCGCCCAGAGGCACCGGCGATCGCTGGGCATCTGCCTCCCCCGCCCGCGGGTGCTGGAGATCCCCCTCGTTTCCTGGTTCTGGGCGTAAGCGCTCCTCCGGGGGGACTCAGCCCCTCTCCACCCAGAGCCCGGGTCCCAGGCCAGGCGCGGAGGAGACTGGCCCGGAGCGCGGGCTCCGGCGGCAAGTGGCCCGGGTTCAGGCGCTCTGCTCTGCACAGGCTGTGTGACCCGGGACAAGTGCACCAGCCTCTCTGTTTCCTGGGGAGAGCGGACGCCTCCTTCCTGGGCGTGTGACAGCAGGTCCGTCAGTGCCCGGCACACTGAGGGCTCAGAGCAGCGTGTGTGTGGGAAACCTGTTACTGGTGTGGTTTTTCAGGTTCACATCCCTCTCCTGGGCAAGCCCCTCCTCCCACAGCCTCCTCGCCTGTCCATGGAGGCCGGTTCTCACAGAGCCCTCTGGCTCACGGGGCCACCTACCCCGCCACCCAGCGGCCTCCGCGGCTGCCCCAGCCCCACGCGGCCACGGCGGCAGCTCTGAGGGGGCCGAGCCCGTCCACGTCCCCTGGCAGCTCCGGCTCAGCGGGGGCGACACCCTGGCCAGCCCCGAACGGACAGGACAGCTGTGGTGCCAGAAAGATGAGTGACCGGGGCCCCCGGCAGAACCAGGCAGGGCTGATCACCCATCCCCTCTCTCCCGGGGGCCCCTCCCGATGAGGAAACAGAGGCCCAGGAAGAGGCACCACGGCCACGGCCACGGCCACGGGGTGAAGGCGGGGGAGCAGGATTCCCGTCGGCTCCGCAGGCGGAGCTCACTCTGCAGGTCCGGGCGCACTGCTCCCGAAGGCGAAGGCGAGGAGAAGGAGCCGCTGGCTTTGGGCCTGCCTCAGGCCGCCACCCAGCACCCTGAAGGTCCTGCCTCGAAGGGAACGGGGCTGGGAGAGTCTGGCCTGCTTCCCCGAGCTCTGCGTCCTGGAGGAGGGGAGGGGCGCAGGGTGCCCCGGCCAGGCAGGGGGCGGTGCTGGGGAGGCGGTGGTTGGGGTGTGCCCGGCCCCAGGGGCGCCACCACCCTCTCCGAGGCCCCTGGGCTTGAGTGAAGAGCCGGGCCAGAGCTGGGGGATTGCCTTCAGGTGGAGAGGGTCCCTTGGGACCCAGGGCTTCCCCCCTGAGTGGCAGCCTGGAGCCACGGAGCCCAGAAGGCCGGGCCCAGGGTGTGGCCAGTCCGGGGCGGCCTCGCGGTGGGACCCGGGCAGAGGCCACCGTGGCTGCCCTGCCGGCTCTCCTGCCCTGTCTCTCCTCGGAGGGCCCTCCCGGTCACCCTGGCCTCCGGCGCCTGGCCTCTGTCCCTCCGCCCCCCCCCCCCCAGGCCCCAGAGCCGCCCCACTGCCCGGCAGGCAGGGGGTGGAGGAGGCGGCGGGAAAAGGCGGGAGGGGCCGCAGTTACAGGAACCGGCTGGGCCCCGGCGATTGCTCAACCGGGGAGCCGGCCCAGCCCGCCCAGCACCGCATTGCACACATTCCTGGCCGCCTCGCTCTGCAGCCCAGGAGGGGGACTGCGGCAGACAGCACACACAGCGCGAGGCCGCCGGCAACTTAACCCCTTCCCTCCTCCCGGCAGTCTTCGGTGGGGGATGGGGCTGGGCGGCCGCACCAGGGTCCCCAGGCTCCGGGCGACCGGGTCTGGTGACCCGCTGGTTGTCCAGGCCGGCCCCCGGTCACCAGCCTGGGCCAGCAGGCGGTCTGCCCGGCTCACACCGGCTCCCCTGGGCTCTGGGCTCTGCGCCTGGCAGCAGCAGGAAAACCCAACAGGAGGCCCTCCTGGAGCCTATGGTGGGTTGGGGGGCAGATGGGGGGGCTGCGAGGTGGGGGGATCAGATAAACAGGCACTTTCAGGTCTTTACAAGGAGGAGTGCTACAGAGAAGCACAGCCTGAGCCTCGGTGTGAGCCACAGCGGCTCATTCAGGCAGGGGGGGCTTCCTGGAGGAAGTGACATCCAGTGAGCCCCCAGGAGAGAGGGCGAGGGTTTCACGCAGAAGCAGCAGCAAGCGTGAGGCTCTGGAGGGAAGACCGAGGTGGGGTCAGCCCCCTCGGTGTGTCTGGAGGAGAGGGGGGCAGAGCGCTTGGGCCCCAGACGGCCTGGGGCGGGGCGGAGCCTCAGGAGGGCGAGTCCAGCGCCGGCACCGAGATTTCCTCAGTGAAAAGCAGAACCGTGACGGAGGAAGCAGCCCGCTCTCACGGACAAAGCAGTGTCTCCTTCAAGGCCGGAACACCTGAGCCACACCAAAGTGCCACCAACAGGAGACACTCCGAATAGCAGCCTGGCAGCGGGGCTGGCACAGGCTCTCCCGGGGCGGAGGCGGGCCAGCTAGAGGGGGCGGGCTCAGGTTGGCTCCTCCTCCGGGATGGGGCGCGCCCCTCCCGCACCCCAGAACCGCTCTGCAGACAGCCGGGCTCAGCGAGGCAGGAGGCGCCGAGGGGTCACCCAGGCCCACAGCTCCTCACCTCCCAGGCACCAGCGCCCTCTGGCCTCAGTGCCTACGCCTCAGGCACAGGGGGGCAAAGGGGCGTGCATCTGAGATGCCCACAGCACGTGCCCAGGAGGAGGCCAGCATGCGCGATCTTGGCACCCATAGAAGGCACCCCGAAATCTCTAAGGACCCCCACTCAAAGCCCCTTCCGCTCCCCACCGCTCGCGAGGCCTCCAGTCTCCGCAGGAGGCAGAGGCCCAAAGACACAGAGATTCGAGCCCAGAAAACCAGGAACCGTGTGGAGACGGGCCGTCAGGAGACCCCGCTGGCCGGGACCAGTGCCTCTGCACCCCGAGGCCCTGAAGGAACGGCCAGCGCCAAAGCAAACGGGTGGGGAACCTTCTAGACTAGGGGTGTCGAACTCAATCAGAGAAGGGGCCAAAATCTAAAATCCAGCCTAAATCGCGGGCCGAATGGTTTACTGAACAGTCATAAACTGTCATTGTGATGGAAACGCAGCGGAGTGCAGTGATGACAGCGCGGTGCGGGCCACATTGCAAGGCCTGGCGGGACGGATTTGGCCCGCGGGCCTTGTGTTTGACACATGTGATCTAGACTGTCGTTTTCATGGGGGGGGGGAGGAAGGGAGGGGGAACACACACGTCTCCTTTTCGTCTTCTTTTTTTTATTTTTTAAAAATATTTTTATTGATTTCAGAGAGGAAGGGAGAGAGGAAGGGAGAGGGAGAGATAGAAACATCAGTGATGAGAGAGAATCATTGATTGGCTGCCTCCTGCACCCCCTCCCCCCCCCCAAAGAGGAACCAGCCGGCAACCCAGGCCTGTGCCCTGACCAGGGATCCAGCTGTGACTTCCTGGCTCATAGGTCGATGCTCAACCACTGAGCCACACTGGCAGGGCTTCTTCTCATTTTTAAACTAGAGGCCCAGCGCAGGACTGCGCGCACAGCTGGGGGGGAGGGGTACAGAAGGTTGGCCAGTTGACCCTGGTCCCAAATCAGGGTGGGGGGCTGATAGAGGACAGGGCTGGCCAGCGGGGAGGGGCCCCAATCAGGCCGGTTGGCCGCTGCAGTGCGCATCATAGTGACCAGTCACCTGGGTGTCCCGTCGTCCGGTCGCTTGGCTTTTATATATAGAGAGAGAGGAAGCATTACTCCGAGCACCAGCACACCGGAGACGGAAACGAAGCTGCCCAGACCGGAGAGGAAGGGGTGGGCTCTGTGTCCTCCTGGCCAGCCCCAGGCTTCTCAGCACTGGCTGAGGGCCAGCGGGCAAGCCCAGAGGGCTGGGGAAACTGAGGCATGGGAAGGCGCAGGCATGTGCCCACAGAGACCAGCCTGACCCAAAGACGGCCTCCGTCCGCCCAGGGCCCAGACGGCAGGACCCGGACCGGCGCCTGCCTGGTTTTCTGGGCCTCCCTGCGCGGTCTGTTTGTTGTGACAGCAAAGGCTTGCTCTGCGGGCTGGCACTTCCAGAGGGCAGACACACCCGGGACACTCCCTCTGCTGCGATCCTGCCCCGACAGGACAGGAGGGGGCCGGGCCAGCACCATGCCCGTGCCTGCACAGGCCCGGGAGGAGGGGCCGGATTCCTCCCGGCCTCCCCAGGTCACCCTCCGCTCAGGCCTATTTCGGATCTGTTCCTGGTGACAGAGCAGGCTCCTTCCAGGCGATGGCGTCTCTCTGCGCGTTCTTTGCACCCAGATGCACCCCCTCCCTGCCCGGCACCGGCTCTGCAAGGGTAGAGCATTCCAGAAGCCTTTAACCGGACTGGCGATTGTCCCTCTGAACCTCATCACAGCCGGGGGAGCTGGCCATGATCGCCCCCTGGTACAGACGGGAACCGAGGCCGGGAAGGCCCTGCCTGGGTCACCGCCAGCGCCAGCCTGGGGTGCGGGGTCCGGGCGCCCCGCTGCCCGCTCTCGGCTCCAGGCCTCGCAGCAAAGAGGCTCTGGTAGAGAGAGGACTCCCCTGGCCCGCCTGACTCCTCCTTTCGCTAATGTCCATGGAATACATGTCTGATCGAACCTGTTGTTACTAGTTTATCTCTGGCATTTATCCACCCGTTTCCTCTCCCCTGGTCTTCTCCACGTGGACTCACCCACGTCACCAATCTTGTCTCTGACCTTCCAGAAGGCCGAGAGCAGCTTGTGTTACTGTAGCCGTCATCACACTCACACACACACACACCTCACACACACACTCACACTCACATACACACCTCATACACACACACTCTCACACACACACACACTCTCACACACACACACACACTCACACACACACACTCTCACATACACACTCACACACACACACTCACACTCACATACACACCTCATAAACACACACACACACACACATTCACATACACACTCACACACACATATTCACACACACACTCTCACATACACACACACTCACATACACACTCACACACACACACATATTCACACACACTCTCACATACACACACACTCACATACACACTCACACACACACTCTTACATATACACTCTCACACACACACACACTCTTACATACACACTCACACACACACACACTCTCTCTCACACACTCACACACACACACACACACATTCTCACATACACACTCACACCACACACTCTCACATACACACACTCACTCACATACACACTCACACACATACACACTCACATACACACACACTCTTACATACACACTCACACACACACATACACACACACTCTCACATACACACTCACACACACACACACACTCTCTCACATACACACTCACACACACATATTCACACACACACTCTCACATACACACACACTCTCACATACACACTCACACACACACACACACTCTCTCACATACACTCACACACACACACACACACACTCTCTCACATACACTCACACACACACTCTCTCACACACACACTCACACACACACACTCTCACATACACACTCACACACACACACACACACAGCCCTCGTGGTCTGTGTTTCTCGGGCTGGAGTGGCCTAACGGGGAAACACGGACCGAACCAATGCTTGAGGGCAGGCGGGCACAGCGCCGTGGTGCCCAGCAGGCACCTGGCACAGGTGAGCGGGCAGCACGTGGGGCTGATTCTCCTTCTTGCTGCCACTGGGGCTCGTGGGGGTGACGCCCTGGTCTCTGGCCCCTCGCCTCACCGGTCAGCAGGCCACTTCTCAGCGTTCCTCACTGGCGCTGAGCGGGGTGAGAAGCCAGCTGCGGATGAGGCAAGCGGTCTGTCCTTGCACTGAAGGGATGGTTGCCATGGTAGCGTGCAGGATGGTCTCCAGACGATTCTCACTTCCCGGTTTTCACATCTCTGCAGGCACCACCCACAATGCACAGGGCTGCCGCCTGACCCACAGGGCACAGCGGATGTGACCCCGTGTGCCGCCCCAGGCTAGGGCGTCAAAGACTGCGCCTGGCCGGCGTGGCTCCATGGTGGAGCCTCAACCTATGAACCTCAACCTAGGAGGTCACGGCTGGTTCCCAGTCAGGGCATGTGCCCAGGTGGCGGGCTCAATCCCCACTGGGGGGCGTGCAGGAGGCAGCCGATCCATGATTCTGTCATCATTTCCATGTCTCTTTCTCTCCCTTCCCTTCCTCTCAGAAATCAATAAAAAATATATATATATTTTAAAAGATACTGGCTTCTGTCTTGTTCTCCTGAATCCCTCCCCGGGGAAAGCCAGCAGCCATGTTGGGAGGAAGCTCAAGCAGCGCTGCAGCGGAGAGCAAGTGCGGGGGCCGGGCCACCTGCCAGCAGCCGCACCTCCTCGCCAGCCCTGGGATGCGCCTTCTCAGAGGCCCGTCCTCCGGCCGGGCGGCTGCAGCCCCGCTGACACCTCAAAAGAGGCTGCAAGCGGGAGCCGGCCATTCACGCCCCTCCGAAACCCTCCCCACAGGAAGCGAGGCCATAAAAGCCCCGTTTGAGGCCGCCACGTTCCGGTGCTTGTCATGCGGGTAACTCCTTAGGCAACGAACACAGGACCAGAGACACCTTTGGGATGGGAGGGCCCCTCACTGCTGGGTTCCCAAAGTGTGTTCCTTGGTACACAGACCCAGACGATGCTCAGCGAAGCACCGGTCCGCCAGGTGTGGGCAGACTGTGGACGTGGGCCCCTTATTGAGGTTCCCAGGCCCCTTGGCAGGCCCCCCAGGCCGGGAAGCCCAGCGTGGTCTGATCCCCGCACTCCCACAGTCTTTCTGAGCTCTGGCCTCACAAACAGCCGAACGGCCTGGCAGGTAAAGACTGTGGCCAAGACCAAGCAAAACCACGGCCAGCCTGACACTCGGTGAGGGCCAGGCCTCCGCGGCCCCACACCCCCGGCTCCTTGGCGTTGGGGGGTTCTCCCAGCCCCCGCGCCCGTTCGGACCCTCCGGGGCTGCACTGAGCAGTCACCGTCGCTGGCCTTGATCAGCCCCAAAGGGCAGGATTGTATTCCTCAGCAGACGGGTCTGCTCCTGGCAGACAGGGGCCTCCCGGCAGAGCAGGGGGCACTGCTCTGGGGGATGTGGGAGGACTTGGCCCAGAACGGGGGTTCCCAGAGGGAGGGTGTTTGTCTCCGTTGCTTTTCAGCAGCGGCATCTGCCTTTTTACGTTTTCTTTAAGAAGAAACGGGTGCTTCCCCACCCCACCCGGCCCACGGGTGCTGGGGGAACAGGGGCAGCCCGGGGGGGTGCCCTGGGCGGCAAGGACCGGAGGGGGGCTGGGCGACACCCCGGTCTCCCCCGGATGCCCCCCACGCCACGCTCTCACAGAAGCTGACCTCGGGGACGACGTGCAGGCTCTGGCTCGCCGGTTTCAGGGGAGCCGGGGGGCGGGGGAGGCACAGACACCCGGACTGGCCTGTGCAGACCTGCTCTGGGACGGCGTGGGCTCTGCAGGCGCTTCCCCCGGCCGGCACCGCCCCCGCCGTGGGCGTGTCCGAGCGTGTGGGGCCGGTGGGGTTCTCCTGCTCCTTCTGGCCAGAGCACCCCCCCCTCCTGCTGCACCCCTCCTGCTGCACCCAGGCCCGAGGAGGCTCAAGGCAGGGCTCTGCGGCAGCTGGCTGGCCGCGGGGCTCCCCATCAGCTGCCTTCCCCTCCCCGCCCTCGCCATCCAGAGACGTCCTCCATCCAGGACCCGAAGTCACGCCGTTAGGACTCTAAGTCACGTCCCCCACCCACGCTGAGCCCCTGCCGCAGGGCGCTCCCGTCCGCTCCTCGGCAGACAGCGCGCCGTCCACCACCAGGCCGGCCAGCTTCTCCCTGTGGAACCGGAAGAAGCCACGCCCCCTCCGCGCCCCCCTGCCTGGCCTGGGAAATGGGGTCCCCCTCGCTGGCTCCCGGGGGCCGTGTGAGGGGCCCCCACAGTGGGGTCTCAGGACCGGGCCTTCCAACGGCCAACACAACGCGGGCCCGGGCCAGGTGCTCCGGCGCTGCTTCGGGCTCCGATTCTTTTAAAACCAACATGGCTTACAGCAGAAGGACAAGAATCCTCTGTGGTTTGTAGAAAACGAGACTGTTTTAGAAGGAGGAAGCTTGACCTCTTTCTCCCGCCCATTTCACAGACGGGGAAGCCGAGGCTCAGGGCGATCGAGATCCCCAAGCTCTTCGCCCTCAGAGCCTCGGTTTCCAGCCCCGGCCTCGGAGACAATCCCTTAACCCCCGGACCCAGGGGCCCCTCACAGAGAAACAGCGACCGGCCGCAGCTATGACTTCATCGGCCAGAAACCCCACAGTGAAGTCAGAGCCGCCTCACGGACCGCCCTGAGTCCCGTCACACGAAAACCGAAAACCGGAGCCAGGGCCCGCCAGCCCTCGCCCGCTCCCCTGGTGAGCGAGGGAAAGGGGGGAGGGCAGGCCGGCTCAGAGTCTGCAGTGGTGTGTGTGGGGGGTCATGCTCTGTGCTTTGAGGGGGGTCCCCAGGAGGGTCTCTCCGGCAGCTGTGTGAGGCGGTGATTAAAACCCACTCGGGCTCTGGAGCAGCGGGACCTGGAGCTACCGCCTGCCAGGCGGGTGACCTCCCTGACCCTCCGTCTCTTCATCTGAGACGCGCCCAGCTGTCTCCGTGTCCGGCTGCTCCGTGTGGAACGGGTGCTGGGTGCCGGGGCCCCCGGCCATGAACCGGGGACCAGCCTGGGGCCTCCCCACGCTCCCTGCCTAGCCCGGAGACAGCAGAGGCGGAGCTGACAGAGGCAGGGACCCGCTGAAGGGGAAACGAGCACAGTCTCTGCCTCCGGCTGGCGCGGAGGGCTCCGGGGGCCCGGTCCAGGCGGAGCCCAGCACGGAGCACCGAAAACGCTCGGTCCTCGAGGCCGGGCCGATCACTATTCCCGTAACCCGGATAAAACGGGCTGCCTTGGGCCAGTCTCCTCCCGTGTCTTGTCCAGAAGAAGCACCAGCTGACACCCCAGCATCAGTGAGCAGCAGCTTACATCCCCCTGATCTCTCAGGAACCCCATAGGGGACTGCTCTGCACCACACACAGCGTCCCCCAGGCTCTCCGCGCCAGCGGCTCTGCCTGGAGGGTCTCCCGGGAGCCGCTGCAGAAACACCTCCCTCCCCTGCACCCCCTTCATCCTCCCCAGAGCGGGAGGACCGGCTGGACCCGGCTCTGCTGTGCTGCTCAAGGGCTCTGAGCCTTGTTTCCTCATCTGCAAAACATTAAAATAAAATAAAATAATAAAATAAAATAAAATAAAATAAATAAAATAAAAGTGGGTAACCAAAAAACTGTGGGTAACAGCAGCTCTGCTCTCCGAGAGTTATTGTGGGGGTTCAGGGAGTCCCCACGACAGCTCTGTAGGTCCGACCACCAGTGGCAGCTCCGCCTGCCACCCACGGAGCCAGGGCCGTGGGGCCAGCTCTGGGACCCTCTGAGGAGGGAGCAAAGGCTGGGGTGGTGCCAGGAAGGTGGCACCCTCCCTCCTCCACGGGGCCCGCAGTCCCCGTGGTCAGATCCTGAGAGATAGCCTCCAGGGCGGGCATCAGGGCGGGCTTCCCGGAGGAAGGGCTGGGGTGAGAGGAAGGGAAGGAGCTCCAGGCAGAGGCCGGGAAGGGAGGCAGGGAGTTCAGGGACCACCAGGAGTCCTCCCACCTCCCCCAGTGGGCGCACTGACCCGGCACCAGCACCCGCTTCCTTAATGCTCACGGCCCACACCCCGAGGGGGGGTCTGAGGGCTGGAACTCTCACCCCCAGTTCACAGAGGGGGGGCCAGATCTGAACGAGGAAACGCCCATTCTTGGCTGGGACCAGAGCCCGCACCTCCTGGCTCCGAGATGCCAAGACGGCCCCGTGTACCCCTAGGCTCGGCCGAGGGTGGGCGGCCTACCACCATCTCCCCCGTTTCACAGATGAAGATGCTGAAGCGTGGTGAGCCCTCGGCGTCCATCCAGGCCTGCCTTCTCCCTCTGCCTCTGAGGACCGAGGACCGAGGACCAGCCTGAGGTGCCAGGGTGCCCTCCCCAGGCGGGGCAGCCCCTAGCCAGGCCGGGCGGCTCTGGGCAGAGGAAGGCGCGGGACCGGCTGGAAAATGCACACACGGGGCCAGGAAAGGGGCGGATGGAGGTAGGGATCCAGGTGGGCCTTGCCAGGAGGCCAGCCCGGGAGGGGCGCAGGGCCCTGGGCAGCCCCTCACTCCGGGCTGGACCCCAACTTCTCGGAGGAGACCCCACCCCCGGCTGCGCGGGGAGCGGGACCACTGCCTCCCTCTGGGCGCCCCATCAGACGCACCCCGGGCGATGGGGAGGCAGCGGGGCGGAGGGCTGGGGGGACCTTCCCCAGGAGCCCCGGCCCCCCACCCCCCGCAGCCCCCACCCCCTGCCTCATCAGCATCGCCGCCGGCCCGGCTGCTTCCGGGCTCCGCGGAAAGGTTACAGCCTAACCTCTCCCAGCAGCTCCCCGCGCCCCGCGCCGGCGGCGGTAATTATATGCAGCCGCGCAGCCAATCCGCGGCCGGTGACAGATAGCGATCGCCGCGTATTTTTAGCTCTGTGCTTCCCCCTCCAGATGAAAAAAAGCTGTTTGTTCTGCGCCCGCTGCCGCGCAGCTCAGCCCGGCTCTCATCTCCCCGCCAGCGGCCCGCAGCTCCTGTCCCTGCAGCCCGGGGGCCCCAGCCCCCCGCGGCCCCCCGCTGGGGCCCGGCCCCCGGGCTGGGGCTGCGATGGGGGAAGGAGCAGGCGGGTGCCCAGGCCCAGGCCCCTGAGCGGAGAGGAGCGGTCCTTGGCCTTGCAGCCTGGGAGGAGACGGGTGGCCCACCTGCGGGCTGCGGCCAGGGAGGCACAGACACACAGACACGCAAGACCAGGGCAGGGACACACAGACAGGCCTGGGTGCCTCAGCTACCGGGTGACGGGCAAGGGAAGTGCTCTCGGAGTCCTTTTGTGGGTCATTCCAGAAGGTTCTGTGGGCCTCCCTGGAGGCACCCGGAGGCTGACAGGGGTGGGGCTTGGCAGGCGGGAGGCGCCCGTCACACAGGGCTTCTGGGAGGGATCTGAGGCCAGGCAAGCTCTTAGGTCCCAGACACTCCCTGACAGTATGCTCCCACCCTCCCAGCATGCCCCCATGTCCAGGGCCTCGTCCATGCCCCACAGGGAGCCCAGGGGACAGGGAGGCCAGCAAGCATCACCTCTGCTCTGCTTGACCCTGAGGGGAAAGGAAGGCAGTGTTGCCTAATGGTTTGGGCTTTGCAGCACAATGATGTGGGTTCGAGGCTCAGGGCTGCAATGTACCAGCTCTGGGAGCCCAAGCAGATGACCCGAGGCCTCTGGGCCCCAGCGTCCCCCTGCAGAAGGCAGCCCCCAAGCCACGCATCTTTCAGGGAGAGTGACATCACACCGGGTGGGGTGCTCCTCGTGGCCCCAGCACCCCGGGGCCCAGCGCACCCAGGAGCAGGTACCATTAGCGTTCTGTTTTGCGGACGGAGAAACCGAGGTCCATGTGACGCGTAACTGGCAGGGCTGGGACTAGAACCGCCCTTCCTGGCGCGCTTTCCTCCGACACCACAGATGGTGCGCGAGGAAGCGGGGAGCGGGAGCGGCGGAGGAGACGCCGGGAGGCGGCGGCTCCGTGATCAATTACTCGGGCTATAAATTTCCGCTGTTTTGCAAAGTGAACACGGCGCCTCGGAGAAGCACGGTCGCCGGGGCTGCTGGGGGAAAGCCACGGCCACGCTTCTTCCCGCGGTGGGAACGGGAGGGAGGGGTGGGCTCCGGACAGGAGCGAAGGAGGGGGAGGACCCCGTGGGCGCGCCTGGGAGCCGCCTGGGGGGTGGGGAGCTGGCCTCCCCTCCTCCCAGCAGCCCTTCTCCCTCCGCGGCCTGCGGGAAAGCAGCCCCGGGCATCCTGTCTGCACCAGGCACCTGGCCAGACCCTGACGCCGCCTCCATGGTGGCCCCGGGGACTGCTGGGCGGGGCTCCCAGAACCTCAGCTCCCTCCTCTGTGGAATGGGGTCCGGGATGGGAAAGATCTAGGATGTAAACAGGGGCCTGGCACACACACAGGTGTCATTACTAATGTTAGTTTTCTACCAAGATCACAGAGGCCGGGAGGGTCTGGAAAGGGCTACAGGTATAGTGGAGACCAATTGAGTTATAAGGAGAGGGGGTCAGTCCTCCCTCCGATGGGCAGCGGTGGGAAGGGCCGCCCACCGTGGGCATCGACCGGGCTCGGCCTGTCTCAGCCTCCCAGCCTGAGGGGCCTGGAGCCAAGGCCAGGGCCAGAGGAGGCAGCCCGGGCTCCTCGCCCCACCAGAGGCTTGTGATCCAGTCCCCAGCGGAAAAGGGCCTGGGGTGGGTGAGGCCAGCTCCTCCCCCTGGAATCCAGGTACTCCAGGACAGTGGGGTTCCGGGAACCCCCTTCCCGGCCCCGCGCGGTGGAATCACAAGGCCCACAGCACTGCAGGAGCGGCCGTGTGCTGTCTCCCGCCGGGCAGGAGGCAGGAGGCAGCGCACCAGCCCGGACCGTGGCATCGAGGAGAAACGCACAAACGCCGCTCACCCTGAACCCTGGCCTCTGGACCCCTGACAGCAGCCAAAGTCACCGCGGGGGCGGGGGAGGGGGAGGCGGGACAGAACGAGACAGCTGCAGGCTGCAGGAATAACGGCATTGGGAGGGCTGGGGGAGGCGCCAGAGGCCGAGGGCGACGCTGTAAATCGGGGTCCTAGAGAAGAGGGGTTCAGGTGGGCCCTGGGCTCAGGGCCAGAAGGGTACCCTCTCCGGCGGGGGGTGGGGGTAGGGGGGTCCCGGCTGAAGGCAGGGGGGAGCTTGCTATTTTGAAGGAAACTGAAGATGAATCCCTTTAAAACAGAAACAAGCTCCCTGGACGGGGACAATGATAACGTCGTTTTTTTAGGATGGTTAATGGCTGCGCCAAGCAGCCTCCAAATGAAAGCTCATTTCGCTGAAACCGGTGTGGCTCAGTGGAGAGTATCGGCCTGCGGACTGAAGGGTCCCAGGTTCGATTCCAGTCGGGGGCATGTACCTTGGTTGCGGGCATGTCCCCAGTGGGGGGTGTGCAGGAGGCAGCTGATCGATGTTTCTCTCTCATCGATGTTTCTAACCCTTTATCCCTCTCCCTACCTCTCTGTAAAAAATCAATAAAATATATATTTTTTTTTAATTTTTTTTTTAAAGTCCATTTCTTGCTCATGGTTCAGTCTGATGGGCTGGTGTGGGGGGTAGGACCAGGCTCCCACTCCACACAGTCACTCGGGGGCCCGGGCTCCGTCATCTCGTGGCTCCATCACCTTCTAGGGCCACGTCCTCCTCGGCTATAAGCCCGTGGAAGGTGAGAGAGGGAGTGAAGGCCGGCCTGGAAGGAACTTATGGGCCACGCTAGGAGGAGAGGAGGCTCATTACTTCGGCTCACAGCCCATTGGCCAGAGCACAGTCATGTGGCCACGCCTACCTGCAAGGGAGGCTGGGAAATGTAGTCCCGCTGCATGCCCAAGGGGAAAAGAATGAACCAGGGTTTGGTGAAAACATAGCCATCTCTTCCCTAAAGGCTATCCATCCTCTCGGAGTGGACGAGCCACTGATGGCGTGCCACAGCTGGCTATCCGTCTCAAAACCCAGGGCGGCTCCCCGGAGGGTCCTCAGGATAGTGTCTGAGGCTGTTCCCGGCCCTCCTCCTGGAACTGTACATTCAAGTGTGTTGGGGAGGGAGTGGGGGGGGGGGGTGTTGAGAGAGAGGCGGGACGTGGGCAGAGAGATGTATTTGGTCTAGGGAGAGCATGCATAGCTCTCACCAGATTCTCAAACACTGAGGCGTAACAGTTTAAAGAGAGGGGCCCCTGTCCCACCAAAGCCAGAGCTTGGCTTTGTGCAAAGTCAACTTGGTAAGGCCTTGACGCAGAGTCCCTTGGTCCTTTCACACACACACACACACACACACACACACACACACACCCCGTTACCCGCAGCAGGAGGTAGAGCGAAGGATTCCTCAGCCTCCCCCTCCCCTCCTCCACAAACACGTCCGAGAGACCCTAAGTCAGGGCCCCAGCTGGCCCCCGAGGTCCCAGCGAACACGGCAGCCACGAGGCTGCAGTGCCTGCCCTCCGCGGCGAGCAGGGGGAGAACTGAGGCGCAGGGGGGGCCGTGCTGCCCAGGGTCACAGCGAACCTGACAGAGCCAGGGTTCCGCTCAGATCCGGTCCCTCAGGTTTACGCAGTAGAAGGGGCTGTGTGCCTCGAGCAGAGGACTCCATCCCAGACGGTGGGGAGAGCAGGGGGCGCTGGGACTACCCTCGGGGACGGCCACCGGGATGAGGAGGGAGTGCCGGTCCCCAGGGACAGGGCATGACGCAGCCAGGACTGACCGCCCCCTGCCTAGGCGGCAACCTGGGGCAAATTCCCTGTGAGGCAGCGGGGGGCTTCTGCCAGGAACGGGGGTGTGCGGGGCCAGCCAGCACGGCAGATGTCCGCCTGGCCTCTGCCCGGATTGTACAACCAAAACAACACAGCCCGCTGGTCTCCTGGAGCCCAGAGCCGCTCCTGAGGGGAGCCAGCCCGGAGCACAGCGCGGCCCGGGGAGCAGGCGCCCACAAACCTGTGCTCCCCGCTCCGCCGGTCCCCACAGGGGTCAGTGAGCAGGGGGGAGGAGGGGATGAGCAGTGAGGGAGCAGCAAGCAACCAAGTGGCCCCACACCAGGCTGGGCTGCCGTGGGGCTTGCCAGGTGGGCTGGAGACTTCCCAAGCCAGGGACACAAAGGCCGACCGAGGGTCTAGGGGAGAACCCGCCTCCCCCCACCCCCGCGGAGGCCATGGCTGAGGCGGGGCTGGAGCTGGAAGGAGCTGGAACGGCAGGCAGGAGGGCTGGCCTGACGGTCAGGGTCAGCCTGCGGGCCTCGGTCCCGTTCTCCGATCAAACCCTGACCTCAGCGTCGCCGAAGGGGCCCTGCCATGTGGCTGCAGCCACAGCCGGGGGCTGGCCCGCTGGTCCGGGTGGGCCTGCCGCTGCCACTGGATGCGGCAAAGCCGAGGTGCCCGGAGGGACAGGGCTGCCACCTGCGACAGCAGAGCCTGCCCTTGGGGTCTGGCTTGTCTAGCTGATCCCACAAGCGCATCACCAATTCCTTACAATAAACCTCAACACAGGCCTCACGATTCTATTCTCCAGGCTGAAGCCTGACTGAGGCAGAGGGGAGGGGAGGGGGAGAGGAGGGGAGGGGGGGGGAAAGGAGGGGAGGGGGAGGGGAGGGGAGGGGGGGGGAGGGGGGGGGAGGGGAGGGGAGGGGAGGGGGGGGGGGGAAGGAGGAGGGGAGGGGGGATAAAACAGGAGGGGAGGGGAGGGGAGGGGGGGGAGGGAGGGGTGGGGGGGAGAAAACGGGAGGGGAGGGGAGGGTGGGGAGGGGGGGGAGGGGGGGAAACGGGAGGGAGGGGAGGGGAGGGGAGGGGATGGGGAGGGGGGAAGGGAGGGGAGGGGAGGGGAGGGGAGGGGGGATAAAACGGGAGGGGAGGGAAGGGGAGGGGGAGGGGAGGGGTGGGGGGGAGAGAAATGGGAGGGAGGGGATGGGGGGAGGGAACGGGGGAGGGAGGGAGGGGAGGGGAGGGGAGGGGAGGGGGAAAGGAGGGAGGGGGGGAGGGGAGGAGGGGAGGAAAACGGGAGGGGAGGGGAGGGGAGGGGAGGGGAGGGGGGAGGGGAGGGGAGGGGAGGGAAGGCTGTTTGCTGCTTTTGCCCCCAGGAGCCCTCTATGGGGGGGAGGGGCTTTATCTCCGTGTCCCCATGTCACAGAGGGGAGACTGAGGAACAGGAGGCCCCACGGAGGCAGGTGGCAGTGAGCCCTCAGGTCCAGCCCCTCTCAGCTGCAGCGGAGCCCCAGGCGGGCGCTGTCCTCCTGCAGCTCCGGACAAGCCTCCCCGAGGCCTCCCGCCCTCCGCACCATCTGAACCCCAGATTCTCTGTCTCCTCCATACGCCCTGCCCCCCCTCCGCTCTCACAGCCGCCGTTGGTCCTTGGGGCTCCCCCGCCCCCATTATCGAAGCCGTAAACACCCCTGACGGGGAGTTTGGGAGCAGAGACCTCACGCGCGGTGTGATTGATCTGTTCCCACACCCACCCACGGGCCCCCCCAGACGCCAGGCCACAGTCACCCGCTGGCTGCTCCTGGGGGGCAGGCCCGGCCCGGAGCGGGGACGGGGCGTGCCTCTGCCACCCAGCTCGGCTTTGCAGACCTTGGGTGGCTTGTTCGCCCAGGCCCGCGACATCCATCACGCTGTCATCGGGGCATCTGCTGGGAGCTGGAGCCGGGCAGGCGCGCACGCCCCTCGTCCGCCCAGCCCGCCCAGATGCTCTGTTGTCACCATCCCCCTTTCCCAGTGAGGAAACTGAGGCTCCGGGGAGCGGGACCACTCCTCCGAGGCTCAGCCGGGCTTGTCAGCAGCCTCTTCTCACTGAGCGTTCCCAGGCCCCTCGCTCCCTCTCCGCCTGACTCCCCACTGCCACGCTGAGCAGCGGCCGCTCACTCCACAGGGCCCTCGGGGGCTCTTCCCCAGCCCGGCGCAGCCACCCCTGAGGCTAGCCCGCATTTACCCTCAGCCGTGATCCCAGACGTTCCCATAAACCCGCTGTGCTCAGCGCCAGGGCCGTGGGGTTCAGTGAGTCTGGCGGTTTCCATGGAGCCCAGATGGTGGGAAACAGCATCCGTCTCTCCCAGGGGTGCAGGGGCCACGGGCTGGGGAGGGCCCCGTCCCCGGGGAAGGCGCTGGGAGAGCACGCGTGGGGCAGGGCGGCCCCTCACCTCCAGCCGCCAGCATCAGGGACATCTGGGCCCACGGACAGCCCCACAGGAGGCACGGGCCCTCGGTACTGCCATGCTTTCCGGGCACTTCCAGGCCCTGCCCTCCCCGGGCCTGGCTGCATCTGCTCCGCCAGCGCCCCGGTCTCCAAGCCTCTGGGTCCCAGAGATGCCAAGGAGGAAGAATTTCACTGTCAAGCAGGGAATTTATCAAAGGCTCCGGTGCAATGGTTCATCCATCCATTCATCCATCCATCATCCATCTTTCCATCCATTCATCCATCCATCCATCTATCTTTCCTTCCATCCATCCATCCATCCATCCATCCATCCATCTTTCTATCCAACCATCCATCCATCCATCTATCTTTCCTTCCATCCATCCATCCATCCATCCATCCATCTTTCCTTCCATCCATCCATCCATCCATCCATCTTTCCATCCATCATCCATCCATCCATCCCATGTAGTCACCACAAAGTCTTTTAGCATCTTTCTCCTCAGTGCCTAACAATCACCCCCCTTTGATATCCCCCAAACCACCTCGACCCTCCTTACCCACAATGCACGGGGGCTGGGCTGATGGGATGAAATGAGTCCCATGCCTACACAACGCCTTCCCTGAGCGTCACCTCCCACCAGGCAGTCTCTTCAGCAGGGACAGCCAGAACGGGCACCGCGCACTTACCATGGGCTCAGTGTGTTGTCCGTTACCCCAGTGGCGATGGCTCCAAGTGATCGGTGCTTTCACTATGAGAGTCCTGCTGTCACTCATTAGTGCTTCCAAGTAATTCTTTTTAATATGTTTTTTAATTGATCGAGAGAGAGAGAGAGAGAGAGAGAGAGAGAGAGAGAGAGGAAGGGAGAGGGCTAGAGAGATAGAAACATCGATGAGAGAGAAATGTCATCGATCGGCTGCCTCCTGCACACCCCCTACCGGAGACTGAGCCAGCAACCTGGGCAGGTGCCCTGACCTGGAATCGAACAGGTCCGGAGTTGATTCCCAATGACCGATCCCCACCAGCAGGGCCCAGGTAATTCTTACTGATTCCATGACCAGTCCATGCAGTGCAGGGCCCTGGGAAGACCCCAGGTCAATAAGGCAGGGCCTGCCTAAACCGGTTTGGCTCAGTGGATAGAGCATCAGCCTTCAGACTGAAAGGTCCCAGGTTCGATTCCGGTCAAGGGCACATCCCCAGTGGGGGGTGTGCAGGAGGCAGCTGATCGATGTTTCTCTCTCATTGATGTTTCTAACTCTCTATCCCTCTTCCTTCCTCTCTGTAAAAAAATTAATAAAAATATATATTTTTCTAAAATAAGGCAGGGCTTGCTCTAAGGTAGTGGTCGGCAAACTCATTAGTCAACAGAGCCAAATATCAACAGTACAGCGATTGAAATTTCTTTTGAGAGCCAAATTTTTTAAACTTAAACTTCTTCTAACGCCACTTCTTCAAAATTGACTCTCCCAGGCTGTGGTATTTTGTGGAAGAGCCACACTCAAGGGGCCAAAGAGCCTCATGTGGCTCGAGAGCCGCAGTTTGCTGACCACCACGGCTCTAAGGAGCGGGAGGGTATGGTAAAAAGATCAGTAGCTGCCAGGGGTGAGGCGGAGGGAGGAATAGAATGGAGCACAGAGGATTTTTAGGGCAGTGAAAATATTCTATATGACACTGCAATGGCTGATACATGTCATTATATATGTCTCCAAACCCATAGTACACACAACACCAAGAATGAACTGTAATGTAAGGCATGGACTTGGGGTGATAATGATGTGTCAATGTAGGTTCATCAATCATAATAAATGTTCCACTATGATGGGGGATGTTGATCATGGGGGAAGCTGTGCATGTGTGGGAATAGGGACCACATGGAAAATCTCAATAAATTAAAGGAATTGAAACCAAACAGAGTGTGTTCTCTGGCCATAATGGGGGCAAAGAAAAAAATCAATAACAGAAAAATCTCCCAACACTTGGAAACTAAACAACATGCTTTTTAAATTTGCTATACATCAAAGAAGTCTCCAAGGAAATTGAAAAAATAGGTTGATCTGACTGAAAACAAAAATACACCTCAAAATGTATGGGGTGCAGCTAAAGCAGTGTGGTGAAGGAAATTCACAGCACTAAATGCTTATGTTAGAAAGTTTCAGATCATTCAGCTGATCTCCCGTGTTTTTTTTAAAAAACTAGATTTTAGAAACAATTTTATGTGAATGAAATATCCCATCTACAAAGCATGGCCTTTAAATCCAGTTTTGCTCCAATAACATACTGGTGGGGGAAAAATATTTTAATAAAACTAGAAAAATAAGACAAAAACAAACAAGGGGGGGGGATAAATGCAAAAGCAAAATTCAACAAATTAAAATCAGAAAAACGATAGAGAGAATCATAGAAACAAAAATCTGGTACTTTGAAATGGTGAGCAAGATTGAGAAACCTTTAGCATGAATGGCAAAAGAAGAAGAAAAAAGAGAAGACACAAATCGTCAATGTCAGGGATGGAAGGGGGAACACTCTACAGACCCTGACGACATCCGAAGGGCAAAAGGGAATACTGAGGACAACTTTACACCTGTACATTTGACAGGTTGCAGGGGTCCTCAAACTTTTTAAAGTGGAGGCCAGATCACGGTCCCTCAGAGAGCTGGAGGGCCGGACTATATGAACTACTAATTCCTACTGTAACACCTCGGCTGCGCTCACTGCCCAAAAAACCTGGCGGGCCGGATCAGACTCCTCTGCGGGCCGCATGTGGCCCGCGGGCCGTAGTTTGAAGACGCCTGGGAGGAAATGGACCAGATCCTTGGAAAGCACAAGCTATCAGAACTCACCCAATCTGAAGCAAATCGTTTCAATAACACTCTAACTATTGAAGAAATTGAGCTCATAAGAAGAGAAGGGAAGACTTCTAATTCATTGTATGAGAACATATTACCTTGATGCCAAAATCCGATAAAGACGGTAACAAACAAAAGAAAGAAAATAAAAAAGAAATACAGACCAATATCCCTAATGAACATAGATCCAAAAATCCTTAGCACAGTATTAGCAAACAAAAGTTGGCGATATCTAAGCAAGAATTATACATCGCGGTCAAGTGGGGCTTATCCTCGGGATGTAAGACTGGTTCGGTATTCGAAACCAATCCATGTAACTCACCATATAGCGGCCTAAAGAAGAAAAAGTCACATGATCCTACGTAGCAACACAGAAAAGCCATCTGACACAAGGCAGCACCTGGTCATGAAAAAACTCTAAGAAGCCGGGACCGGTTTGGCTCAATGGATAGAGCGTCGGCTTGGGGACTGAAGGGTCCCGGGTTCGATTCCAGTCAGGGGCATGTACCTTGGTTGCGGGCACATCCCCAATAGGGGGTGTGCAAGAGGCAGCTGATCGATGACTCTTTTTCATCGATGTTTCTAACTCTCTATCTCTCTCCCTTCCTCTCTGTACAAAATCAATAAAATATATTAAAAAAAAGAAAAAAGAAAAAACTCTAAGAAAACTGGAAGTATCGGGAACTCCCTCCTTAAAAAATCTGCAACCAACAGGCTTAACAGTGAAATCCTGACTGTTCCCCCCTAAGATGGGGGATAAGGGGAAGGTGCCCGCTCTTGACAGTCTACGTTTAGTGCTGCAAGTTCTAGCCAGGCAGTAAGAAAAAGAAATAAAAAACATACAGATCAAAAGGGAAGAAATAAATTTTTTTCTATTGGCAGATTATATGGTTGTGTATATAGGAAATTCTAACAAAGGTACCAAACAAAACAAAACAAAAACAACTCTCAGAACTAATAAGTGAGTTCATTTGGGTCAAAGACACAAAAATCAATTGTATATCTGTATATTTGCAATGAACACATGGAAACACATTTTAAGTATAATATTACTTATAATTGCTCAGAAAATAAAATACTTAGGGCGCTAGCCGGTTTGGCTCAGTGGAGAGGGCACCAGCCCGTGCCCGGGTTCGATTCTGGTCAAGGTCATGTACCTCGGTTGCAGGCTCCTCCCTGGCCTGGCCCAGGTCGGGGCACATGCAGGAGGCAAGCGATTTATGTGTTTCTCTCACATGGATATTTCTCTCTGTCTTTCCCTCTCTCTTCCACTCTCTCTGAAAATCAATGGGGAAACATCCTCAGGTGAAGACTAATAATAATAATAATAATCAATAATAAACACTTAGGTATAAATAATAAAACATGAACAGGAGTTGTGTGTTCCAAACTACAAAATACTGATGAAGGAAATTTAAAAAATAAATGGTGAGAAGATACACATTCATGGGCTGGAAGAATCAGCACAGTAGAAATGTCAGCTCTCCCCCAAGTTGATATCTAAGTTTAAGGCAATTCCGACCAAAACCCAAGCAAGATTCTTTTTAGATCTAGAGAAGATTATTCCAAAATGTATATGGAAACCCAAAGAATCAGAATGCCTAAACAAATTTGAAAGAGAATAATAAAGTGGGACCACAGCCCCGGCCCCCTTCTCCTCCTGCTTTCTGTGAAACACACAGGCACAGCGAAGGGAAAATGATACACACACATGACAACTGCAGCACAGAGCGTGTGGGTAGGCGCACTGGACCTGCCCCGTCGCGGGGATTCTGCATTTCACACAACGTGTTTCAATAGTAACTGGAACGTCACTGAAAAGGTAGAGATGCGAGGATGATGTATATGTTTTTTAATATATTTATTGATTTTTTTTTTTACAGAGAGGAAGAGAGAGTTAGAAACATCGATGAGAGAGAATCATCGACCAGCTGCCCCCTGCACACACCCCACCGGGGATGTGCCCACAACAAAGGTACATGCCCTTGACCGGAATCGAACCCGGGACCCTTCAGTCCATAGACCAACTGAGCCAAACCGGTTGCGGCAAGGATGGTATCTTTTAATCCCTTAAGCAACAACAACAACAATAGTAACAACAACAACAACAACACGGAGAGGTCAGGAAAGGAAGCACAAAGGCCCAGCATGCAGAGGCTTTAGCTGCAGAGACGCAGAGGGAAGTAAACGGATGGACAACACAGCAAGCAGCGGGGCCGGGAGGTGGGGGGGGGGGGGGGGTTAGCGTGTTACCTACACATCAGAGCCAAGCTCGGCCCCAGATGTTCTCCAGACCCGCCCCCAACTTCACTCCCGCTCTGGCTGTCCCTCCCAGGAGGTGGGAGGAAGGGGCCAGGCCGGCCTTCCTGTCGCACCTCCGCACCCGCCCGGGAGCCCCGGCTTTGGTTTGCTCGGCCAGGTGATCGGAAGCTACGGGTTCTTGGGCGGTTTGTTGGTACCAGAAGCTCTAATTGCCTGGGCATACCAGCTCCTGGCCAGAGCCGAGGGTATGTGGGGGGGGGGGGGGGGGGGGGGGGGGGGGGGGGTGAACAGGCAGGGTTAACGGAGCACCTCCTGTGTGCCAGGCCTGTGCCAGGCCCTGGGGACACATCAGCCAGGAAAGAGAACCAGACCCTCACCGGGAGGCGCGTGCCTTCTGAGACTGGCTGAGGAGGAGAGACAGCAAACAGTAAACTTTATAAAAATAAATGATAAGCCAAAACCGGTTTGGCTCAGTGGATAGAGCGTCGGCCTGCGGACTAAAAGGTCCCAGGTTCGATTCCAGCCAAGGGCATGTATCTTGGTTGTGGGCACATCCCCAGTGAGGGGTGTGCAGGAGGCAGCTGATCCATGTTTCTCTCTCATTGATGTTTCTAACTCTCTATCCCTCTCTCTTCCTCTGGAGAAATCAATAAAATATATATTTTTTAAATAAACAATTGATAAAGTTACAATAGTAGGAGGAGAGGGGCGCTATGGGGTGCAGGCTCTGAGCAGACTCCATGAGGAGTTCCAGTTTGAGCCAAGCCTTGCAGGAGGGGCTGGAGGAGCCGCTCTGATGGCTGGGGAGAAGCCAGGCAGAGGGAAGGGAGGGCTGGAGGGGCCGGGGGCACAGGGGGTCCAGGGGCATCTTCAGGCCACAAGGCCTCAAGGGAGGGGGGATCCCTGAGTTACGCCTGCCGCCCTCCAGAGGCTGCGGAGGCGGAGGCTCCTGGGGCCAGGGCCCTTCCCAAAACCCAGGACCCACTGGCCTTGCCCCCCATCCGGAACCCCCCGCCAATGGACTTGGAAACATTTGTGTTCCCGGTCTCATCCTTGGACATTTGTTCCCAGACCTCCTTCTAGGCGCTCACGCACCAGAGTCCGGCCAGGCCTCGGAGGCATCCACCCCTGTCTGTCTTCCCTCCCCGCAGGCCTGGGCCCGGCCCCCGGCCGCCCTCCCAGAGGCCCCTCCTTCCTCACTGCTAATGGGGTGTCCCTCCAGAGGTCCCTCCCAGCACACCTCCAGTGCCCACCTCATCCCAGCCCCCTCCCCGGCCGGCATTAGCAGGGCCATTAAGGGGCTTCCCGCACCATCCAGGCACTTGATATTCCGCACGAACCCGCAGCTCCCAGCACATGCGGAATAGGGGACCTCGTTTGGTGTTTAGGATTTGTACGTGTGTGTGTGTGTGTGTGTGTGGTGAGGGGGATGCCAACTATGTATTTAAATCAAGTCACTTAATCCACAGAGTTCAAGGCTACCCACCGGGAAAGGGTATTTGCATACAGTAATCTCTCCGCGGCCACGGGGGAGGGGCTGGGGGAAAGCAGCGCGAACCGGAGTGGGAGGGCCCCAGAGAAATGGCCAGGCCACGTCCCCTCCGTTCTCACCTGTCTGCCCCTTCGTCTCCCCTCCCCCCTCCCCCCCCGGCTGGGAGACATATATATGTACTACTATTTGTAATATCTTAAACCCGTGGTCGGCAAAGTCATCAGTCCACAGAGCCAAATATCAACAGCACAACGATTGAAATTTCTTCTGAGAGCCAAATTTTTTAAACTTAAACTTCTAACGCCGTTTCTTCAGAATAAACTCGCCCAGGCCGTGGTATTCTGTGGAAGAGCCACACTCAAGGGGCCAAAGAGCCCCATGTGGCTCGCAAGCCGCAGTTTGCCGACCACGGCCTTAAACAATAAAATAATAATTAAAAACAACAACAAACAACAACAACCAAACAGGTAGGAGGTGGCCAGCGTAAATACAACATGCCAAGTCAGACTTGAATTTGCGATAAACAACACAGGTTTTGGGATAAGTATGTCCCCTTCACTATTTGGGACATCCTTATCCTCCAGTTATTTCTTGCTTATCTGCAACCCCTGTCTAACTGAGTGTGCTGGATTTTTTTATTTATTTTGTTGCTAAATCTGGCAACCCTACAGAGCAGGCTTTCCAGCTTCCAGCGGCTTCCCCGGAGCCCCTCTCCTGAGTAACCAGACCCGCGGGCTCCGGGAGGCACAGGGGGACCAGCCCACACGATCAGCACGGAGGGTGGTCTGAGCGGCCCCCTGGCAAGGTGAGCTTCTGAGACCTGATGCGTGGGAAGGGAGAGAAAGACACGGCATTCTTGGAAAAGGAGGAGGAGGGGGACCTGGGCGAGGCACAGCAGGGGCACGGGCTCCGGAGGAAGCGGGCGTGTGTGGGAAGACAGGAGGAGATGAGGAGTCAGGCAGGGAGGCTGCAGACGGGGGTTCCCCAGGGGGGAGGCCGTTGGCACTGGCGAGGCCGGGCCCAGGCGTGGCCGTGGCGGTGGCGGTGAGGTAGGGACCAAACTGTCTCTGGAGGACAGGGTCTCAGAGAGCAGCAAGGAGAGGGCGGTAAGGGGAGGGGAGCTCAGGTGGCCCTGCTCATCAGGGGCTTCTGCCCATTCTGCAGCGGGGGGGGGGGGGGGGGGGAAGGAGAAGGGGAGGAGAGAGGGGAGGGGGGGGTGTCCCTGGGCCTGACCAAGGCCTCGGTGCAGACGGCCCTGTCCCCCTGAGCAAGGACATGCCTTGATGGCAGATTCAGGCAAAGGCAGTCTTGTATTTTTTCCAAACTGTAAAACCCACCTAACACAGCATTCACACCTCAACCATCTTGGAGTGCAGCTACCTGCTCTGCAGCATGCTCACATTCTGTACCGCCACCACCACCACCGTCTCCGGAACCCTTCACCTTCCCCAGCCGTCCGTCTCCTTTAAACCTCGGCCTCCCCTTCTCGCTCTCCGGGCCCCGACGATCCCGTCCCACCTTCCAATCCGGTAAGTCAGACTCTGCTAGGCACTGCCTGTAAGTGGAATTGCGCGGTGTTTGTGCGATCCTGGGTGCACAGATACCTCTTTAAGACCCTGCTTTCGCCCTAACCGGTGTGGCTCAGTGGATAGAGTGTCAGCCTGTGGACTGAAGGGTCCCAGGTTCTATTCTGTTCAAAGGTATGGACCTTGGTTGCAGGCACATCCCCAGTGGGGGGTATGCAGGAGGCAACTGATTGATGTTTCTCTCTCATCGATGTTTCTATTGGGTCGGCAAGTAAGTAATTGCGGGTTTCACACATAAATGGCTTCAGTTGAATTTTTAGGTTTGCAGACGTAGTAAAAATGTAAAACACATTTTGTTATTTGATAGTTGGCTATTCAGCTGTTAATCAGTAAAAAAAGTTTTTTGATCTGTTTTGTAGTTTTCGTTTGGCGTTCGTTGAAAAATGGAAAATCAAAAGGAACATTTTCGTCATATTTTGATTTTTTATTTCCACAAAGGGAAAAACGCATCGCAAGCTCATAAAAAGTTATGTGCTGTTTATGGTGACGAAGCCTTAAAAGAACGGCAGTGTCAAAATTGGTTTGCCAAATTTCGTTCTGGTGATTTTTCACTCAAAGATGAAAAACGCTCTGGTTGTCCAGTTGAAGTTGATGACGCCCTAATCAAAGCAATAATCAATTCGGACTGTCACAGTACAACACGTGAGATTGCAGAGAAGCTTCATGTATCACATACATGCATTGAAAATCACTTAAAACAACTTGGCTATGTTCAAAAACTCGATACATGGGTTCCTCACGAACTGAAAGAATCACAGTTAACGCAACGCATTAGCAGCTGCGATTTGCTAAAGAAACGTAATGAAAATGATCCATTTTTAAAATGACTGATAACTGGCGATGAAAAATGGGTTGTTTACAACAATATCAAGCGGAAAAGATCGTGGAGCAGGCCAGGTGAACCAACTCAAACAACATCAAAAGCTGATATTCATCAAAAGAAGGTTTTGTTATCAGTTTGGTGGGATTACAAAGGAATTGTCTACTTTGAACTCTTACCACCCAACCGAACGATCAATTCTGATGTCTACATTGAACAACTAATGAAATTAAACAATGCAGTTGAAGAAAAGCGGCCCAAATTGACAAATCGAAAAGGTGTTGTATTCCATCATGACAATGCAAGGCCACACACATCTTTGGTCACTCGGCAAAAATTAATGGAGCTTGGTTGGGATGTTTTGCCACATCCACCATATAGTCCTGACCTTGCACCATCTGATTACTTTTTGTTTCGATCTTTACAAAACTCCTTGAATGGTAAAAATTTCAATAATGATGATGATGTCAAATCGTACCTGATTCAGTTTTTTGCTAATAAAAACCATAAGTTTTTTGAACGTGGGATTATGATGCTGCCTGAAAGATGGCAAAAGGTCATTGATCAAAATGGGCAATACATTACAGAATAAAGTTATTTAGTTCCATGAAAAAATTGTCTTTGATTTTCTTTAAAAAATCCGCAATTACTTACTTGCCGACCCAATAACTCTCTCTCCCTCTTCCTTCCTCTCTGTAAAAAAAAAATAATAAATAAATAAATAAACAAAATGTATTAAAAAGAAAAAAAGACCCTGCTTTCAATTCTTTGGGTAAAGACTAAAGTGGGGCTGCTGGGCCATACGGTCATTGGAGGTGTGGCTGTTGAGGAGCCACCACTCTGTTTCCACGGCTGCCGCCCATTCTGCACCCCCACCCACAATGTACCACCCGCAATGCACCACCCGCAATGCACCACCCGCAATGCAACCACCCGCAATGCACCACCGCAATGCACCACCCGCAATGCACCACCCGCAATGCACACGGTTCCAGTGTCTGCATGTCCTCGCCAACACCTGTGTCCCCTGTTTATTCCACAGTAGTTTGTTGGCAATCACCATCTCACTTGGTGCGGTCCGGGTATTGGGGGGGGGGGGGGGGGGGAAGCTGGAGAAGAGCAAGAACCCCGCAAGCTGTAGTCTGGCTGAGGTGCAGAGTCATTGGAGCCTCGGCCGGCCATGTGGCTGGTGAGAGGGCCAGAGGGCCTGGGTGCCTGGGAGGGCCTGGGTGCCTGGGCGGGCCTGGGGGTCTGGGTGCCTGGGCGGGCCTGGGTGCCACTCCAGAGGCGATGAGGAGGAGCTCCTGCAGGGCTCTCAGGAGAACGTGTTAGGGACACGCACAAGGACACAGGTCAGTGCTTGGATGGAGGCAGAGGGGGCTGGGGGAAAAGAGGCCAGCGGGGGAGCCAGGTTAGAGACGTTTAGACCAGGAGGAGGAGAGAGAGGGGGGACCCGGCTCGGGGACGCCGCCACCATCGGCCCGAACTGCAGCAGCAAAGCCCCTGTGGGCACAGCCCTTTGCCTCCATCACTCCCTTCAGCTGGTCAGGCGGGTGCATGGCCGACCCAGGTTCCAGCCGAGAAGACCGGGGCTCAGACCGTCCCTGCCCGAGGTCTCCCAGCCCATACGTAGCAGCGCCGTGATCGGCTCCAGTCCGTTCCCCTGGCTCTGCAGGCGGTTACCGAGCACACGGGCTGTTCGGCCACGTTCACTGCTGTATCAGCCGCTCCACCCCCGCTCCACCAGCCGCACCTCCGCGCCGCTCTGAGACCCGGTGCAGGAAGGGAACTCCCCCGGACGGGGAGAAATCGGAGAGCCATCGGAAACCGGAGAGACTGGCTAACCAGGGGGCTGTGGGAGCGGCCACGCGCGGACTCACCCCACACAGAACCCGCGGGCCTGGAGGGGTCACTGCCGAGGCGGCAAGGAGAGGGGAGTCCCGGGAAACCCTCGCCATCCGCAGCCTCCCTTGCCATGGGGACCTGGGGGAAGGGGAGCCTGCCCAGGCTTCAGTCACAGAACATTGCAACCTCTGCAGGTCACAGTGGCCGGATTCCGCCGGCAAGTCCCGCGGTCCCACCTGACACAGAGCCATTAGCGATGCCACCAACACTGAGCGGCCACGGGAGCACACGCATGTGGAACAGGCGGGATCCATCTCCCGCCCTGAGCATCCCAGCCCCCCGCCGCCCCCTGCCCTCCCGCTGGACACAGAGTCCGGCCCGGTGAAGGGGTGGCCGTTCTGTCATCACACCTGGGGGTGCACAGCCTGTCCCAGGCTGACTGGGCGCTAAGATCAGTTCCTTGGGTCTCATTTTCTCAGGCACCACAACCACCACCTCTGGTAAGCTTTGCTTCCTGCAGGCGCCAGGGAGGAGGGTTGACAGCCGGAGGGTCAAGGTCAAGGCCGGGAAGGAGCCCGGGGCGTCAACAAGGACCGGGAGCTCCCGGGTGAGACCAGGCGCCCGCGGCCGGACTCCGGGAGGAGGCGAGGGGGGGGGGATGGCAGAAAGCCTCTCCCCCAGCTCCCCAGGGCGATAAAGATCGCCGTGTCTTCCCTTCGAAACACAGACGGCGGCGTGGGGCCCTCTCCCCGCCCCCCCGGCCCCCCCGGCCCCCAGGCCCCCGCCCGGGCCGCCCGGCCTCTCGCGGCCTCGCCCCCGCCTCCCGGCCTTTGTCTCTCCCGCCGCCGCGCACATGGCCGCCTGTCAGTTGCCGCGGCTCCGGGGACACGTGCCGGGAAGCTGGCACCAGCCGCCGCGTAACCATGGAAACGGCAGCCAATGGGAGGCCCGCGCCGCCTGCGGGGGCGGAGCCGAGGCCGAGCCGGAGGGCGGGGCGAGCGGGGCGGGGCCGCAGCGTCGGAAACCCCGGGCGGGGCGGGCGGGGCGGGCGGGGCGGGCGGGGCGGGCCCCGGGGCGCTCCGGCCATCCATCACCTAACCGCGCAGGGCGGGGGCATCTGGGTAGCGTCTCCTGGTCGCTCCCGGGTTCCCTTCGCCGTTAGGGATAAGGTGAAGGTCCTGGAGTCCAGCAGTTGTGGGTTCGGGTCCTCCCAGAGCCCTCAGCTGGGCGCCTTGTACAAGTGACTGCACCTCGGGTGCCTTGGTTTCTTCCTCTGCTAAACGGAGTCGCTGCAAAGCCCCAGGGAGATGGCAAGCACTGAACCTAGCCTGCCCACAGACATTAAAGAAGTGAACATACGCCGAAACCGGTTTAGCTCAGTGGATAGAGCGTCGGCCTGTGGACTGAAGGGTCCCAGGTTCGATTCCAGTCAAGGGCATGTACCTTGGTTACGGGCACATCCCCGGAAGGGCGTGTGCAGGAGGCAGCTGATCGATGATTCTCTCTCATCGATGTTTCTAACTCTCTCTCCCTCTCCCTTCCTCTCTGTAAAAAATCAATAAAATATATTTAAAAAACAAAAACAGAAATGAATACGCAAACACACAAACACACACGCCAGCGGTGACCAGCAGCAGCAGTGACCCCGTGACCACACGTGACCCTGACCTTCCAGGAAGGAGGACCTTCCAGGAAGGAGGACCTCTGGGTGAGAACCTGCCCTCTCCGAAGGGGGCTCCTAGGGTGATGAACTGAACTGACCGATTTGCCCAAGGCCGGTCTCAATGAAATGGGAAGGTGGTCCCGGAGTCCGTCAGGATTCCAGCTTCCTGGAGGCAGACGCGGTGCTGAGCACCCCCAGGAGGAGGGGCAGGAAGGAGGGAAGGTTAGGTGCCAAGAGCGAGTGGCTAGAACGCGGTGTGGGCACTGCTGCCTCCGCTCAGGGGACCACACGGTCTGTACCTCTCTGGGGAGGAGTGTCCTGTACCACCGTGAGGATGGTCCCTGCTGGCTCCCAGGCCGTAGTCATACGAAATGAGGAAATGGATTCTCCGAAAGCGAGCTTGTTCCAGGGAAGCGGGAAGAGGCCAGTGGCGGCAGAAACAGTGGCAGACTGCTGGGAGGGACCCAATTCCTCCCTCCCGGCCGCCAGGGCTCAGCACGGGCCTGGGACAGACCGCCCCTAGCCAGCAGCATCGATCAGCAGGATTGTTTCTTTTACTTGTATGAAGAAGTGGAAAACACAGTCATTCATTCATTCATTCATTCAACATCTCCCGTGGGTCTGCAGTGTGCCCGCTGCTGCACCAGGTCTGGGGCTACAGCAGTGGACAGAACACAGCCCTGCCCTGAGGGATGTCCCCCCCTGGCTGGGCAGACAGGCATTGAAGAAAGATACAGACACGTGGCCACAAACATCCACAAATGTCCCGGAGAACACGCAGGAGTGGAGAGGATGAAGGAATCAGCTAGCGCGTGGGGGGAGCAGGCAGGGTGGGCCTCCCCGAGGAAGTGGCATCTCACAGGGGCCGAGGGCGGAGCAGGAGTCGCCGTGAGGAGGGGAGGAGAGGTGTCCCGGCAAAAGGAGCAGCGGGCGGGCGGCCTGAGGCTCTGGGCATTGTGGGAAGGAGAGATCTGTGTGGCCAGAGGCCATGGAGGGAGGAGGCCTGGCTGAGGACTGGGTTTTATTTTATTTTATTTTTTAAATATTTTTATTGATTTTTTACAGAGAGGAAGAGAGAGGGACAGAGAGTTAGAAACATGGAGGAGAGAGAATCATCAATCAGCTGTCTCTTGCACACCCCCCACTGGGGATGTGCCCGCAACCAAGGTACATGCCCTTGACTGGAATCGAACCTGGGACCCTTCAGTCCACAGACCGACGCTCTATCCACTGAGCCAAACAGGTCTCTGCTGAGGACTGGGTTTTAGAAAAGGACCACAAAATAGCTCATGGGGACTCACAGTGGAACAAGCACCCCTGTTTTTCCAGGGTATCCCTTTGATTCGGCTCTTCCCAGATCTGTCCCACCCGCCTCTGCCTTTTCCAGGCTGCAGGCACTGGATGATGCGGAATCACACTGCTCAGAGTGCTCCACTGACTCTGGCATAGAGGAGACACACACTTGTGGGAAGATTTTGTCACAAAGGTTAGAATTAGCGTTGGGTTTGGGGGTAGGGTTGGGTTTGGGGCTATGGTTGAGCTCTGGGTGAGATGTTGAGTTTTGGTTAGGGTTGGGTTTGGGTTAGATGTTGAGTGTTTAGGGTTGGGGTTTGGATTTGGAGTTAGGGGCTGTGGTTGAGCTCTGGGATAGGTGTTGAGTTTTTAGGGTTGAGTTTGGGGCTATGATTGGGTTTGGGTTAGATGTTGAGTGTTTAGGGTTGGGGTTTGGATTTGGAGTTAGGGTTGGGTTTGGGGCTGTGGTTGAGCTCTGGGTTAGGTGTTGAGTTTTTAGGGTTGAGTTTGGAGCTGTGGTTGGGTTTGGGTTAGATGTTGAGTGTTTAGGGTTGAGTTTGGGGTTGTGGTTGAGCCCTGGGTTAGATGTTGAGTTTTTAGGGTTGAGTTTGGGGCTGTGGTTGGGTTTGGGTTAGATGTTGAGTGTTTAGGGTTGAGTTTGGGGCTATGGTTGGGTTTGGGTTAGATGTTGAGTGTTTAGGGTTGAGTTTGGGGTTGTGGTTGAGCTCTGGGTTAGATGTTGAGTTTTTAGGGTTGAGTTTGGGGCTGTGGTTGGGTTTGGGTTAGATGTTGATTTTTAGGGTTGAGTTTGGGGCTGTGGTTGGGTTTGGGTTAGATGTTGATTTTTAGGGTTGAGTTTGGGGCTGTGGTTGGGTTTGGGTTAGATGTTGAGTGTTTAGGGTTGGAATTCGGAGTTAGGGTTGGGTTTGGGTTAGATGTTGAGTTTTCAGTGAGGGTTGGGTTTTGGTTAAGGGTATTGAGTTTGGGTTAGGGCAGGGTTGGGGTTCGATGGGGGTTAGTGTTGTGTTCACGATGAGGTTGGCGTTGGGCTGAGGGCTGGGCTTGGGTCTGGTGTTGGTTAGGGTTTGGATTGCACACTTGAGCTCCACTAAATATACACTCGCGCCCACAGACCGCCTGGCGGTAGTAGGTGTCCAGAGAGCGTTTTTAATGGGTTCACCTGTGGTTTATTGTGGATCCGAGAGGCAGTGGCCGGGCAGCGCCATTTCCCAGACACTGGCTGCCTGACTGAGTTTCGCTGAGTGTGAACAGACGGGTCACACGCGCCAGGCACTAATCTATGCCTCCTCTCCACGGCGCTAGAACCGTTCTGATGCAGGAGCGAGAGGGGAGCAGTCAGCGCGGCTGAGCCGGGGACCGGGGCGTGGGCACGGAGCCCAGGAGGCCCAGCATGTGGGCACAGCCCGGGGCGGGCCCGGGAGGAGAGTCACAGCGGGCCGGGCCGTGCCACAAGGAAAGGCCGGACGGAAGGTGGGGTCAGATGAGGAGGTGGGGAAGGGAAGGGGGAGAGATGACCAATAAAGCTGAAAAACGGGGCAGAGAGCTCACGGGAGGCCTTGTAAGCCACACACGTGTCACGAGAGGGACGCCGGGGCCCGTGTGGCCTCATTAAAAGAATGTGGGACAGCGACCACAAACTGGTCATGGGTGTTTCCAACAGGCTTTGTCTTGCAAAGAATAGCAAGGAGGGTCTGACGGCTGAGCCTCAGCAGTGCTGCTCAGTGCCCTGCCCTCCCTCCAGAGCCTGCCCCAGGCCCCCGCCCACTCGGGAGCCCTCCCCTGCAGCCCGCACATGGCTTTCCTGCCGGCTCCGCTCACTCAGCTCCTCGTTATCCAGCCCGAGGCAGCCTCCGGGACCCCAGCTCTCCGTGTCCTCTCTGCCCTCCCCACATTGCGTACCCCCAGCCCAGCAGAGCACCCTGCCCCCTGGGGACCAGAGCGGAGAGGGCGCCCCGCGGGGATCCGGGGGAGAGCTAGCCAGGCAAGGGGCCTGTGGGGAGGCCTGGGGGGGTGGACAGTGGGAGCCGGGGGAGGGGGGTCTGTGCTGGGCCATGAAGCCCTAGAAGCAGGGCTGTGTTTGTGGGTGATCCCCCACCAGCACTGAGGAGATCCTGGTCAAACACATGATGAGCTGAGGTCTGAGGTGTGGACGGGCGGACAGGTGGACGGATGGACAGGTGGATGGGTGGATGGGTGGACAGGTGGATGGATGCATGGGTGCACGGGTGGACGGATAGATGGATGGACAGGTGGCCTGCTGAACCTGAGGAGCATTCTGGACTTTCACGCAGGCCTCAGTGACTCCAGGACAATACTCCCTCAGCCCAGCCTCTCTCCGTCCTCACTTTTGAGCCTGCCAGTCACAGACCAGTCAACAGTGACCTCCAGGCTCGAGGAGGGCGGGGAGAGGGGGGGGGCGGGGGCAGGCTCCTCCCCTCACAGTGCCCATCTGGCCACCCGTCTGCTGGGAATGGCCATGCTCCCCTGGGCCAGCCCCCAGCGCAGGAAACCACTGTGCTCTGGCTCTGTGATTCTGATTCCAGCAGCAAGAAAGAGCTCCAAGGACGTCCAGGGGGCGGGGGGGCCTGGGCCCAGCTTCCAGAGCAAGATACACCGGACGCCCACCTCTCCCTCTGCCAGGGCCTCTGGCGCCCGTGTGACTCCGATTCGGACCTGGGTCTGAGCCTGTGTGAGAGCCACAGGCCCGAACTCAGAGCGCCCAGCCAGCACCAGCGCCAGCGCCCTGCCCAGGCCGAGGCCAGGGAGGGCCTGTGGGGAAAGGCCGGGCCACGCCCACCGCCAGCTCCGGGCGGGACTCCCGCAGGGCCGGCCAGGCGGGCGGGACAGAAAGGCTGCGTCCAGTTTGCAGCCCAGGGAGCGGGCAGGGCAGGGGTGAGGTGGGGAGGGGGCTGCCCAGAGCCTCTGCCCAGGTTTCCAGGGCTTTTTTTTTTTTTTTTTTTTTTTTAATATATTTTATTAATTTTTTACAGAGAGGAAGGGAGAGGGATAGAGAGTTAGAAACATCGACCAGCTGCCTCCTGCACACCCCCCACAGGGGATGTGCCTGCAACCAAGGTACATGCCCTTGACCGGAATCGAACCTGGGACCTTTCAGTCCACAGACCGACGCTCTATCCACTAAGCCAAACCGGTTTCGGCTCTTCAGTGCTTTTATTCCCCCAAACGACAGTGATACAAACGTGTGACCAAACCAGCCCCTGCAGAGCCTTGCCTGCCGGGCTGGGGCTGATGGGACTGGGGCTGATGGGACTGGGGCTGATGGGGCTGGGGCTGATGGGACTGGGGCTGATGGGACTGGGGCTGATGGGGCTGGGGCTGGTGGGGGAGGGGAAGGGGAAGCACTTCAGTACCAGGCACTTTAGGATCACGGAGGCTGGGAGGCTCCATGCACGCATCCTCCGGAACCCTCACACCCACGGAGGACTATCACCATCTGTCCCCATCATACAGATGGGCAAAGCGAGGCTGAGAGGGAAGTGACCCACCACGCAGCACGCAGGGCACACAGCAGGCGGGGCAGAGTCGGGATTTGAACCCAGCGCCTGTGCTCCTGGCCCTGGCACTAACCGGATGGGCTGAAGGTGGACACTAAGGGCCGGGGTCAGTCTTCCCACCTCCCAAAGGCCCCAAAATAGCTGCTTTCCTGGCGAAGGTCTCCTCCCCTCAGCTCTGCAAACACCCGTGTTCCCGGGCCACGCCCAGGCGGGTGGTGCAGGAGCCGGTGCCGGCAGGACCTATTTCTGGCTGCAGCCGGCCGGCCACAAGCGGCCCTCTGTGGTGGCCCTGGCCACAGCCCACAGCCGAGACTGAGGCTCCGGCCCAGCCTCCAAAGGGCCCATTGTCCGGCTGCCTGGGCCGCCGGGCCGGCTCCTGGACGCCCGGAGTCAGGGCAGAGGGTGACGGAGGGCAGGGTGGACTGAGGGGCCTTGTGGGAACCACAGCCAGAGGCCGTCCCCGAGGCCACTGCTGCTCCAGAAAGAAAACAAACTCCACCTCAGGATGGCCTCAGGTGGGCCCCAAGGTGACACACACATGCACACGCTCACGCGCGCGCGCACACACACACACGCAAACACACACTGTAGAGGTGACAAATGCTAGGACAGCCATCCCAGGCAAACAAGGAGATGGCAGCCCAGGTTTGGAGCCAACCAGTTTGGGATCCTAGCGCTGACTCTCCGGTGCCGGCTGCGGGCCCTGGGCCTCTCTGAGCCTCGGTCTCCTCATCTGCAAAGTGGGACGGACACCACTCCCGTTCCACAGACGCGCGAACCCAGCCTCAGAGACGTGGCCTGCCGGACGCCACCCAGGCAGGATTTTTTTAAACATGAAAAGGGTTTTGGTTAGGAATATTTTCAAAAGCACACAAAAGTAAGTAGATGATCATGTATCACCGAATCTCATCATTCAAATCAATAATCATTGAGCTTTGCCACAGCAGCTTCATCTGTCCCGTTGCAGCAGACTTAAAGCTAATCCTGACACGTCACTGCGTCTCCCACACTTCAGTGTCCCCCCAAGTTCACTGACGGGCTGGGCTCTAACCTCCACAGCGCCCTGAGTGCACCCGGCGAAGTCAACAGCCAGCTGGGCCGTCACCTCCATCCCAGCGCAGAACCAGGCTCCTTGCTGCTCCCGCTGCAGCCCGGGGCCAGCCACATGCAGCCTCTGGTGGTGGCCCGGCCCCAGCCCACAGCCCACAGCCCACAGCCGAGACCGAGGCGACGGTTTGATTGGGGTCCGTGTAAGATCTACATGGCATTCGGTGGTTACGTCCCGTTACAGTTTTAAAAATTTACCTTCATGCCACTGACGTGTTGAAGAAACCGAGTCAGCTGTGCCGCGGCATGTCCCATCCTGGACTTGTCTGTGTGCCTCCTCCTGGTGTCACTCCACTTGCTCCTCTGTCCCTACACTCCTTGTGAACTGGAAATGGGGCGCCTTTCTTTTAAAAGAACTGTTTTTGCCGAAACCAGTTTGGCTCAGTGGATAGAGCGTCGGCCTGCGGACTGAAAGGTCCCGGGTTTGATTCCTGTCAAGGGCATGTACCTTGGTTGCGGGCACATCCCCAGTGGGGGGTGTACAAGAGGCAGCTGATTGATGTCTCTCTCATCGATGTGTCTAACTCCCTACCCCTCTCTCTTCCTCTCTATAAAAAAAATCAATAAAATATATATTTTTTTAAAGAACTGTTTCATTGAGATATAATTCACATACCATAAAATCCACCCTTTGAAAGGGTGCGGTTCGATGGTGTTTAGTATATCCACAGAGTTGTATGACTATGATGACCATATCCCAACCGCAGAACACGTCCTCACTCCTAAAGGGAGCCCTGTACCCATCAGCAGACACCCCCGTTCTGCCCTCCCCCCCAACCCCCGCAACCACCAACCTGCTTCTCTCTCTGGGTTTGCCTCGTCTGGATACCTCCTGTGAATGGAATCATAAAATATGTGGGTTTTGTGACTGGCTGCTTTTACTCAGCATAATACTTCCAAGGTCCGTCCATGTTACAGTGTGTCTGTACTGCGATGCTTTTGATTGCCAACTCATACTCCACTGAATGAGTGCACCATACTTGGCTTATTCATTCACCAGCTGATGGGCATTGAAACTGTTCTCATTCGTTGGCTCTTCTGAATGATGCTACTGTGAACAGTTGTGTCCAAGTGTCCGTGTGACTCTATGATTTTAATTCTCTTGGGTAGAGAATCGCTGGGTCGTGTGTTTAAAATGGTGAGGAGGCACGTTTTCCAAAGTTACCGCGCCATTTTACAATCCCACCAGCGAAGTACGAGGGTCCAGTTCCTCTCCCTCGCCAACACGTGTTAGTGTCCATCTTTGTTAGAAATGTTAGCCATCCTTGTGGGGATGCAGTGAGATCTCATTGTGATTTTGATTTGCATTCCCCTAATGACTAGTGGCGTTCAGCATCGGTTCTTATGTTTGCTGCCATCTGTATGTCTTCTTCGGAAGAACAGCTGTTCAGTCCTTCGCCCACATTTCAGTTAGGTTATGTGTCTTTTATCATTGGGTTATAAGGGTTCTCTATCTATTCCAGACACAAATCCCTTATTGGATACAAAATTTGCCTCCCATTTGGTGGGCTGTCTTTTCATTTTCTTGCTGTCCTTCGAAGCACAAAGGAATATATTTTGAAGGAGCCCCCTGGATCTATTTATTCTTTTGTCTCTGTGCTTTTAGTGTGATATGCCTAATGCAAGGTCACAAAAATTTACTCCTATATTTTATTCTAAGAGGTTTGTAGTTTTAGTTCTTACCGATAAGCCTATGATTCATCTCCAGTTAACTTCTGTATATGGCATGAGGTAGGGATCCAGCTTCATTCTATCCAGTTGTCCACACCATTTGTTGAAAAGACTATTCTTTCCCCATCGACTGGTCTTGGAAGCCTCGTCAATAATTAATTTAACATAAATGTATGGGTTTATTTCTAGAGTCCCCCCAATTTTATTCCTTTGATCTTATTTGTTCTTAGGTCAGTGCCACACTGTCTCAATTCCTTTGGCTGTGTAGTAAGTTTGGAAGTCAGAAGGTATGAGTTCTCCAATTTTGTTCTTCTTTTTCAAGATCATTTGGCCCCCTCACGGCGCCGGGCCCCGAGCAGCTGCTCCAGGCGTGTTTTTGGAGAAAGAAACACATTTGTGCGTGGAGTGAGGGGGACCGTCAGGCCGGCGAGGAGCTCAGACAGCACAGGGCAGAGTCTGGTGCTCCGTGCGGTCCGGTCAGCATCGCCTTCATCGTTGTCGGTGTTACTCTCGCTGCCACTGGTGCTGCTGCTGCTGCTGGCGGCAGGGGGAGGCTCTCCCAGCAGCCCCCGGGGAAACAGCCGTTCTGACTGTGGAGCCTTGGTTTGGTGAACTCCCCTCCTGGTTCCTGTTCACGCTACACCCCATCCGGGACCCAGCTCCAGAGGGAGCCCCACTCCTTCCGCCTCCAGAGCAAGAGCCTCACCAGCTCAGGAGGCACCGGGACCCAGGGGGGCCGTGCCAGGCACCCCAGGAGGCCGGCTGGTGGGACACTCACCACGCTCAGGAAGGACCATCGTTACTGGGCCTGTTTCCCAGAGAAGGGAGCTCAGGGGTGTTGGGCGGCCACCTGAGGAGCACTGGCTCCTAGGAACGGGAGGCGGGATTTGAACCTGGGCTCCGCCCCTCTGCCCAGCCACGCGCCATGGTGGGAGGTTGGAGAAGGCACCTCGGGACAGGAGGGCCAGGTGACATCCAGAGGAGCTCCGAGGGGGCACACAGCAGAGCCGCCTCGGGCCTTAGGATCTAAGCTTTGACCCCAACACCCACCGAGACCTGCCCGGGTGCTCTCGGAGGGTTGGGGGGAGGACCTGCAGGGCCATCGGGGACCCCTGGGGGCCACGCTACCCTGAAGCCAGCCCACGGGCCCTGGAGCGGCCGGATAGTCCGCGGCGGGTCCTGCCTGCCCGTCCTTCCCCGGCTCGGAGCCGCAGCACAGAGTCCGCCTGCCTGTGCGAACCTCCTTTGTGCGTCCGGACGGCGGGGACAGCGCTGTGCATCTTAATTCTGCCCAAACAGGGGACCCGCTCCGGGCCCCACAGAGCTGACCCCCCCACCCCCGCCTCCCCCATCTGCCGGCGGGAGGGCCGCTCCTTCTGGGCCCGCATTCTCTGCTTGTTTTCCCCCCACAAAGTCAATCACCTCGGGAGGCGGGGGTGGTGGTTCCTAGGCAACAACACAATGGCTGAGCACAGCCACGCTAACCCTATTCCTGCGTCTGAGCCTCTCCTCCCGCACTCAGCGCCGGCTGCAGGCTGTGCCAGGCGGTGGGCCCGGGGGCTCGGGGTGGGCGGCACCAGCCCCCATCTCTCACCCCGGCCCCGCGGGCAGCTGCGTGCCCGGGGCCTCAGGCCCAGCCGCTCGGAGCGCCCAGCGGCCCGGGAAGTCCGAGGCATCATCAGGACTCCACGCACAAATGTGCTTCTTTCTCCAAAAACACGCCTGGAGCAGCTGCTCAGGGCCCGGCGCCGTGAGGGGGCGGACGCCAGGATGACAAAGATCCCGGTCCCTGCCTCCCTGAGGCTCGCTCTGCAGGAGCAGCGGCCGCGGAGGAGGAGGAGGAGGAGGAGGAGGAGGAGGAGGAGGAGGAGGACAGGGAGGGAGGAGGGGGTCAGAGGAGCAGACACACGGAGGGCCGCCCCATAGAACAGCGGGTACCGGGCCTGATGGGGAGGGAGCCCCCAGAGGCCTCAGGCTGGGACCGGCCACGCGGAGCACGTGGAAAAGCATGTGAGGGTGGAACCGCCAGTGCGCAGCCCCAGGGGGCGGGGCAGACACAAGACAGGCGTGGCCGGGGTGCTGGCGGGCAGGGGTGCTGGGTGGGCGGGGGCGGGGCGGGCAGGGTGCCGGGCAGGGCAGGAGGCCAGGAGAGCAGGCAGGGGACAGAGGCCTGGGGGTGGGGAGGGCTGGGCACACCCGGTGTCCGCCTCGGGCCGCCGTGTGGAGTGACAGTGGCCACGGGATGGAGAGATGTGGACCCACGTGGATGGAACCCACAGGCTGAGGTCTGAGTGCGGGGAGAGGACAGAGAGGCAGCAGCGGCACCCCCTTCCCTCCCATCTCCGTCTGGAGGGACCGGTCCGTCTCAGAACGTCTGCTCCGATGTTCCCCGTCTCTCCTCCTGGGGTGCTGCCGGCTTCGGGCCCTGTGCCCCCAGCAGACAACGGCCAGCTGGAGAGGAGCAGGCCCTCTCCTCGGACCCTCCCCTGCTGCCCCGTGTGGCAGGGGCGGGGAGAGGAAACATGTGCCCTCACTGGTGTGGCTCAGTGGATAGAGTGTCGGCCTGTGGACTCCAGGGTCCCGGGTTCGATTCCAGTCAAGGGCATGAACCTGGGTTGCGGGCACATCCCCTGTAGGAAGTGTGCAGGAGGCAGCTGGTCGATGTTTCTCTCTCGTGGGATGTTTCTGGCTCTCTATCCCTCTCCCCTCCTCTCTGTACAAAATCAATAAAATATATTAAATTAAAAATAAGAGGAAACGTGGCTTCTGTCCACTGACTGGCTGCCTGGCCTTGGGCGGCTGCCTGGCCTTGGGCATCCACGGTGCTTCTCTGGACAAGGGTGGGTTACACAACGCGCCCCACCCCGCCCTCCGCGGGGAGCCGGGCGAGGGGCCGGGGAAGCGCCCGGCAGGGTGTCCGGCCCTCGGACCCGTGGGGACCGCCTCTCCCACACGCACACTCGCGCCATTCCCGGCTCTGGGCGCCGCGGGCCCCGCACAGCCCAGGGGGCCCGACCCTTCTCACCCGCCAGAAGGGACCAGGGCACAGCTGCAACACGGTCCCGCCTGAAGCCCCGCCAGCGTGGTGGTGGGAGTGAACCCCGATACTCTCCGGGAGGCCCCGCGGAGCCCGCTGCCGCCAGGGTCCGGATGGAGGGAGACCCCGCGGAGCCCGCTACGGCCAGGGTCCGGATGGAGGGAGACCCGCGGAGCCCGCTGCCGCCAGGGTCCGGATGGAGGGAGACCCCGCGGAGCCCGCTGCGGCCAGGGTCCGGATGGAGGGAGACCCCGCGGAGCCCGCTGCGGCCAGGGTCCGGATGGAGGGAGACCCCGCGGAGCCAGGGTCCGGATGGAGGGAGACCCCGCGGAGCCCGCTGCGGCCAGGGTCCGGATGGAGGGAGACCCCGCGGAGCCCGCTGCGGCCAGGGTCCGGATGGAGGGAGACCCCGCGGAGCCCGCTGCCGCCAGGGTCCGGATGGAGGGAGACCCCGCGGAGCCCGCTGCGGCCAGGGTCCGGATGGAGGGAGACCCCGCGGAGCCCGCTGCGGCCAGGGTCCGGATGGAGGGAGACCCCGCGGAGCCCGCTGCGGCCAGGGTCCGGATGGAGGGAGACCCCGCGGAGCCCGCTGCCGCCAGGGTCCGGCGGACGGTGGCCTGTCAGCCCCCCGGGAGCCTGCCCTGCAGCTCCACGGCCTGGCGTTCACTCTGATTGACGGGAGGCCGGCCAGGCGGCTGTCCACGCCCTGGGGTCAGACACGGACGGAGCAGAGATCCCCTGATAAAGTGACCAGAAGTCCCGCTTTTGGCGGGACAGTCCCGATTTTTAACAATTTGTCCCGCGTCCCTCGGCGTTTTAAAAAAGTCCCGATTTCTTTCCAAAAATTGGGACTTTTTTAAAACGCCGTGGGATGCGGGACAAATTGTTAAAAATCGGGACTGTCCCGCCAAAAGCGGGACGTCTGGTCACCTAAGGCTTAAGCCAAAGGGGAGGCGGTCTCGCCCCTCTCCCCCGCGCCCAGCAGGGAGCAGGCCTGTTCTAGGCTCCGAGGAACCACCACCCATCGCCGTGGGGAGAGGACGGCCGGCGAGAAACAGGTCAGACGCCGGGAGGACACGCCCAGCGTCCTGTGTCCAAGCCCGCCGAGGGGACGGACACCAGCACGGCTGCTGCTCAGAGGTCAGACCCCCCTGCAGGTACTGCCCCCTGCGCCCTCGTACCCAGATGTTCTCCCTCCCAACGGGCGGAGAGACCGAGGCAGCGGGAAGCTGAGGGGCTGGACCCAAACGGTGCCGCCAGCGCCAGCGGGGCCGGCGTGGGAAGGCAGGGGGGCCTGGAGCCCCAAGCCCTGCCTCCAGCCCGGCCGCCCCCTCCTCTGGAGGAAGCACATGAATCATTTTCTGTGCGAGTCCCGCCCGATCAGACACCCGGCTGCACTTGGAAGGAAATGAATTCCAAGGTGCGACCAAGTCCCGGGTGTTTGATGTCCTGGGAAGCCGTCGGGAAGGGAGTGAGGCCTGTGCTCCTCAGACGCCGAGGCCCAGGCCCCGAGGCCCAGCGTCCCTGGAGCCAGGGGCCAGGGAGGGGCCCCTAAGTCTCAGCCTCCTCCAGGGAAGCCCCCCACATTCCTGATTCCCCGTGATCCTGCCTGCCTGTGTCCCCGGCCAGACAGTCCCTCCGCCAGGGCCCTCACTTTGCCAATGACTCCATACCTCTCAGCGGCCCCCTCAGGGCCTCAAGGCCTCCGCACCCCACAGCGCCCCCCCTCACCCCCCCCCGTCCAACCTGGACCCAGGTCCACCCACGTCTAGAGGTCTCTCAACTGTCTCCCTTGTCTCCATGTCTGCGGCCTCCTCCTCGGCCCCAGCCTGGTGAGCCGCTGCCCCTTCCCGGCTGCACCTCCTCCTGGGCTCCCCACCCTGGAATGGCCCCCGCCCACGCCATGCTAGGTCTGAGCCCGGCACCAGGGGACCACGTCCGGGCCCTCGGAAGGGCCGCCTGCCCTGCGCCTCAGTGGAGCTGGTTCCGGAGGGAAAGGGCATGTCCGCCCTTGTTGGCTGTGAAGAGACGGGGCAGAGGTGAAGGCCTCCACCATCAGCTGGGACCCCGGGGGCTCCCTCCTGGGGGAGAGGGTGGCCGGAAGTGGACCAGCCCTTCTGAGAAGACAGCTGGTCTTCCTGGGAGCTCCAGTCTGGGAGGGTGGGTTGAGACAGGTGTGTGGTTGACACAAACCGAATTCCTCTGTGGTCCATGCCTGGAATTACTCCCGCACTTCCTTTCTCAAATACTACGACCAATGTGTGAAGAAAACCAGGCCTCAGGGAATAAGACACCACGAGAAAACACACATACACCAGAAATATATCTGTAAAGTATGTTTCAGACATTGGAATTAGCCTAAAACAACTATGTTTACTGTGTTAAAAAAAAAAAAAAGATATGAAACATCACCAGGGAATATATATATATATATATATATATATATATATATAACCCTAATATGCAAATAGACTGAATGGTGGAACAACCATCCGACCAAACATCCGGTCACTATGACATGCACTAACCAGCAGGGGGTGTGCGCAGGACCTGGTGGGTGTTGGTAGCAGGCAGCAGAGCATGGGACATGGTGGGCATTGGCCGCAGTGGGAAGACAGAGCAGGTGAGCAGGGGCGCAGATCAAGGCGGGGTGCCGGTCCCTGTCATTGGGGCGAGCCTCCAATGGTTACTGAAAATTCTCTGCTCCTGTGCACCACGGTCCCACCAGGTGCTTGTGCCAGCGCCAACCCTGCTCACACCCACTGCCAATGCCCAGCACCGGCCCCAATCGCTCAGCACCATCAGCAGGTGCAAATGGCAGCTGCTCCTGCTCCTGAGGGGCAATCGGGGCCAGCAGCTGCCTCTCGCAGCCACTGCCGGTGACGGCCCCACTCATATCCGCTGCCGGCGCTGAAATCGCCACTTGTACCCCCTGCCAGCACCTGGCACCAGTCCTGATCACTCGGAGACGTCAGCAGGTGCAATCACCCCTGAGGGCTTCTCCACCTTCCCCTGCTGCTGAGGGGCGATCAGGGCAGCAGCTGCCATTTGCACCTACTGCTGGCACCAGTCCCAATCATTCTACACCATCAGCAGGTGCGAGTGGGGCTGGTGCTGTCAGTGCATGGGAGCGGGGTTGCCGGCAGACAGGGGACCAGGGGCTGCAGTGGGAGGGGTCAGGCAAGGGCACAGAGGATGGGCCGAGACCCACCCCTGTGCCCACCACAGCCTTGCGGCCCACAGTTCCTTTTAAGGTGCATGAATCCATGCACTGGGGCCCTGATCAAACTATAAATGGTAACAAAGCAAATTGACAAAAGAACCAAACAGAAGTTCTGGTAATGAGCATTTCAACGAGTGAAATTTAAAATCCAGAGACTTATTTCTTGACCTGTCGGTGATGGCCTCGTACATGTTTTGGTTTTTAATCATTTGTTAAACTGCACATTTTCTCACTCTTCCACAAAGCTGTGTACTTATAACTAATGCATTTCATGCATGTGTGTTATATTTCAAAATAATAAAGCACAAAAAACACTCCAAGGACGGGTTTAACAATGGATTAAATGCAGCCAAAGAAAGAATTAGGCCGAAAGAAAATACCCAGAATGCATTGCGGAGAGACAACAAAGATGGGAAAGTGGGAGAGCTTACAAGACAGAGAGGACAGAAAAGAGTTTCATTGAAGTCCCAGGAGAGAGAGGAATGGGCAGAGGCAATGAGGAAGAGGTGGAAGCCGAGAATGTTCCAGAACTGACGAAAGGCCCCCGGCCATAGATTCAACACACCGAAAGGGTCCCCAGAAAGATAAGCAAAGAGAGGCCACACCTCAGTCCATTGCAGTGCAGCTGCAGAAAACCAGCGGTGAGGGAGGAGAGTCCTACAGCAGCTTAACGAAAGAGCCAGACCTGCTTCCGAGGGAACCCTTGTGAGGACAGCTGTCTGCTCCGCAGCGACCATGGGAGCCAGGAGCCGTGGGAGACACTGCCCCCCGGGAGGGCCGTGGGCACCGCTCAGCCGAGAACGAGGTGCAGGGCCACACCGGACGCCAGGAAGCAGCCAGAAGCTGAGAGGCAGGTGGCCCGGACCCGTCAGAGGCCACGGGGAAGGAGGACAGTGGGCCGGTGTGAGAGATGCCGAGGAGGCAGCCCCAGACATGGCGGTTGGTGCTTGGCTGCTTAGGAGGAGGGGAGGGAGGGTGGAGGCCAAGTCTGGCTCCAGGGGCTGCTGGGCCAGAGGGGCCCACTCCGATGAGACTGAGGAAGGGAAGCAGGTTGGGGAGGGGGTGGGCCGTGTTTTGAATGTCAGTCAAGAAAACCAGAGCCATGGTGCCCTGAGAGGAGGACTCTCTGGCGGAAGACAGCATGAAGAGGTGGGGGCAGGAAGGGGAGATGGACAGGCCGCAGCCGGCCGGGCACAGCACCCACGGCTCTCCATGCCACGAGGCAAGAAAAAGCTAGAGGAGCTCACCACTGCCAAACCAGAATTACAGGAAATGCTGAGGGGCATTCTTTAAGAAGAGGAAGAAAAAGAAAAAGGTAAAGGTAAAAACTATGAAAAACAAAGTGACAACAAACACGTACCTACCAGCAAGTGAACTTAAAAATCAAGTGAATTGAAAATCTGATGAGCAGAATGGACTGGTGAAATAATAGAATCAGGGACACAGAAAGGGAGTGGACTGACAGTTCTCAAGGGGAAGGGGGCGAGGGGTTGGGAAAGAGACTGGACAAAAGCCTTACACCTGGGGATGAGGACAGGGGCGGGGGGTAAGGGCACGGGGTGGGGTGGGGCATCAGATGGAGGGGAGCTGTGGGGGGAGAAAGAGGAACATCTGTAATAATCTGAACAATAAAGATTTATTTAAAAATAAATAAATGCGATGAGGGGGAAGGGAGGCCAAGGGGAGGCGGGGAGGCCGAGCGGCAGGCTGTGCCCTCCGGGCCCTGGGACACAGCCGAGCTCGGCTCCCGCCCCGGCTCACTGAGCCCGAGCTGAACAAATACAGGCGGGCCTGCCCGTCCGCGGCCGTGGCCCCAGTCAGTGGCCGTGGCTGGCGGTCCCTTGAGGCCAGTGCGTTGCCTGCTCCCCCCACCTGTGACCCCCAAACCGTAACCGCGCCCCCCGCAGACTCCCGTGGGCGCAGCACCAAGTTGGGAACCTGAGGCGGCCAGAGGCAAAGACTGGGAGGTGGGGAGACCAAGCCCCAGCCCCTGCTGCCCGCCTCCCCGCCCCCCACCCTGACCCCCACCCTCCACCCGGCAAAGGGCTGCATCTCTCCCAGCTCAAACAGGCCGCCATCCGCGCAGCCTCGCGGTGTCCTCAGGGTCCCCCTCCAGAGCTCACGGCACAGCCGTTAAGGACACAGAAAGCCGGAGGGGAGAGCCGCGGGGTCCCCGCAGCCTGAGAGGGTGGGCGCTGCAGCTCGGAGCCCCTCCTGCCTGGCGCCTGCTCATTTCCAGAGCGTGGGCTGAGCCTGGGCTGTGACTCACCTCCCCGCCCTCCCCTCCGAGTAAATGTCCAGTGACATTAGTTATCGGTCTCCCTCAGCGCCCCCCACCCCCTTTGGCGGTGCTGTTTACCTCGCCGGATCATCAGCTTTCGGGGAGAAAACAGAAACCCTTTCCGTCCAATTAGTGAAGACGGGCGGCAGGCATGTGCCCGCTTAGTCACCGCCCGGGCAGGGCCCGCCATGGCCGGGAGGTGGCCGGAGCCCGCTGCCAGCCCAGACCGCCCGGCCCCCGTCCAGGCAAAGAGCCCGGCCCCTGGGAGGGTCTTGCTTGCGTTGGGGGACCTCCCCCGGCAGGCCTGTGCGGGGAGAGCCTGACGTGCCATTCTACAGAAGCACCAGGGAGGTGGGCCAGGGTCGCACAGGGGCTGCTGGGCTCTGAGGACCATGAAGGCCAGTAGCCCCCCGCCCCCAGCCCGGCCACGGGACCCGAAGCCACGGGGGCAGCCTCAGTGCTTCTCATTCACCGCGTGTCCCACGGGCCCGGAGCGGGCAGCCGGATGCGATGTCAGAGGATTCCGTCCAGAGCGCTCGCACCTGGGAGACGGGGAGCAGGCGGGTGAAGGCTCCGGGCCTCCGTGTGTCCGTGTGTCTGTCCAGTGGGGATTGAATCCGGCGCCTCTGGGGCCCTCGGCACATCCCTGGGCCCCGTCTCTGCTCCAGGTCCTCCCCGGAGACAGGCGCAGGCAGGTGAAGACTCGCCCTCCACCCTGGGCGCCCCCTCTCCCCCCAGTCCTTCAGCCACTGTGTGTGACCCCGCCGACGGGGCCCCCAAGGCGTGCGCACCGGAGTGCAGGGACTCCTCCCCAGGCCCCTCAGCCGGTGGGCAGGTGCTCAGAGGCCGGGAGAGGAAGGCTGGGCGCCGGCTGCCCGCGTGGGGAGCAGCCTGTAGCCCCCTGCTGGCGCCTCTGCCTCACCGCCCGCCCCCTCGCCGCCCCCTGGAGCCCCCCCTGACCACCGGCACCGGGTCCCCGGGCTCAGACAGGGATGGAAGGAAACAGCCTGGCGAGCCTGTGAAGCCTCAGCCGGCGGCCGAGGGAGCCGGCGGGCAGCAGGCGCTCCGGTAACCGGGCAGGCGGCGGCCGCTCACCCGCTCCGCGCCCAGCACGGCCACCTCCGCCGGCCGCAGCTCCAGGAGTGGGCAGTCTCCCCGGGCAGAGGGACACGTCCACCGAGGGGGGTAAGGCGAGGGCAGGGTCCCATGGAGGTGGCAGATGGGGGAGGAGAGAGGAGGTGCCCCTTGCACCCTGCATGGGGGGGAGGCGGGCGTGCCAGGCGGACCGGCAGGAGAGGCCGAGCTGGAGGTGGCACCAGTGCAGAAGCCGGAGGGACGGGCAGGGCGGAGGCCGGAGAGGCCAGAGCCACGAGCTCCCTGCAGACGGAGCTCCCGCCGGCCAGGCCCTCGCGGCCTAGCGGAGATGCCTGGCTTCTGGAACTTTCCGAAGCACCTGGGCTAGCGTGGCACAGGCATGCCCCGCCCCGCCAGCAGCAGCTGGGCCGGTGGCCGTGCCTGGCTCCGGGGGGCACACAGCAGGCACCCGGCTGGGCCCCCGCTCCATGCGGCTCGCCAGGTCCAGGAGGGCCGACCGAGAGGGGGCCGCCCCATCCAGCCCCGCGGAGCCCTGCCACGGACCAGGCAGCGCTGCCGCACAGTCTGGGAAGATGGCTGAGCACCCCTCCCCCAAGCCTCCCCGGGCACCCACCCTGTCCCTCGGGGGTGGGCGTGGGGGTGGGGGAGTGCGCAGTCAGGCTCCGCTCGGCTGTGCTGCAGGAACAGGCAGCCTGACCTCAGGGCTCCCAGACCGGCCTCCCCTCACCAGCCGCGCGGCCTCCGCTCTGCTCCACCCGGCTCGGGAGCCGGCCGGGAGGGCTCCCCCCTCGGAGCTCCGTCTGGAAGGGGCCCCCCGAGAAGACACAGGGAGGTCGGCACGCCAGCCCAGGGGGCACAGGTCCCCGGCTGCCCAGCCTGCGGCCATTGCTGGGTTTGGCAGGTGAAGACACAGGCTGCCCGTTCCGTGTGAATTTCTGATGAACAGCCAGCGCAGTGTTAGTGCGCGGGTCTCACGTAAGACTTGGGACATATTTATACTAAAAAAGCTGCGCGCTGTCTGTCTGACACTGACACTGACCGGGGTGGACCGTGTTTCACGGGGCGACCCTAGTCCCAGGGGTCCTCACGCCGAGTCCCCCCGAGATCTGTCCACGGCTCCCAGTGCTGCGTGCTCAGGGCTCACAGCCAATCACTCAGGACTCCTCCCTGCAGCCCTTCCTCCCCACCAACCAGCCAGCCAGGCCCCTGACCCGGGCCCGGGGCTTCCCTCCCCCCTCGCCTGGGGCAGGTCAGTGTCACCCGTTATTTGGGGGATGATGTGCTCTTCTCATGGCGCCCTTCTCCAGGGCACCCCGGTGCCTGTCACTCCCTGCAGGGCCCAGCCCACCCAAGTCCTCAGCAATGCGGGCGGAGGACAGAGGGGAGGACGGAGGACGGAGGAGGAGGACGGAGGAGGAGGACAGAGGACGGAGGAGGAGGACAGAAGAGGGCAGAGGAGGAGGATGGAGGACGGAGACAGAGGGCGGAGGACGGAGGAGGAGGACGGAGGAGGAAGACAGAGGACGGAGGAGGAGGATGGAGGAGGAGGACGGAGGAGGAGGACGAAGGAGGAGGACAGAGGACGTTGGAGGAGGACGGAGGAGGAGGATGGAGGACGGAGGAGGAGGACGGAGGAGGAGGACGGAGGAGGAGGACGGAGGAGGACGACGGAGGACGGAGGACGGAGGAGGAGGACGGAGGACAGAAAAGGGAGGGGAGGACAGAGCACAGGGGACGGAGGACAGAGGACAGAGGACGGATGAGGAGGATGGAGGACGGAGGAGGAGGACGGAGGAGGAGGATGGAGGACGGAGGAGGAGGACAGAGGAGGAGGACGGAGGAGGAGGACGGAGGAGGAGGACAGAGGACAGAGGACGGAGGACAGAGGACGGAGGAGGAGGACGGAGGATGGAGGACAGAGGACAGAGGACGGAGGAGGAGGACGGAGGATGGAGGACGGAGGAGGAGGACGGAGGAGGAGGACGGAGGACAGAAGAGGAGGGCAGAGGAGGAGGACGGAGGACGGAGGACGGAGGATGGAGGACGGAGGAGGAGGACGGAGGAGGAGGATGGAGGATGGAGGGGTCAGGGAGCAGTGGAACTCTCCAGTTTTCATCCAGCTTCCAAAGGGCCTCCGGAGAGCTGGTTATATAAGGGTCCTTTTTCTTTTTTTTTTAAGCGTGGAAAGGCAGATTTTTTAAATACTAAGAAATGCCACACAGGGCAAATAACGGGGCGAACTCCCACCCAGCCTGTGGACAGAGCAGGTCCTGAACCAAGGAACCCCGGCCTCCATCGGAGCCCGGCAGGAGGAGGCGCCCGGCAAACATTTGCAGATTTAGCAAAAGAAGTCAAGGAGCAGAGATGAGACGGGGGACGGCCAACGGCCGGGACTGGGGGTGACAGGAGGCGGCGGGAGCGGGAGGGAGGGGGCGCGGCAGGAGGCGGGCTCTGGAACGGGAAGCGCTGACTCAGGCGTCTGTGAAAAGGCCCAGATTGCTCCTCTCCTCTTCGCGCGCCATTTCGGTGCGAGCGGTGGCAGACACGTGAAGTGAGTAATTTCTCCTGATGAAGAGGGGCTGATTTTGATTCTGCCTCGTTCCCGCGGAGATTTCGGGGAGCTCCCGGAGGAGAGGGTTGAGTCTGCCACCGAGCAGCTGCCCGCTGGGCCTGCCCGCCCGCCCGACCAGGGTGAGGGTTCTGGGGAGAGGAGGATGGGCTGGTGCCTCAGGCCTCGGTCTGCTGGGTCTCCCCCGCCAGCCCAGGCCCGGCTTCCGGCTTCCTAATGCGCCCCTGACCCCCGGCTCTCCCTCTGCCAGAGGCACCGAGCAGCCGCCGGTGCCCACGGGCAATGGGACTCCGTGAGCTCCAGTCTCGGGCATGGTCCCTGCCCCTGCCGCACCCCGCACAGCCAGGGGCCCCGACGGGCCAGGAGCAGAGGCTTCCTGGAACAGCCCTCTGCCCGCCCCCGGAGCCGAACTAGGTGCCAACGGCCATGCCCGGTCCCCAAGGGCAGAGTCTGCCCCGAGATGGAGCCTCGCCCTAAGGGGAGCCTCGCCCCAGCAGCCAGCCGTTCCCACAAGGAGAGCCGACCCCAAAGAGCCAGCCTGTGGCGGAGGGCGGAGCCTTGCCCAGAAGAGGGGACGGGGTTCTAACCCTGCGCCGTCCCCAGGGCAGGGCAGAGCCCCCCACACACACCCCGCCCAGGGGGAGCCTAATCCGAGGAGCCTCGCCTCGTCCGAACAGCCCCTCTCACCCGGCTCCCGGGCCGCCTGCCCTCCGCTCTGCCACCACCGCCAGGCTGGCTGCCCTGGTTGGGCTTCTTCCCACTGAGGCCTCAGCCCCGACGCGGATGCCCATTGTGGGCGGCGTTCCTAGTGGAGGGGAATGTTTATGTTTGCCTGCGGCTGCCATGAGTCTCTAAAAGCCGATGGCAGCGATGACGGCGCCGGAGCCGGGAGCGGGAGCCGGGAGCCGGAGCCGGGAGCGGGAGCCAGAGCTGGAGCCGAGAGTCAGAGCCGGGAGCAGAGGTGGGAGCCGGAAGCTGGGAGCGGGAGCCAGGAGCGGGGAGCCGGAGCCGGGAGCCAGGAGCCAGGAGCCGGAGCCGGGAGCCGGGAGTCAGAGCTGGGAGCCGGAAGCCAGGAGCGGGAGCCAGAGCCGGGAGCAGGAGCCAGGAGCGGGGAGCCAGAGCCGGGAGCAGGAGCCAGGAGCGGGGAGCCGGAGCCGGAGCCGGAGCCGGAGCCGGAGCCGAGAGTCAGAGCCGGGAGCAGAGGTGGGAGCCGGAAGCTGGGAGCGGGAGCCAGGAGCGGGGAGCCGGAGCCGGAGCCGGAGCCGGAGCCGGGAGTCAGAGCTGCGAGCAGAGGTGGGAGGCCTGGCCTTGCAGCGGTCCGCATCCTCGGTCGGAGTGTGACCCGCTTCAAGGCTCCGTACAGCCACACACCGACGCCGACCTGCGTGGACGGTGTGTCTCTCACATCTCACCTGCCGGGACCTGCGGCCACGGCCCCTCCAGCCCCTCCCCACCCCTACCCGCCCTGTTCCTCCGCAGCTCACAGCTAACGGCCATCATTCCCCGTGTGTGTGATGGATCATCGTCTGTCCCTCCCTCTCGAAGGTTACCGGTGAGCCCAGGCCCGTCCTGTCCGGCCCACGTCAGAGGCCCCGGGAGAGTGAAATGGCAGAGCCGCTCCCCGTCCCCTCTCCACCGGCCGTGCCCGCCGCCCACACTGCCAGGCCTGCAGGCTGTGGCCAGCTGACCCGGTGCCGAGGGCAGGTTTGTCCAACAAGCCATGGGTCCACGGACGTCCACACACATTTTACCAGGTGGACACAGCCCTGGCCGCACAGGTCAGGGGTTAGAGCAGCCGCCTGCACACCAGTCAAGGCGCGTACCTGGGCGGCAGGTCTGACCCCCGTCAGGGTACCCGGGGGAGGCAACCAATCAATGAGACATGCCTCTCTCTCACTCCCTCTCTTCCTCCTTCCCTTCTTTCTCTAAAAAAATAATAATAATAAATAAGTAGATGGACACGCACCTTCCAGAGGGACATGCGGAGAAAGCTTTCCAGGATAAGCGCAGCCGGGAGAGCTCCCGGTGTAGAGCAGATATGCCGCCCAGGGCAGCGACTCTTGTTATGGCCAGAGTGTGAATGACTTACCGACCACAAACGGGGTGACTGCCCTGGACCGTCCCAGCTCCGACCTGCCAGCACGGCCCAGGCCCCAGTCACCCGGCCGGAGCCCATCCTCACAGCTTCGCGGCTGAGGCCAGAGAATCGCCTGCACGAGGCAGCCCTGCAGGAGTCCGCAGCCTGTCCGGCCCCGTCCCCACAGCAAGCTGCCTCAGGCCCGGCGAGCCACCCGGAGCCTCGGTGTCCCTGTCTGCAAAGTGGGGAGAACAGAGGCTCCCATTCAAGTGTATTGTGAACATTTAATCCCTTAAAACGTGTCTCGCAGGTCTGACCAGGCGGGAGGGCGCTTATCCAACGCTCTCCTTCTCTCCCCGGGAAGCCCTGTGTCAGCCCCTCGCTGGCTGCAGTCCTCCCTCCGGGGAGTGGGATGGGGATGGGGTGCGTGCGGGGAGCCCTGCAGGGGCGCAGGGAGGGGCAGGGGCTGGAGAGCAGCAGGGACTGCGCCTCGGGGCTGGGCGCCTGCTGCCAGCAGGCCTCAGCTGCCCCCAGGAGCCCGGACCAACGGAGGGTGAGAAAGCGGGAAACGCGACCCCTCCCATCCTTTGTTTCTTCCTCGCAGGGCTGGTTTTTGTTTTTCGGTGTGTGTGTGTGTGTGTGTGTGTGTGTGTTTTAAAAAATCCAGCCACTCTGTGGTCCCATCCGGGGCCTCCCGCCTCCTCCCGGTGGCTGTCACACGACAGACATTTTTAGTGGTGACAGCTGGCCTGGTGGAACCCGGCTCGAGTACGGGGATGGTTTTTAAAAAAAGAGCGAGCCAAACCGCCGCCACTTTAAATAGCAGCGCAGCGTGCGAGAGGCGGGAGCCGCCGGGCTCCACACGGAGCAGGAGGCCCAGCCGCGAGGGCCCGGAGCCCCGAGGTCCCAGCTCCACCTCCGACCGAGGCCCAGCGAGAGCAGCCGTCACCCCGTCACCCTCTCCAGGATCGCATGCGACACATCGAGAAACACTCCTGTTCCACATGAGAAGAGCTCGGTGAATAACGTCTACTCGTTCATGGAGTCGCCGCATGCCGGGCTCTGACGTGAGTGTTTTCCTGCACAGAAAATATTATATATAGAATATGTTCTCTCATTTCATTGGCACAACAATCCTGTGTCGTGGGTACTCTATTTTCCGTGTGGACGGGTCTGCTTTGGCTACGGTGCTGCTTGCTAGCAAACAACCTCGCCAATCAAGTGAATGGCCACGTTTCCCTTCCTCTCTTGTCGGTCAACGGGGGTGCTCCCGCTGCATCCGGGGGGTCACCTCAACTTAGCGTCAAGCCACGGTGACGATCCAGGTGAGTCCACAGTCTCTCGCTGGAGCCATCGGCGCCCTGGCAGGTGTTTGTTCTGCAGCACGTGGCAGGGCCACTGCCCAACCAAACGGCAAGCCAGGGCTTTGGTCAAATCCGTGCCAATCAGATTGGCCGAAGCCGGCCACTGGCCGTGCCCACATTCCGGGGGCCGGGAACGCCCTCTCCCTGCTCCAGGGGAGGCACTGCCGAGTCCCGCGGCGAAGGGCGGGGGTGCGCCTGTAATTCCGTCACAGGAGAGGGCGGAAATGAGAACACCACCCCTCTACCCGCCAGGGGCTTCACAGGGGAGACTCAGAGCCCCCATAGGCACAGAAGCGGCCCAAGGTCACCTGCTGGCCACTGGGATTCCAGCTGGGATTCTGACCCAGGTTGTCTGACACCAAAACTGCTCTCACCTGCTGGCTCAGTGGACAGAGCATCGGCCTGCGGACCAAAGGGTCCCAGGTTCGATTCCGGTCAAGAGCACATGCGAGGATTGCAGGCTCTGGTCCCCAGTAGGGGGTGTGCCGTAAGCAGCCGATCAGTGATTCTCTGTCATCATTGATGTCTCTCTCTCTCTCCCTCCCTCTCTCTCTCAAATCAACAAATACATATATATATTTTTTTTAAAAACTGCTCTGCCTCCACAGGTTGTCAGACAAGTACCTGACACACAATAGGTGCTCAGCTGATTATCAGTTCGCTGTTAAAGTGAACACTTTAAGTAGGTTCACCTTATTGCATATCAGTTATATGCAATGAAACTGTTAAATTGTTTTTAAAAAGAAACATTAAGGAAAAAAATAATCAGCCGATGAATGAGGCCTATGAAGATCATCAGCCAAGGACGGGGAGCTCAGCACTCAGGGTGAGAACCGGGAGGGCTCCGGTGAGCCCCACAGGGGCTGGTCCTGGCCAGGCCCCCCGGCAAGGCTGCAGAGAGGCCCGGGCTGAGAGGGCCAGCAGGGGCGGCCGCCGAGCAGCCAGAGGTGAGGAGAGAGGCAGGCCCAGTGCTTGCTGAGACCTGTGCCAACTCCGTCCACACACTGAGGCAGAGACAGCAACAGTGATCGCCCGGGGCGACGGGGTTTGGGGGGGAGGGGGGAGTGTGTGTGTCAAGGTCAGTTCAGTGGCGGCTGCCCTTTCACCTCTTGCGCTGCAGAGGTGACCGGGGAAAACAGTGAGCTTCTAGCCCTTGCCCAGTGGAGCCCTTCCAACCCTCAGCCACGTGACCCAGAAGTCAGGCTGCAGGTGGCCTCAAAAGCTCAGCTTCCTCCCGGGTGGAGAACACGGTGAGCGGACAGTGGTGGGTACGGGGACAGGGTGGGCCGCTGTCCTCCCTCCCCAGACACTGTGTTGCCGGGGCCCAAGCACGGCGAGGCACCGCTGGCGGGTGAGGAAGGAGGGGCCCACAGGCTGCCAGCACTCACACCCTCGTCAATCACCACGCCCAGAACACCAGGGCCACCAGCTGCAGACCCCACAGGAGAGCGCCCGAGGGAAACACCACAGGAGCAGAGGGCCCCTTCCCCAAACAGGAGCCCAACCCACACAGCCTCAGGCCTGAGACTGACTTCTGGGAAGTACAGCGAGGAGAGCAGCTTAGAAGCTTGAGGGCCGTGGGCCGAACCCAGACTGAGCCAGGCTCTCCCGACCGACACAGACACAGGGCAGGGAAGCAGCCCGGGCCCGGCCTGTGACGAGAGACTCCCAGCACATCGGCTTCCGTGTGCGGCCCTCACTCAGATCCCGATCCCGTGGAAGAATTACATGGGAGCGTGCACTGCATATATTTCATACGATACGAATCATTAAATACACAAATATGAATGCACCAAATACACTGAGTGGCCAGATTGTTATGATCTCTGAATGCATAATAATCTGGCCACTCAGTGTCTATCCTATATCATAAAAGGCTAATATGCAAATTGTCCCCTCAACCAGGAGTTCGACCAGCAGGAAGGCAGGCCAACCACCATGTCCCCTCCCCCTGGCCAGGCTGGCCGGACCCCACCCATGCACGAATTCATGCACCAGGCCTATATATATATATATATATATATATATATATATATATATATATATCCTGTTTCCCCAAAAATAAGACAGTGTCTTATATTAATTTTTGCTTCCAAAGATGCGCTAGGTCTCATTTTCAGGGGATGTCTTATTTTTCCATGAAGAAGAATACGGTATGCATTTATTGTTAAATGAAAATAAAGGAAATTTATTACCTGTGTACAGTACGGTAGTATGGTAGTTGTCAACACAAACACACATACACACACTGAGTGGCCAGATTATTATGCGTTCGAAGATCATAACAATCTGGCCAATCTGTGTATATTAAGTAAAACTATAATAGAGCCATATATTAGAGCTGCATATATTTATATTAGTAGAGTTATGTGTTATATTTATGTGATATACTTATAAACATACACTGAGACCACTGGAAATCGGGTGACACTGCCTGTGCATTTTACGTGTGTGATTATGTATGAGGTACATGCATGTTGCTATGTACACTCTGAGACACGAGTTGATGGCGACAGGTTTGTGGGTGTCACACTCGGAGGTACATCCTGGAAGACCCCTTTTCCAGAGCTGCAGGCGGCAGAGTTCCCGGGCGACTGAGCCCGACCGGGAGGGGTCCCTGGGCCTGTGGGGGGCGATGGGCACAGGGCATGGCCATCCTCTCCACGCTCGGCGAGTGTGTGAGCATTTCCCTCGGGAGGCGTTACACTAAACCGCGCCCACAGGGGAAGACGCAGAGGCTCTCCGTGGTAAACACCGTAATCCACCCTCCGCCGTGTCTGTGCCCGGCTCTGCCGGGAAACACGAACCCCGTCCTCCCTCCCCAGCCCCTGCACCCCCATCCTCCTGTCTGTGGATCTGACCCCCGGGACCGCGCAGGCGTGGAATCTCCCAGCGTTCGGCCTCCCGTGTCCGGCGTATGTCCCTGAGCGTCAGGTCCTCGAGGCTCACCACGTGGGACAGGTGTTGGCATGCCCCTCCTCAGTGCTCGCATCACGTCCGTGTGGGGGGATAGCTTTGCTCACCCCTCACCCGGCGACGGGCCCCGGCTGCTCCCGCTGTGACTGTGAGGGTGCTGTGTGGCCAGGAGACACACACAGCGGCGCCTCTAACGTTTCCCCGAGAAGATCCCTAGGCGGCCAGCCTTCCCGGCCACAGTGTGTGCGGCCGGACGGTCCCGGGTCAGAAGCTCACCCCTCGCCCAGGACCGGTCCCACCGCCCGGGGACTGTCCCAAGGAGGAGATGCCAACATGGGTCTTATGGCACCATTCTCCAGGGGCCGTTAGGGGTAACCTGTTCCAGCCACACCGACCAGCTTGAGAGGCCTGGCCCCTCCAGCTCCGACCGCCCTGGTTCTGGAGGGAGGTCTCCTCTGGCACGAGGGCGGGCACTGCACCCCACAGCGGGCACGTGAGGGAAACTGAGTCACTTAGTGACCCATCCCAAAGCCCCGGATGCCCCTGGCCCAGCGGGCTGGATACCAGAAGGTGGGGGTTCGGGTCCCGGCCAAGGGCAAAGTTCCATCCCTGGTCAGGACACGTGCAGGAGGCACCCGATCGGTGTTTCTCTCTAAAAATCCATCAAGAGCCATACCTCCTCTGCCTCCCTCCCAATAATGACGATGATAACAGACATATAATGGCCTCCATTGAACGCATGCACGCCCTGTGCACCCCGGGAGGCGGCTGGCACTGTGACCACGTCACAGGCAAAGGCCCGATCGGAGGAGACGCCCGGCCCGCGTGGGGCGGTGGGAGCCGAGCTGCCCCGGACGGGCCTGGGGGCCTCGCTGCTGCCCTTCGCTCCGGGCCGCAGTCTCCGCCTCCGGAGCTGCGTCCCGGCCCCTCCGGGACCCGCTGCAGGGGGACCGCAGGGCTGGAGGGGCCGGGAGGTTCCGCACAGCCAGACAGCAGGCACTGGGGGAGCCACCCGGTTTCCATGGCACCAGCCCCAGTCCCCCCAAAGGGCGAGCGCGCAGGCAGAGGCGGAGACATTTCCCTTCCTCAGGCGCAGGGGAAGGGAGCTCGCGGGCGGGGAACGCCCCCCGGGGCGCCCAGCCCGGGGTCCCCCACACGAGGTCTCACCTGCCCCCCCCCCGCCCCGCTTCAGCACCAGCGGGCCATCCCACCAGAACTGGGGGGGGGGGGGGCCAAAGACCAACACTCGCTCCATCCCAATCCGTCCTCAGGGACGAGGCCCCAGCCTGCAGCCGCTCTCCTGCCATCTGAGCTGCACGTTTGAAGGGTCATTGATCGGCTTCCTATTTTTTATTCATCAAAGACTCCACGGCCAGCCGGCCTCTGAGCGGGGACGCGGCCACAGGAGACGCCATCCTCACCCGGAACACAGACCCGCCGTCCGATGGGCACGAGGACCAGGGCCCCGCGGTGCCAGGTGGGGCGCCCAGGCCCGGGCAGAGGGGCTGGAGGACCATCTACAAGGTGCCCCCGGAAGCAGAGCCCGGGCGCCCGGCTCGGACCCCGGGCCCCGCCTCTCCCTTCAGATGTGACCCGAGGCCTCAGCGCGTCCCTGGGTGTGCGGGTGGCGGGGCCCGAGGAGGGACGGCCAGAGCCCAGACCCAATCAGGGCGCGTTTCACCAGCGGCCTCCAAACAGCGTTCCCACCCCAGCCACCCACTGGGCCCGTGGACCCCCACATCTGGTGAGTCCTTCCTGTTTCTGTCACGGGGGGGTGGGGGGGGGATTACCCTCCCCCACTGCCCCGGGCTGGTCCCTGACAGCTGAAGCGTCTGGAGAGGAGGGAGGGATGTCCTGGGATCTCCCACGGAAGCTCATTGGACAGAAATTGCTGAGCCTCAGTTTCCCTCCCAATAGCCGGAGTCCTGTGCCTTCCCCGAGGCCACTCCCCGCCCGACCCGGGGACAGCTGCAGCCCTGCACGGAACACCCCCTGCCCCCGAGAGAGAGGGTCCCTGAGCCAGGTCCCGCTCTGCCACAGTCCCTGGGGCCGACCATCCTGCCTGAGAGACCGTCACCCATTCACTCCAGGTCCAATGGACTCTGGTCACTGTGGCTCCAGGTCATTCAGGGGCTGGGACTGGACTCACCAGCTCTCTCACATCCTCCCCCCGTCGCTCTCTGCCCTCCAGCCTCCCCCCTTTGGCTTCTCCAAAAGCCCCAACTCCCCTCTGGCCGGAGCCCTCCCTGAGCTGTTCCTTCTCAGGGGACACCCTCCCTGCTCCTGGCCTGGCCACCCAGGCCCCGTCTGAATGCCATGGTCCGGACTCATTCAGACCCTGTGCCGCCCGCCCTCCCCTGGACTTGGGTGGAGGGGCCGTCTGATGTGCTGTTAACAGCTGCATGTCTCTCGCCCTCCCTGACTGTCACTGCTGTACCCCAAAGCCCCAAAGGGCCAGGCACACAGTTGGCAATCACTTAGCGGAAGCAGGCGGAAAGGTTTCAGTGAGATCACGGGTTTTAAAGCTGGGATCAGACGCCCAGGGGCTGCCGTCTGTGAGGAGAGTGCGGAGTCACTCTCAAGGGGCTCCCAGGAGAACGCTAAGGGGCTTTCCAGGGATCCCACCCACAACCGCCATTACCTAAACTACAACTCCCATCATGCTACACTCCACGGCACCGCCCCTCACAGCCTTCTGGGAATTGTAGTTCTCACAGGGGTGAGGCCTGAAGACTAGGGAGTCTGGGCTTTCTAGAGGAAATAGGGAGCCTCCGCAGCCAGCTAGTAGGGAGGGCTGAGGGCGCTAGCTGCCTGCTGCCGGCTCAGGCTCCTTTTGCTCCAGCAAGCTGTCTCTCCAGCTCATTCTTTTTTTTTTCTTTTTTCTTTTTTTTAATATATTTTATTGATTTTTTACAGAAAGGAAGGGAGAGTTAGAAACATCGATGAGAGAGATACATTGACCAGCTGCCTCCTGCTCACCCATGTACATGCCCTTGACCGGAATCGAACCTGAGACCTTTCAGTCCGCAGACCGAAGCTCTATCCACAGAGCCAAACCGATTTTGGCTCCAGCTCACTCTTCATCATCATCATCACCACCACAGCTACTCTATTTGCTGAGCACCTACTATAGGCCCTGAACTAATCTCTGGGGGGACAGGAACAAAGACAGCACAGCCCCCGTCGGTGCCGGCACCGACAAGGCAGGGAGACAGACCCGGGACCTTCAATCACACAAATACTTCCTGGGCCGGGTCCCAGGCAGGGCAGCCTGCAGTCCAACTGCAGCAGCAAGAGGGAAGGTGATGGTGACGATTTTCTGAGCCAAAGACAGACACAAACAGAGAGCAGACGACAATGGCCTGGAATCTTTAAAATTCAAAGGGTGAGAGTGATGGGTGGAATGGGAAAGTGCAGAGCCATCCTGCCAACTCCCCAATTATCCCTGGGAAATCAGCCGGAAGTCAGACAGCAAGCCAGAGGAGTGGGTCCCAGGAGGCAGCCCCACCTGCCCAACCCCCCCAGGACAGGGCCTGGGCCTGTGTATCTTCTCGGCCGTGGTCGGCAATCTGCGGCTCGCGAGCCACGTGCAGCCTTGAGTGTGGCTCTTCCACCACGGCCTGGGCGAGTCTAGTTTGAAGAAGTGGCGTTAGAAGAAGTTTAAGTTTAAAAAATGTGGCTCTCCGAAGAAATTTCCATCATTGCACTGTTGCTATTTGGCTCTGCTGACTGATGAGTTTGCCGACCACTGGCTTAGAGCATCATCCCAATAAGCCAGGGCTGTGGGTTCAATCCCCAGTCAGGGCACACCTCTCTTTCTCTCCCTCCCTCCCTCCCTCCCTCCCTCCCTCTCTCTCTCTCTCTCTCTCTCTCTCTCTCTCTCTCTCGCTTTCTCTCTCTCTCTTTCTCTCTCTCTCTCTCCCTCTCTGTCTCTGTCTCTGTCTCTCTGTCTCTCTGTCTCTCTCTCTCTCTCTCTCACACACACACACACACACACACACACACACACACACGATAGTGAAAAGAAAGACAGAAACAGCAGGGTGCATGGGGTCATTTATAAGCCACTACGTGGACTTGTGACTGCTCAGCAGCCTTATTGTCTAAGTCAATCCCTCGCTGCTCACGCCGCTGTAGTCCGTTCCCTTCCCGGCCGTGCGCACGATGCCCGTGGCCCTGCGTGGCGGCCGCCGCTGGCTCCGCTCTGACACGTGCCTCGGGGGGCTGGACACCGGGCTGCCTCCTCTCTGGCTGCCCTTGGCTGCCGCACTGGCCGCCGGGGGTCCTGGGACCACGCGAGCTCATCCCTGCCACAGGGCCTTTGCACTGCCCACGTCCACCGGCGGCGGCTCCTCCCGCCCTCAGGCCTCAGCTCCGACGCCACCTCCTCCGAGAGGCCCTCCGTGTCCCGCCCCGTGGAGGGGGCCGCCCGGCCCGCCAGCCCGTGGCCCCGCCCGCCGCTCCCCCTGCTCTCCGAGGCCTCGCGGTGTTTCTCCGTTTCTCCTCAGACAGAGGGGAGCTCCGCGGGCAGGGCCAGGATCCTCGCTCCCATCACTGGCCTCTGTCCCCCGCGCTGGCGCACAGCAGACACTGGGTCGCTCATTAGTGTGGTAATTAACGCTGCTCTCCCGCCCCACATGCTCTCTCCCTCTGGGCCCTGGAGCGGGAAATCCCGCCCTCTCTCCGCCGCCCGGCCCTCGGGGAAAGCCTCCTGGTCCACAGGACGTGGGCGAGGACAGGTCTCGCTCCCGGCCCATAGCATCCGCCAGGTCCCTCCTCCGCCGCCTCCTCTCTCTGCTCATCGCTGCAGGAGAGCAGCCACCGTCACCTGTGAGACAGACGCCATGCCCTCCAGGACGGGGAGGACGTGAGCTCCGAGAGGGCAGGACCTGCCTCGTTCGCTCCCTGTTCCCAGTGCCTGGCACAGCGGACATGCCTGCTGAATGAATGAATGAGTGAATGAATGAATGAATAATGGAAGGCAGGCAGGCAGGAGGAAGGAAGGAGGAAGGAAGGAAGGAAGGAAGGAAGGAAGGAAGGAAGGAAGGAAGGAAGGAAAGAAGGAAGGAAGGAAGGAAGGAGGAAGAAGTGAGCTTCTTGCTGACTGTGTGCCACGACTGGGGAAGGGCTGCTTTGATGTGTCAGCTCAGGGTCGGTCTCGGGGGCAGGGACCACCCAGGCCCGGTCCTCCCGCCCCCAGCGACACGGAAAACAAAGTCAAAGCTGCGCGGGTCCCGATGTGCTTCGCTCGGAACAAAGGGGCAGCTGCCGCCTCTGCCCACTGGTGCCTGCACCAGCACCGCCGCCCCCAGGCTGGGGCTGCTTCTCAGCGGGCATGTGCCCTCCCCGCTCCCCGGCCCCCATCCTCCCCGCTCCCCGGCCCCCGTCCTCCCCTCTCCCCGGCCCCCGTCCTCCCCGCTCCCCGGCCCCTGTCCTCCCCCCTCCCCGGCCTCCCTGCTCCCCGGCCCCCGTCCTCCCCGCTCCCCGGCCCCTGTCCTCCCCCCTCCCCCGTCCTCCACCCTCCCCGGCCCCTGTCCCCTGCTCCCCGCTCCCCGCTCCCCGTCCTCCCCGCTCCCCGGCCCCTGTCCTCCCCGCTCCCCGTCCTCCCCTCTCCCCATCCCCGTCCTCCCCGGCCCCCGTCCTCCCCGCTCCCCGGCCCCTGTCCTCCCCCCTCCCCGTCCTCCCCGCTCCCCGGCCCCTGTCCTCCCCACTCCCCACTCTCCGTCCTCCCCGCTCCCCGTCCTCCCCGCTCCCCGTCCTCCCCGCTCCCCAGCCTCTGTCCTCCCCTCTCCCCGGCCCCGGCCTCGCCCCCAGGCAGCCATGGCCTTGCCCGCGGAATGCGGGCTCCCTGCGCTTTATAAACACGCTCATTAGCACGGCGGCCCCTGACACGGCTGCCCCAGTGCCTTCTGAGTCAGACGCAGAGTTCACCGACAAAAACAAGTTTTTCCCACAGACAAGCGGCTCCCCGCCGGGCTTGCTGCGTCTGGGAAGAGGGAGGAGGAGGAGGAACGCCGCCTTGGGCCAGCACCGCCGGGCCAGGCGGGCATCAGCTCCGAGGACAGGGAGCCGGTGCCAGGCTCAGGGGCAGGGGGCCCTGGGTGCCAGCTCAGGGACAGGGGGCCCTGGGTGCCAGGCTCAGGGACAGGGGGCCCTGGGTGCCAGGCTCAGGGGCAGGGGGCCCTGGGTGCCAGCTCAGGGACAGGGGGCCCTGGGTGCCAGGCTCAGGGACAGGGGGCCCTGGGTGCCAGGCTCAGGGACAGGGGGCCCTGGGTGCCAGCTCAGGGACAGGGGGCCCTGGGTGCCAGGCTCAGGGACAGGGGGCCCTGGGTGCCAGGCTCAGGGACAGGGGGCCCTGGGTGCCAGGCTCAGGGACAGGGGGCCCTGGGTGCCAGCTCAGGGACAGGGGGCCCTGGGTGCCAGCTCAGGGACAGGGGGCCCTGGGTGCCAGCTCAGGGACAGGGGGCCCTGGGTGCCAGCTCAGGGACAGGGGGCCCTGGGTGCCAGGCTCAGGGAGGCGCTGCCAGGTGTGTCTGTCCCCGCCCTGGCCTGGCCCTCCGTGGGGCGTGGCTGCAGGCACATGGACCCCTGCAGCCTGGCACCTCTTCCTGCCTCCCTGCCTCCCTCCTCACCCCCTACCTTTCCACCCGGAACCCCACCTCCCACCAGCCTGCCCCACCAGCCACAGCCCAGATCGCAGGGCCGCTCCCTCCGATAAAGGGGAGGTGGTGGGGCCGCCGGGGGCAGGGGCGCTGGCTGGCCTGGATGCGCACCCAGACCTGCCCCTGAGGAGCTCGGGGGCCTGGGGGAGCGGGACGGTGCCTGCTTGTACCACAGGCCATACCAGCCCCGCCTGGGGGGGGGGGTGCTCCCATCAGAGGTGGGCGACGGCCTCCATGCAGGACGAGGTCGCGCACACGGAGCTCCCACCAAGGGGGCTGGCAGCTGCCGTGGGGGCGGGCGGGCTCGGCCATGCCGCCTCCACGCCCGCCCGTCTCACCAGAGGAGCTTTTCAGACAATGTGGTGCTGAGGCACAAAGATGGTAAACCAGAGAACGCCCCGGAACCACCCAGAAGCCGGCGTGGACCGGGAACGCTGCTTCCCAGGGAGCCGCCCTCCGCCAGCCGGTGTCCATGGGGCCTGTGCCGGGGGCCGGCCCTGCCGCACGATGGCACGTGCCAGCTGCTCCCTGCTCCACCCGACAGGGAACAGGCCCGGTCTAAGGGGCCCCTCGCGGGCGGAGACCAGCTGGCGTCCATGCCCCGTCTCCTTCCTAACCGAACCCGGTTTGGTTCAAGATGTGCCTCCCGGGCTCCCGACCCGCTCTGGGCCGAGAGGTGGCCCGAAGCGTCTCCCGCTGGGGCAGCCCCGGAACCGCTGTTTCCGGACACAGAGAGGACCGCGCCCTCCGCTCCCCGTCCTCACAGCGGTGAGGCTGGAGGCAGAGCAGCCGTCGGCGCCCGGAGGATGGAGCCGCACAGCGGGGGTCACGGAGGCGAAAGCCAGGGGGCCTCCCGGAGGCGGCGGCCGGGGCTCCGCGGGGCTGTCCGTCCGGTGCTCGGCCCGCAGGTCTGGGCTCCCCGGGCGGCTCGAGGCCGCCGAGGCTCCCAGCAGAGCCACTGCTCAGCGGGCAGGAGCCCAGGGCGGAGTGAGTGGGCGAAGGGGCCAGCCAGGCCCTGAGGGCCCGCAGCCCCGGACGGCAGCCTGGCAGCCACACCCCGTCCCAAGGGAAACGCAGACCGCCCACCAGCGAGGAGGCCCGGCCGGCCGGCCTCCCTGGCCACGCGGTGGGGCCTGAGCACGGGCCCGCCTCCGGGCCCGTTTTCCCGTCTGAGAGCCGGTCTGGGCCTCGGGGGGCGGGTCTGCGAGGGGAGCCCCCCCGATTCTCCTGTCCCATGAGGCTCCTGTCCGCTCCTTCTGGTGTGTGTGTGGGGGGGGGGGGGGGGGCTCCTCACCTTCAATCCGAATTCCACGGCGGGGACACCGGCCAGAAGCCGCGGCGGCTGCTGATCCGGAGGGGCGGCCTCGGCGAGTCCTCCGGATCCTCACACCCGGAGCCGGGCCGTCTGGTCCCTGTGGAACCAACGAGGAGCCCACGTTAGGGGTGACCCAGCTCGGCCTAACACACAGGGTGAGCCCAGGCCGGGGGGGGGGGGGGGGGCGCAGAGAGCAGGGCTGTCAGAGAGCCACGGGGTGAAGCCGGCATGACGGCATCCATGACGGCACCCCCCGCGAGGGGGGCCCACAAGAGGCGGAGTCATGTTGCCCAAGGTCCCGGAGGAAATTCCACAGGCCGGATCGCGTCTCTGCCTCCACAGCAGGTGCCGAGCTCTGCACCCCTCCCGGAGGAGCCGGCCATCTGGAAATGGGGGCACAGAGTCCCACTCCGCAGCACAGCTGAGGTGACGGAGAAAGTGTAAGACGGGGGAGGAGCCAAGCAGATAAAGGTGGTGCCACACGCTGGGCCTGGGCAGACCCAGCCATGGGGCACGGCCATGACCTCCACACAGGCCAGGAAACGGCCCAGAGGCCGAGCGAGAAGCCGAGGGTCATTTCATTTGTGAAAAGTTCGTTGTATAATCGTCATCCAGTAACTCCCAGGTCATTTTAATGCAAACGTTATCACAAACTGGGCAGCCCAATGCAGTGATGGGAAGAGGGAAAATCAGAAAAGTGACCCAACCGAAAATCAGCCTCCTGCCTCCTCCCCCTCAAACACACCCCGCGGAGTCCAGTATTAACTAACCGCTCCTTCCACACGGATTCCAGTTTGCAGAACCCATTCCTATTTCTTTCTTTTTTTAAAATATATATTATTGATTTTCTACAGAGAGGAAGGGAGGAGGATAGAGAGCTAGAAACATCAATCAGAGAGAAACATCGACCAGCTGCCTCCTGCACGCCCCCTACCGGGGATGTGCCCGCAACCAATGTACATGCTCTTGACCAGAATCGAACCCGGGACCTTTCAGTCCTCAGGCAAACGCTCTATCCACTGAGCCAAATCGGTTTCAGCTCTACCCACTCCTTATTTCTTATAACAAATGCTGAAGGAGCCAATCAACAAAGCCCATCCCCTCAGAAGAGGCCAAGGCCACACAGAACAGACACCAGGCTGGGTGGACCCTGGCGAGTTACCTCTTAAAACAAAAACACCCTAATTTTCAACTATTTGTATATGAAACCAAGGAGCAGTGGTGGGGGGAGGGGGCGGGGATGAGGGATTAATTTTACCTGAATTGCAAGTATCTGGAGCTGTCAGAAGCTTGTACTCTTGCAAATAATAATTCCACAGGATATTTCAATAATATGGTATTCAGACACAAAGACAATTTCCACTAATTCTAAAGTAATACACATTCTCAACACAGTGAAGTTAACATTTTAGGTGAATAGCTGGAGGTTCTTTCTAATCTAACTTGGTGAAAATTTTTTAAACTTTCAAATAATTCTGAGATGAAGAGGAAATTCAAAGGAAATTGCAACTACTTAGACATTTCAGAGTATTTGGATGTTAAAATGAGAGCATTGGGCACTAAAACTTAGAAGATGCAGCCAAAGCAATACGCAAAGGAAAATTCATATCCACAGATATACTAAAACATATTACATTCCTAAGAAAGAGATTCTTTTAACAGAAAAGTGGCTTACCCATCAAACAGCCTTCAACAAGGGGAGAAACTGTTGTCTAATTGTTTTGCCAAATTTCCTTAAAGTTCATACAACAGAAGATTGCTAATACATGGCATTCTTTTCTTTAAAATTTTTTTTTATTTTATTATTATTTTTTTTTTTTTACTGATTTCAGAGAGAAAGGGAGAGGGAGAGAGAGATAGAAACATCAATGATAAGGATCACCAATCAGCTGTCTCCTGCACGCCCCCTACTGGGGATCAAGCCCACAACCTGGGCATGTGCCCTTCACTGGAATCGAACCTGGGACCCTTCGGTCCACAGGCCAACGCTCTATCCTTCAGCAAAACCAGCTAGGGCACATGGTTTTCTTTTCAAAACCTCCCCATCTCTTGCCCTGGCTGCTGTGTCTCAGTGGATAGAGCATTGGCCTGCACACTGAAGGGTCATGGGTTTGATTCCTCGTCCAGAGTACAACCCTGAGTTGCAGGTTCGATCCCTGGCCCCAACTGAGGCATGTGAAGGAGGCAACCAATGGATACGCCTCTCTCCCATCTCTCGCTCTCTCTCTCTCTCTCCTCCCCCTGCATCCCTTCCACTCTCTCTAAAAATCAATGGGAAACATATCCTCGGGTGAGGGTTAACAACAAAAAACACTTCTCCGTCTCCAAACTTGAGGTGCGGTGATGAAATTCCAGTAGCAGCAGAGATGTGTTGATGTCTAGAATAATAAAAGCATAATATGCAAATCGACCGAACTGCCGAACAGGAGAACCACCATCCGGGTGACCTTCCGGATGACCTTCCAGACCAAACCATGGCTGCCAACACGGCCTCCAGGGCTCCTGCCTCGACCGGAGGCAGCTGGGGCTGCAAAGGCCTCCTCCTGCACGAATTTCACAATCGGGCCTCTAGCAGACTACGTCCACCATCTCCACTGACAGATAAAGCAAGCAAGCTAGAGGAGCACCCTCCCCCCGTTCTGTTCTCCACTGGCTCCCTTCACCGGAGGCCGTCAGCTAAGCACTGGTTGGGGGGTGTAATGGGCTCACATTCTTGGCACCCATGGCTATGTGACCTCCATCAAGTCATTGGACGTTTCTGTCGTCGTCAGCTGTGCCATGATAACGCTGAGTAACAAACAGCCTCTGATGCTCAGAGACGTCCTGTGGGAAGGTTTCTTCTCACACTCGTTGCTCTGTAGGTTGACTGCCATTGCCTGGCTGGGCTGGACTCCACGAGGTAGTTCTGTTTCAGGCTGTGGGGCCGCTGAACTTGGCTCCAGGCTGTAGGTTGGGTTCAAGCTGCCCCCTGTGTCTCCACACTCCTTTTGGATCAGAAGTTAAACAGGATGTACTTTGTCACGACAGAGAACAGCAGCACGCCGTGGTTTCTCCCACGGCTCCTCAGAAGAGGCGTGCTCTCTCTTCTGCCCACAGTCATTGGCCAAAGCAAGTCACGTGGCCAAGGCCAAAGCCGAGGGGCAGGAAGATCTGTTCTGCCCCAAGGAGAAGGGGGTTGAATAACAGCTGAACAATAATCCAATCTGAGGCCTACTTTCTGAGCCTCAGTGTTCTTGTCTGTACAATGGGGCTGATGAAAGTCCTATCTCATAGGAACAAAGTCAAGCTTTGCCCTCACCTCACTGTACCTGAACCTGTGCTGGCTGGCTTTGGACTTGGGTTATGCCCGCTCCTGCCAGCTCTGCTACTTCCTGACACAGGGAGGCTCCACACACCTCGGTTTCCTCATCGGAGCCGGTGACTACACCACAGGTGGGTGTCCGCACAGAGGGGTGGAGGGACCATCAAAGCTTGGCTCTGAAGCAGGACGGCGCCAGGCTGGGACCTAGTGCTTCCAGGGAGCGGCTAGAAAAGCTCGGGCCTCTCCATCTGTAAATTGGGGGTCACGCGAGGTGCCTGATGGGGCGCATAAAACACCTGTGCTGAGCACAGCACCTTGTACATACTCAGTTCTCAATAAAGAGTCTTTCCCTTCCCTTTTCTTCTCTCCTCTATGACTCCGAACACACCGAGAGATTGCCTTCATCGGCCGGGGACAGGCCAGTCGCTGGTGCAGGCTGAGGGGATATGCTGCATGGTGTGCTTATGTTACCGATGGCAGCACATCCCCTCAGAGGCGTTAGCTATCGGGGAAGTGGGTGCCTCCGGACAGATGAAGCCAGTGGGTGGTGTCACAGGTGGGAAATGAAGGCGCGGCTTCATAGAATTAAATGGTGTCTGACCTCGCTACCCCGGGGTAGCCTTGTCTCCCTGAGTGTATCGAATGCCATCATAGAAACTCAGGATATCTAGTGAATGAGTCAACAATGAGTGATGCTTATTGGTTTAAAACCGTGCTCCCCACTAAGGTTAAAACTGGTGTTTCTTTTTGAGGGGGACTCCCATGCTAGACGGATGTTAAAATGTGCTTTCGCAGGCGTCTCATACATGCAAAGCGAACACAGGTGTCCGTCTAAATCCTTCCCCACAACCTTGTTCACTGGACAGGCAGCAGTTGGGCACTATTATCTGCAGGGACAAGTAGGCTGCCACGCACAGAGACGTGTGGGCCTGCCCGCAGGGAGGCGTGTACATAAATGAATAAGCAAACATTTTCTTGGCAGCCATGCAGTGCAAGGCCCTCCCCGCCCACAGCCAGCTAAGAGCATCTTAGTCTACTTTTGAGATCTGAGAATGGATCACAGCCCCTCATCACCCCCCCACACACACACACTTTGCTTTTTTCAAGGCCTTTGTGTCAGTGGCAGCACTGTGTATTCACTGAACCTAGCTTTTTGCCTGCTGTGCCCCCGGTGGACTACATTTCCCAGCCTCCCTTGCAGCTAGGTGTTGCCACGTGACTCCAGCCTGGCCAATGGAAAGGAGGAATGCTGATTCAGCCTTCACCATAGAACATCATGGGCCATCATCCACCTACTCATTCTATCGCCCACACCCGCAAGGCTGGAAGCACAGAAAGAAAAAATCTAGGAAGGGGGAACCGACCATGAGAGGAGCCAGAAGGAAAGCTGCTTGACCCCATCCTGCACTGCAGGAAACCTTTCGGGGTCACGTCCCTGGGAGTTCAGGAGTCACTTGTTACTGCCACCCCAGCGCCATTTCTAACCATCACCCGTTTCTTCGGGTGAGGCTGAAGCTGTCCTCACGGCCACGGAGGACCCACGCACAGGACGAGAGAGACCTGCCACGAGGAAGGATGAAGCCGCCAAAGGGGAGGGGAGCCTCCAGGCTGGGCCATGGCCGGGGCCACACCATCCTCCGGACCCCGAGCACGGAAAGCCGGCGGGAGCAGGCCGGAGCCCGAGCTTCTCAGGCTGCGGGAGGGCAGCCCACAGGCCTCTGCCCTGAGCCCACAGGCCGCCTTCTCCCTCCTGCCGCCCCTCTGCCTCCCCAGGCGCCGGGGTTAAAGAGCAGTGTGGGGGCAAAGGCAGCCATAGTTCTGTCATGGAGATTCAACAGGGTGACTCACACAAAGAACTCAGTGCTGCCCAGCCAGCATCGCTCAGTGGTTTGAGCGGCGACCTTACGAACCAGGAGGTCCTGGTTCGATTCCCAGTCAGGGTATGTACCCGGACTGCGGGCTGGATCCCGTGTGGGGCGTGCAGGAGGCAGCCGATGGATGATTCTCCCTCATCATCGATGTTTCTATCCCTCTCTCCCTCTCCCTTCCTGTCTCAAATCAATAAAGATATATTTTATAGGAACAGAACTTAGGGCTCGTCCACAGCAAGTGCCCAATACACAGACGAAGAGAGCGGGCACGGGGAGTCCCCAGGAAGGACACGAGGCACTGGCCCATCTTGCTGCATCCTGAGGTCCATTCTGGGAAAGGCTCTCCCCAGCTCAGGAGGTAAACTGAGGACAACCAGTCCTGCAGGGCTGTGTCTCCAGCTCACCCTCTCTCCTCACGGACACTGAAGAAACCATTTTTTTAGAAGTGCTCTCAAAACAAAAACAAAAACTCTCTGCTTTGTTCCGTGGAAGCAGCATTACAAATTCATCAGTTGGCCCTGGACTGTGTTCCTCAGTGGTTAGAGCATTGCCCCATGCACCTAAGGGTCCCAGGTTCGATTACCAGTCAGGAGCACGTACTTGGGTTGAGGGTTTGTGCCCTGTCCCTGGCCAGGGCATGTGCAAAGACAACCAGTCAGTGTGTCTCTCACATCGATGTTTCTCTCTCTCCCCCCTCCTTCCCTTCCTTCCACTGTCTCTGAAAAGCAATGAAAAAAAAAATATATATATATATATATATATATATATATATATATATCCCCTCAGGTGAGGATTAACAAGAAAACAGTTTGCTAGTTGTGGGAAGCAGAGGGACAAGCCCCACACTGGGGATCCAGCCCTCAATCCAGGCACATACTCTGACGGGGAATCGAACCGTGACCTCCTGGTTCATAAGGTCGCCACTCAACCACTGAGCGATGCTGGCTGGGCAGCACTGAGTTCTTCGTGTGAATCACAGTTCTTTATGGTGAATCTCCATGACAGAACTATGGCTGCGGTGCTGCCATTATCACGCCCATTTTTCAGACATGAGGCTGAGGCCCCGGGAGGGGAGGTGACTGCAATCCGTGTGGCCCGAGCTCAGAACCGGCTGCCGGAGGGCTGGGGCCCAGCGAGGCAGCGACGGTCAGACTCTCCTCTGCCCGGTCCGCTTCCTTCCCGCTGGCCCTGCGCCGTCCTGCTGTCTGTCTGCTCACTGACCTCTGTGCTTCCGTCCGGTCTGGAATGTGGGGAAGGCCCACAGGGTGGCTCCGGAGCCGAGCAGAGCCGCACAGAGCAGCACTAAGGCTGAGGAAGGACCGGGCGGAGGGGCTGGACGGACGATCGGAGGAGGGGACAAAGGCGCAGGGCGAGGCCCGGCGGCCCACAACGATCTTCCCCTCCATCAGGCCGGAGGCCCGAACCTCTCCTCCTGGGCCTGTTTCCTTCCCTGGAACACGGGGACCTCCCACCCCCAGCCAGGCGCTCTGAGCATCGATGGAGACCCTGGGAGACGAAATCCGTGTCTGCACATGGGCTGTGGCCTCGGTCCCGAGGGGGCGGCGGGGGAGGCGGCGCCCACCCACAGCTCCCGCCGGGATGGGAGGACGCCAAGATTCCGCTGCGGGACCCAAGGCGCTTCTCCTGAGAAACCCCCAGCTGAGCCCAGCGTGGGGACAAAGGTCAGCACTGAGTGAGCTATAAACACAGCTCCCGGCCAGGAACCAGGAGCGGCCCCCGACACCCACACCCACCCCCCCACACACCCGCATCCTCCCCTCCCCCCACCCTCCACCCCCCACCCACACACTCCCACCCTACCCCCCACCCACACTCCACCCCCACACACCCACCCAAACCCACACCCACCCACACCCACACCCGCATCCTCCCCTCCCCCCACCCTCCCCCCACACCCCCCCAAAACCCCACCCACACCCACACCCCACCCACCCCTATCCCCCACCCACACCCCACCCCTACCCCCCCACACCCCCCCAAACCCACACCCACCACCCACACCCACACCCCACACCACACCCACACCCCCCACACCCCCGCATCCTTCCCCTCCCCCTCCCCCCACCCCCCACCTCCCACCCCACACACTCCCACCCTACCCCCCACCCACACTCCACCCCCACACAAACCCCATCCCCACACCCCCACCCCCACCCACCCCCACACACACCCGCATCCTCCCCTCCCCCCACCCCGCCCACACACCCCCAAACTCCCACCCACCCCCACCCACACCCCACCCACCCACACCCCACACACACAGGCATCCTCCCCTCCCCCCACCCCGCCCACACACCCCCAAACTCCCACCCACCCCCACCCACACCCCACCCACCCACACCCCACACACACAGGCATCCTCCCCCTCCCCCCACCCCGCCCACACACCCCCAAAACCCCACCCACACTCACACCCCACCCACCCCCATCCCCCACCCACACCCCACCCCTGCCTACACCCACACCCCACCACCCCCGCCCACCCCCACACAAACCCCACACACACACCCCCCACCCCCACACAAACCCCACACACACACACACACACACACACACACCCACCCCCACCCCACACACACACAAACCCCACACACACACCCCCACCCCCACACAAACCACACACACACACACACACACACACCCCACACACACACACCCACACACACCCACACCCCCACCCCACACACACACAAACCCCACACACACACCCCCACCCCCACACAAACCACACACACACACACACACACACACACACCCCACACACACACACACACACACACACACACCCCCACCTCACCCCACCACCCCCGCCCACCCCCACCCCCACCCCCACCCCCACCCCGAGAGCCCGGGATTCACTCGGCCTGACCAGCTCGCTCGGCCTGGGAAGGATTTTGAGAAAGGAGACCAGAGGGAGGGGCGAGTCTCCCACTTCATTCCACACTAATCCCCTCCACTCTGCACATCACTTCCAAGCCACAGGATGCTCACAGCGCCTCCTGGAAGGTGTCAAACGAGGAAACCGAGGCCCAAGAGAGGGGGAGCCTGTCCCCGGGAGAACAGGCCGCTCGGCCGGGCCCTGGGTCTCCCGCTCTGCCCGCCCGACCCCCGCCGCCCAAGGTGACACCCACCCTCCGGGGCAGCTGTCCAGGCTCGGCCATAAAGGCTCCCAGCTGAGCCCTTGGCAGACATCACTAATCGACTGGGACCTAGGCCAAATCCCTTCCACCCTGGCTCCGGGCAGACACTACCAATCAATCAGAACCGGCCTGGGAGACTCAGAGCTGCCTGGTGCTCTCCCCGGGGCTCAGCCGGGTGCCTGCACGCGGGCCAGCATCGGCCCACGGTGACCGAGTGCCTGATGCGGGAGTGACAAATGGGCGCAGCCTGTGCCAGGGGCGAGGGCAGGGACCCCGCTGAGGTCACCTCTGCCCGCAGGCACAGTCCATCCCCAGGCCTCCTTCCCTCTCCGCCGCTCAGGGTGCTGGACCTCCCCAGAGCCCTGGGACTGCCGCCACCTCCTTTTTGTTATTGTTGTTCTTCTTTCTGTTTTTCTTTCTTTTTTTTCAGAGCGGAAGGGAGGGGGGGATAGGAACATCAGTGATGAGAATCATTGATCGGCTGCCTCCTGCACGCCCCCTACTGGAGACTGAGCCCACAACCCGGGCCTGTGCCCTTAACTGGGATCGAACCTGGGACCCTTCAGGCCACAGGCCGATGCTCCATCCACTGAGCCACACCAGCCAGGGCTGGAGTCACATGTGACCCAGGCAATCCCTGAAGCTCTCTCTGCCTCCGGTGCTTCAACCCTGACATGGGAGTCACAACCGAACGTGCCTCACAGGTTGGCGTGGGGCTCAGGAGCCCACGGGAGGCTGTGGCCCAGCGTCCGGCGCAGAGCGAGAGCTCCGACAGGCCACGCGGCTCGCAATCCCCTCGCTGCCCGTAAGGAACTGGGACCCGGGGCCACGCTGTCTGTCCTGGCACTGGGCCCGCTGCCCGGGGCGTGCCGGGCGAGCAGGCACTGGCGGTCGTTAAGCTCCAGCTGGGACGGTGAGGGCGCAGCTGGGGGCAGGAGCTGGGCTGCCCGGGCTCCGGGGCCCAGCGGACTCCCCAGTGCCCGCCGGCCACAGGGCAGGCTGCCCAACACCCAGGCACCGTGACCCCGGTGGGCAGCCACGCCCACCGGCATCCTTTTGCACCCCATCCCCGCTCTGCCAAGAACCACGGTCCCCAACTCCGAACCACAGACAGAGCGGGGCAGCCAGAGGCTGAACCAGGAGGTGGGCCATCTGGTTCCAGACCCAGCTCCGGGGGCCAACATCCTCAGGGCCTCCCTCCTCCTCTCAGGGCCTCAGTTTACCCATCTGGACGTTGGGGGGAGGCAGCTTGGCCTCTAGGGCCCTCACAAGTCTAACAGCGTCTTCTGCATCCTTACTTCCCACGGACGGATTTGTCCCACAAATATTGAGTGCCTACTGTGTGCCTGTGCTGACAACTCGCTCTTCTCTCTGCTGGCAGGCCCCCCCCCTTCCTCTTCCTCCTCGGACCCCACCCCACGTCTCAGCTCCCAGGCCAGCCCTGAATCCCGCCCCTGCCTTCCCCAACCCCCCCTCCTTCCTGTCACAGACCTCGCCCTGTGTCGCCTGGTCTGCTGGTCTGCCTCCTCTGCCTGTGGCCTCCTGAGGACAGGCTCACATCTCGCTCCTTCTCCCGTCTGCGGGGATTCCAGAGGAAGGTTCTGGAAATATCTCTCGGGCCCACGGCCAAACAAATGAAACCGAGAATTCCAAATCCTCCCCCAACTCCTGGCCCCGCACAGCACCTTCCTTAAGCTTTCTGCCTCTGCCTCCTCTGCCCCGAACCACTTCCTGGAAGCCCAGAACCGTCCGAGCCCAGACTCCCGCCCCCAGGCGAGGTGCCCAGAAGGTGCCACAGGCACAGGTGCCACCTGGGAAGTGTCAATGGCTCTGCTGACACCACCTGGGGTTTGTCCCAACAGCCGCATGGCATCGATATTTGGGCAAGAATTCGCGCCTGGGGCTGACAGCCGGAGGCACCTCCCGGCTGCAGGGCAGAGTGAGCGCCCAGACAGCTCCGCCAGCCCTGCACCCAGAGCCCACGTCTCCTTCAGACCTGCTCCCCTCCCCCGCGCACGTGCACACGGACCTCGGCCACACACGTGCACGCCTGCCGTGGCGTCCTGCTCGGACCCTCCCGTTCCGCAAACACGTGTGAATTCCTCCTGTGCCCCCAGCCACCCCCAGGCACCGTGAGCTCAGCTGTCCTCGCTCCTTCAGCAAGTGTCTCCCAACAGCTGCGGACGCCCCTCCAGGCCGCCCCCAAAGGAGACCAACTGTCAGGCCTCCCCTCCGGGGAGGAGGGGAGACCACGGAAGCGTGGGCCCCAGAAAGAAGGCCCAGAGAATGGGAATGGGGTCCTGCCCACGGGGGGGGGGGGGGGGGGAGCACTGTGAACTGACCCCAGGGAGGGGAGGAGCCTCGGCAGAGCTCAACTCACCTTGGGACAGAAGTGCAGCCGGTGGCCTGGGCAGTGCCAGGGCCTGGCTCCCTGGCTCTCACACACACACACACACACACACACACACACACACCACCCACGGCTAGAGAATCCACCTCCATCCCTGGCCTGATTCCCCACCTGGTCCCAGGGGCACAGGGGTAGCCCTGAGGAGGCTGGGAGTGAGGAGCGGGGCTGGGACCGATATTGGCGTCCTCTGGACTCCTCCCTGCAGGCCCTGGTCTCTGAGCAGTTGGCAGGAAAGTAGTGGGGTGTCCATCAAATCAAGGTCATGTTCACCAAGAGCTGAGCCCAGAGAACTGACAGCTCGGATTCACCACGGCGATGGCAGAAACACATGGCTGATTCTGAGGAACGTGGTGGCAGATCTGAGTTCAAACCCTGTCTCCACCCCTCCTAGGCTGTGTGAACTAGACTCTGAGTTTCCCGCAGGAAGTCCTGGGCACGGACAGAATGGAGGCCTCAGTCGCCATTAACAATGCGTTCACCCAGTCCAGCCGGCGGGCTCAGTGGTTGGGTGCCGACCTCTGAACCAGGAGGTCGCGGCTCCTTTCCGGTCAGGGCTCATGCCCGGGTTGCAGGCTCCATCCCAATCGGGGGCATGCAGGAGGCAGACAATCAGTGATTCTCTCTCATCATTGATGTTCCTATCTCTCTCCCTCTGCCTTCCTCTCTGAAATCAATACAGATATTTAAATAACAATAATACATTCCCAGGCTCTTGTAATGAGCCAGACACATGGGTCACAGACTTGCCTGCTGCATGCAGAGTGCCCGTTGCTGGAAAGCCAGCTAGGGCCGCCTGCTTCCCTCCGCGTAACAGTGACGTCTCAAAAGTGAGCTTCAAAAACAAGTCGATGCAGCCTTTGTGTGCCTCTCACACTGGCGCCAGGGAAGCCAGAGGCAGCATATTTTTGTTCCTACACCACGCCTGTGTCCCTGTCACCAGATCTGCACCATCACGGGATTCAGATGCCCTGTGGTCCCCTTAAAATATCAATCCTGGAAAAACAGTCCATCCTGGCTCCTCTGGTGGCGTGGGGCAGGGGTGCTGCTGGTCACAGGGGCTCGGGCCCGTTTGTGATTGTCCGGGCAGCATGGCAAGACCAGAGCGCCGGGCCTGGGGCTGTGGGACCATGGGCAAGTCCCTCCGGCTGCCAGCGCCCGTTTCCTCGCCGGGAAAATGGAGTCCGTGCTCTCTGACTTCGTGGAAACCCTTGCTCCTGGCGCTGAGTAGATGCTGCAGAAGAGTTTGAGGAAATAAATCTGGAGAATTCTGAAGGGAGCTCTGGCCAGGTGGCTCAGTGGGTTGGAGCATCCTCACCCCATCACCCCGGCCCCCGTGCACCAAAAACAGGTCTCAGGTTCAAGTCCCATCAGGGCACATACCTAGGTTTTGGGTTCAATCCCCGGTCAGGGCCGGTATAAGAGGCAATCAATCAATGTTTCTCTCCCTCCCTCCCCCCTTCTCTAAAAAAATCAGTAAGAACATATTCTTGGGCGAGGATTTAAAAAGAAGACAGAAGAGAGACAGAGACACAGGATGGGCTGGCTGGGCCTCTCCTCTCCCGTCGAGGGTCGAAGCTGGTGCAGAGGACGGCAGCCTGAGGAAAGAGGAGCCACAGAAGAAACGCCGAGGAGAGGGTGAACCCCGAGGAGAGGGCGGCACAGCAGGAAGCTCACTCTGTCCCACCCCGGCCCCCACAGGGCCCACCCTGGGCTCAGTCTGAGAGGCCCTTTCTCCTTTAAAGGGCCAACTCCAGGACCCCTCCTCCAGCAAGCGTCCTGACCACTTCAAGGAGACCCCCCCCCCCAGAGCAGCAACCCTGTCTTCCAGCCCCCCCAGTTTAGAGAGCCCAGAGATCATAACCCTGTCCCCCTGCCCGATGTCTCAGTCCCCAGCTGGGAGGAGGGGGCCCACAAATGGTTCAGGACTAGAAGGAAAAATGTCAACAACAGCCAAGTTGTCAAGTTCCGGCCCTCAGTGCCGGGCTCCCGCCTGGAGCTCACAGTCCCGGCGGGACCCACAGTCCCAGCGGGACCCGCTCTGCCCCTTCCCAGCGGGGCCACCCCCAGACCCGGCCCCGCCCTGCAGGCTGTGGCAGGGAGGGGGCAGGGCGCCTCTGGCCAGGGCCTGGCCTCCCAGGGGAGCAGTCAGCGCCCCTGTGGTCACTGACAGTGAGGGGGGAAGGTTACAGAGCCGGGGTTAGGGCTCGGCGTCTCTCCCTGCGCTCTGGACCCCAGCAGGTGGCAAGGCCCGGCAATCAGGGGGCATGACTCAGAGCCTCCTCCGCCAGAAGAGACCAAATTCGCGAGGGTTTGTTTTTCCCTGTGGCTCCTCGGCAAAAAAAAAAAAAAAAAAAAAAAAAAAAAAAAGCCGAGGAGTCAGGCCCAACATGTGAGATGGTTGGGTGCCTCCCAACCTTCCTCCCGCGAGGGTCCCTCAAGGTCAGGCCGGCTGCCCCCACCACCACCACCCTGGGCTCCTTCCTGCAAAGGCCTCGGGGCTCGCGGGCCCCCGGGGGCGGCGGGGTGAGAACAGGAGCGCGGTCTGGCCGGGGGCGGGGAGCGGCGCACCTGCCGCAGGTGAGGCCCGGCCTGCGGGGTGGGGTGGGGGAGGGGGCCGCCGCGGCGCGCCGATGAGCTCACCCCGGCTCCGAGCGGCTGTGCCGAGGGGCGCCCCGGGCTCCGCCGCGGCCGCTGAGCGGGGGCCCGCGTCGCCGACCGCGGCCCCAGCGCCTCCGAGCCCCGCGCCGCGCCGCGGCCCCAGGAGAACATTCGAGGCAGCGGCGGCGTTGGAAGCCCCGGGTCTGTTCGGTATTTGAATAGCACAAAGGAACCGCCTTGGTCTGATTGGCCGGCCCGGGGGCCCTGGGGCGGGCCGCGCCTGTCACTCGGGAGGCTCCGGGCGCTCCTATTGGCTCGCCGGGTACGGGGCGGAGTCCGGTCGCCCGGCTAAATAGCTGGGGCCGGGCCGGCCGAGGCTCATTGCTTTGGCGCCGTCCGGGGAGCACGGTCCTGCGGTTGGCGCGCCGCGCGCGGTGGCAGCTCCTCTCGGAGCGCAGCCGACCCGCAGCTCCGGGCTCCGTCTCCCGTGCCCAGTGCGCGCCGGCGGCCGGCTGGAGGCCGGAGCAGCGGCAGCATTCGGAGCAGCAGCAGCGGCCGCGGCTGCTCCGCCGCAGCCGTCTCCGCGGGAGCATGGAGTGCGCCCTGGACGCCCAGAGCCTGATCAGCATCTCCCTGCGCAAGATTCACAGCTCCCGGACCCAGCGCGGCGGCATCAAGCTGCACAAGAACCTCCTGGTGTCCTACGTGCTCCGCAACGCGCGCCAGCTCTACCTGAGCGAGCGCTACGCCGAGCTCTACCGGCGCCAGCAGCAGCAGCAGCACCAGCAGCAGCAGCAGCCGCCTCACCACCAGCACCCGCACCCGCACCAGCCCCTCCCGTACGCGGCGCCCGGCATGCCGGCCAGCGCGGCCGACTTCGGCCCGCTCCAACTTGGTGGCGGCGGCGGGGACGCGGAGGCGCGCGAGCCGGCCGCCCGGCACCAGCTGCACCAGCTCCACCAGCTCCACCAGCTGCACCTCCAGCAGCAGCTGCACCAGCACCAGCACCAGCACCCGGCGCCCAGGGGCTGCGCGGCGGCGGCGGCGGCGGCCGGGGTGCCCGCGGGCGGCGCGGGGGCGCTCTCGGAGCTGCCCGGTGGCGCCGCGCTCCAGCCGCCGCCGCACGGCGCGCCCCACCGCGGGCAGCCCTTGGAGCCGCTGCAGCCGAGCCCCGCGCCTCCGCCTCCGCCCGCGCCCGCCGCGCTCTGCCCGCGGGACCCTCGCGCCTCGGCCGCCTGCTCCGCGCCCCCAGGGGCCGCCCCTCCGGCTGCCGCCGCCGCCGCCGCCTCCCCGCCCGCCTCCCCGGCCCCCGCCTCCTCCCCCGGCTTCTACCGGAGCGCGTACCCGGCCCCCTCGGACTTCGGCGGGCACTGCAGCAGCCAGACCACCGTGCTGGACCTGGACACTCACGTGGTGACCACGGTGGAGAACGGCTACCTGCACCAGGACTGCTGCGCCTCCGCCCACTGCCCCTGCTGCGGCCAGGGCGCGCCGGGACCCGGCCTGGCCGCCGCCGCCGGCTGCAAGCGCAAGTACTACCCCGGCCCGGAGGAGGAGGAGGACGGCGAGGACGCGGGCGACCTGGCCGCCGAGCCCCCCGGGGGCGCCCTGTTTGCCCCCTGCAAGCGCGCCCGCTTCGAGGACTTTTGCCCGGACTCGTCCCCGGACGCGTCCAACATCTCAAACTTGATCTCCATCTTTGGCTCGGGCTTCTCGGGGCTGGTGAGCCGGCAGCCGGACTCCTCGGAGCAGCAGCCGCCGCCGCTCAACGGGCAGCTGTGCGCCAAGCAGGCGCTCGCCAGCCTCGGCGCCTGGACGCGAGCCATTGTCGCCTTCTAGGGACCCCCGAGGGCGCGGGGGCCCGCGGGGCTGGGGCCAGACAAAGACTCGGCCGAGGGGGCGAGGAGAGGAGGGAAGGAACGGGTGCCCGGCCACTCGGGGCTGAGCCCGGGGACACGCAGGGGAAGGCGGCGAATGTTTTATAAATTGTAAAATAAAAAGAAAAGAAATCTTAAGACCTTGGACTTTATTTTTGCAGAGAAAAAGCGCCTACTTAAGTATGCTTTGTGTTTCTCCTACTGTTTTTGTGTGTTTTTTTTCTTCTCTTTTTATTGTAGAGATTGCAGTGGTGTTTAGCGAGGAGCCAGCCACGTGAGGGAGGGCCGCTGCCCGGCGGAGGCGCGGGGCGGCCGGGGGCGAGGCCGGGCGCGGGGGGCGCAGCGCTGGAGGGCGCGGGGCCCGGACGCTGGTCCCGATCCGTTGTCAGACCCGGGAAGCCCGGCGCTGGGTCCTGCCGAGTCCCTCCGCGGGGTGAGGACCGGGTCTTGTGAAATCCTCAGCAAAAACAAAGGCAAACCCTATCTCCGAGAGGGACGTGTGGGTCACATTTCCTCTCCGGGGGCGGCCTCCAAAGTTCGCGAAATGAGAAGGCAGAAATGAAAACACTTCAACTTTTTTTTTCCCTTTTCTTCCCGGCGGGTGTCTCGAACCCCTCCTCTCCCCGCCCCTCTGGCTCCGTTCTCTTCCCTCCTCCACTCGCCTCCTGGACTCGGGGGTGGCGCCGGACACCCCGGCACTCGGACGCCGTTTGGGGACGGGGTGGGGGGCGGGCACCTCGGACTACATTTCCCATCATGCCCAGCACTGCGGTCCTCGCCAAACAAAAAAGGAAGTCGATGCCTTCACCTGGATCCCCGAGGCCCGGAGGGAGGGAGCGGGAGGGGCCGGAGACTTCACCAAGTTCCTGATCAGACGTGTGTGTGTGTGTGTGTGTGTGTGTGTGTGTGTGTGTGTGTGTGTGTGCGCGCGCGCGCGCGTGTGCTTCTAAGTTGCACGGTCCTGGCTCAGCCCTTCGGCTGCATTTCTTGAAACCAGCATTGTTCCAGCCTGTGGTCGCCCCGTCCTGTGTCTCCAGCTCGATGGACCTTGTTTTATGTAAAGCCTCTTGTGAAGAGGTGGGCGCCTGCAGCCACAGCCACATGTGAACCCCAAAACCAGCTGCCAACCCTTCCTTCCCCGGCCCTGCCCCTCCGCCCCTGTATGTTTGTGCATACTGAAATTGTACATCACCGGGTAAAACTGTTCAGACTGTTTAAATTTATAACCTTAATAAAAAGCCGATTATAGAGGATGGCGGTGCCTTGTTTTCAGGTCGGCCTGGAGGTGGGGAGAATTGAGGGGGAGGAGGGGGGGCGGCGCTCCCAGCTCTCCTGACGGACCGGGATCTGCCGGCGTCCGCAGGGCCCGGAGTGGGGAGGCTGGTTGTTGGGGATGAAGCCAGTGCTGCGGGCCTCCGGGGTAAGGGGCCTCCTCCCCAAAAGAGACTGCCCTCCCCCCGAAATAAAAAATAACCCGGCCGTCCCAGGGTCTCCTGCAGGAAGCCCAGCCAGCCTCCCGCACACTTCCTGCCGCGAGGCCTGGCTGGCCTCAGTCTGAGCTCTCCCCGCGGCGGGGGAGGCGGGGGAGGGCTCGGGCCACGCCCCCTCCGCCCGCACGTCGCAAGTCGCACGTCTAGGCTGCAACTTGGGGAAGTTTTTTCGTTTTCTTTTTTTTTTTTTTTTTCCTTTCTTTTTTTTAAGTTGAGTTTGTTATCACTGCTCCGTGCCACTTGGTGGTGTGCTGGCGGCGGCTCCCTCCCTCCCGGCGCTCCTCCCCTCCCTCTCCTCCCTCCTCCCTCCCCCCTCCCCGCGGACGGAGCAGGAAGCCGGCGCGCTCCCCGCTGACCACCAGGATGACCTCAGAGAGGCGGAATGCGCCGGGGCCCGGAGCCGCGCGCTCCCCGCGGGAACCAGATCCGCATCTGGAGCCGCGGCCGGCCCGGGGGCGCGGGGTGCTCCAGCTTGGCAGGCGGGGGTGGCAGAGAAAGATGGGAAAGGGAGGAGGAAGGGAAAAGCCAGTGGCTGCTGGCCGCCGTGTGACTGGCTCTCCGGTCTCTGCGCGCTGTCTCCCCAGTGCTCTCGCGCTCAGTGTCGCCCCTGCGCCCCACTTGCCCGCACCAGCCACCCCCAGCGCGGCCCCCGCCCCGCCCCGGCCTGCACGCCTCCCGCGGGGAGAAGAGGCTGCTCCGAGCCCCCACCCCGGACCCCGAGAGGCAGGAGCAGGCCGGTCCTGGGGGCCCCTCGGCTCTGGGTCCCGGGGGAGCGCGAGGCGAAGTTCTCGGGGACACTCCGCGCGCGGGGGGCCGCCGAGGGCCGCGATGGGGGTGGGAGGAGAGGGAAGCTCTGGAGGCGAGAGTTACAGGAAGGAGAGGCGCTGCCTTCACACACACACGCACACGCACACACATGCACGCACGGGCTGTGTCCTCGGCCCCCCACGGGGAGAGCCCGGAGCTTCCGGGGTGGGGGCGTGTGTCCCCCGCTCCCCACGCTCCCCGCCAAGGCAGCGCCGCTGGAGGCGCGGGTTCGGTCCGCCACGCCGGCTGCAGAGCTCCCCCTAGCGCCGCCTCCCCGCCTTGCAGCCGCCGCGGAGCGAGTGGGCGAGGCCGCGCGGGGGCGGCGGGGCCGCGGGGGTGGCGGGGCTCGCACCGGGGGCCGCGCCGCGCGTGGATCCCGCCCCGACCGACCGGAGCGCGGGCTGGGGCTGCGCGGGCCCCGCTCCAGGGCCGCCCCGCGGAGGGGCACGTGGCCGCCCCTTTGTTGGGAGCGCCGACCGAGGCACGGAGGGGACCGGCAGCCGAGGGGCTGGGGAGCCCGCACCCCACCCTCTCCAGACCCCCAGGGCCCGGAGCGTGGGTGCCGAGCCAGAGCTCTGAGCTCAGCGGGACCCGGCCAGGCTCTCCGCCGGCTGCCAGGTTTTCGAGCTCCCGCTGCGCGGAGACAGCGCATTGGGGAGGGGGGCACGGGCTCTGCAGCACCGAGGAGAGGGGTCCTTACCCCGATCTGGTCAGGGCCCAGGCACCACGGGAGCCGCACGAAGGGTTACCGCCCGGCACAGCCCGCAGCGACCCAGCCCACCGCCCACCGCCCAGCCCACCGCACTGAGGCCGCCCGCGGACCCGAGGCCCTGGCCCTGCGCTGCGCGCCCCGCCGGGGACCCCCGCCCTGTCCCCACAGACCTCCAAGCAGCCCCCTCACCCCCCCGCCGCCCCTCCCTCAGGCCCAGCACAGCCAGCAGCAAGCCCGCGGATGTCCAGACACTGGACTCCCGGGCAGAGCACCCCGATGGGTGTGGGGGGGAGGGAGGCTGGTCTTCCAAAAAGGGAGGGGGAAGGTTCACACACCCAGGTCCACAGACCGGCCTTCTCCAATAGGAAGACCAAGTCAGGCCACAAGAGCCCCCAGGCAAGACTTGGGGGTGCTGCTTGGGGAGGTAGGGAGATTGGAAGAGACTGGAGGGCCCAGGGAATGACGGGGTGGGGGGCGCGGTGGTGGTGGTGGTGGTGGTGGTGGTGGTTAGGTTAGGGTTAGGGTTAGGGTTAGGGTTAGGGTTCTTGCAGGCTTCCAGGAAACAGCAGCCTGGAAGGCAGAGCTCCAGCAAGCCCTGGGGCCCAGGTAACCAGCACCCAGCACCACCGGCCCCTAGAACGCCACAGGTCGGATACCTGGTGTAAGGCCGAGCCAGGCTCCGAGCTGTGCTCCGGGGAGGCGGCCCAGAGCCGCCGGCTGCCCTCCCGGGTGTCCCTCCGCCCCAGGGAGGCTCCTCCTGGCCGCCAAGCACAGGTGAGGCGCCCCGGGGCCTGGCTGCGCGGGGCACCTGGCCGGCTGCGGGAAACGGCGTCTGACGGAGCAGGGAAACCCGTGGTGTGGATTCTCTGAGAGAGACGCTGGTAGCACCCTTGTTTTAGAAAAGAGAAAACGTACGAAGAGGGGCCGGTCGTCCTGTTGGGGTTCACCGCAGCGGGAAGAACAGAAAACGGGCTGTAGCACAAGCCGAGCAAGTGGCCCTGATCTGGCCTAGCGGGAGCCTGGTAAGTCCCAGCTGAACCCGAACTAGCAGGTCAGGAGCACCGTCCACCCCACCCCAGTGCTTAATGCTCGGTCCCAGAACCGGGGATAAAGAGACACGGTGGTCTCCGCGTCCCTCCGCCCAGGGCGGGACTGACCACTCCCCAGTGTTCCTCACGGTGAGGGACCACAGGCCTGCAGGAATCGGCTTGGACAAAAGTGAGATTTCTTGGCTCCAGGCTCTGAACTGTGCGGTGGGCAGGAATGGATCGGCTTCAGGTACACCTGGATCCAGGCCCCTCCCCCCTTTTCTGCGTCCCTCCCTCTCGCCGCACTGGGGCCTCCCACTCTCGGAGCGCAGACCCGCAGGCCCACTGCTCGCCGGAGGCCGCTCCTGGCTTCCCGCCTCGCAGCTTTGCTGCCCAAGAGGGCTGCCTCTCCTCTTATTTTCAACTCGGAAATCTCAGGGACAGACTCCCCTGTCCCAAACCTGCGGCCGGATGGGAGGGTGGCTGGTAGCCCCCAGCGGGAGCTCATGGGCAGAAAAATGGGGCAGTGGCCGACAGGCCCAAAGTGTCCCCCAGAGAGAGGGGCGCTCAGGGCCTGGGGGACCGCGTACCCCAGCACAGCTCCAGCTCCGGGAAGGCACATCCTCCCTGCTCCCCGCCAGGATAATGAGGCTTCAGGGCCATCTGGTGCCTCCCGGGTTTGCCACTCAGGCATCACCGGGGGAGGGGAGGGGGGCCACAGCTCCGGGGCCAGGGGGCGGGTTCCCAGCAGGCTCTGAGGCAGGGACAGCAACAGGGGCCACACTCAGGGGACTCGGGGCAGAGGGCCAACGCAGGGGAACTTGGCTGGGGCCCAGGAGCCCTCCGGGTGCCCCGGGCACCATGACGAGGCTTTGAGAGGAGGCGAGGGGTTGGCCCGCAGGGGGAGGCCCGCCTTTACACCTGCAGCCAGGAGGGCCCAGGACACCCAGGGAACAGGGAACAATCTACTCAAATGTGCAGATGTAAAAGGCCGAATAGAAGCGTGAAATGTTGACGGGATCATCGATAACCTTTGCTGTGTCACTCTTGCATTTCTGTATTTTTCAAATTTTCTACCATGAGCATGTATCACTTTTCTATCTAGAAGAAAAATTAACACATATAATTTTCAAAGGAATATCGTGACGTGACAGGTGCTATAATCCATGTTCAGCCGCTAGCGTGGGGGATGGGGGGAGAGGGGGAAGCAGCCATAGTCAACCTGTCCGGGGCAGGCTCAGCCCCAGAGGGACAGAATGCTCAACCAGAAAGCCTGCACTCGCCGAACGCGTTCTCTTTGTTAAACAAGTGTAAGATGCTGAAACTGGTTTGGCTCAGTGGATAGAGCGTCAGCCTGCGGACTGAAGGGTCCCGGGTTCGATTCCGGTCAGGGGCATGTACCTTGGTTGCGAGCACATCCCCAGTGGGGGACGTGCAGGAGGCAGCTGATGGATGACTCTCTCATCGATGTTTCTGACTCTCTATCTCTCTCCCTTCCTCTCTGTAAAAAATCAATAATATATATATTTAAAAAAAATAAAAATAAAAACAAGTGTAAGACAAGCTCTCCTTGGGAACGTGGTGGAGAGGACATTCTGGAAGGGGCAGTTTCACTCTCACCTCTGACCCCAGCCCAGCTCCACCCCGTCCTGCCCACCAGTCATCACGGAATGATTTGCTCCGTTTCTCCATCTCCTGGCCAGGTGGGTAGTAAGAGGCAAATGTGTGTGAGAAGCTTTCTAAGCGACTGCGGCTGAAACTGATGAGAAGTGGCCACGCCCAGCAGAAGGAGCACTGGCTCGGGAGTCTGGAGACTCGGGGGCAGGTCCTGGCTCAGCCACAGGTCTACCTTGGACCTGGGACCGGTCACTTCCCAGCAGGCCCTTTTCTGAGGAGGCAAGTGCAAGGGGAGAAGGAAGGTCCGAGACTCAGGTTGACACTCGATAAGTCAAAGAGCACCCACTGTTCCCAGCCTCCTGTGAGCGCGGACAGTGAGAAAAAGGCAGGTGGCAGTGTCCCACTCCACATCTGCCTATGAACGGGGTCACCTGCCTATTTGGCATACTTATTCAATAACTATACATTCATTCATGCATCCTATATAATAAAGGACTAATATGCAAATCAACCGAATGGCGGAACAACCGGTTGCTATGATGCACACTGACCACCAGGGGGCAGGTGCTTAACACAGGAGCTGACCCCTGGTGGTCAGTGCGCTCCCACAGTGGGAGCACCGCTCGGCCAGAAGCCAGGCTTATGGCTGGTGAGCACAGTGGCGGTGGCAAGCCTCTCCCGCCTCCTCTGTGGCAGCACTAAGAATATTTGACTAACAGCTTAGGCCCACTCCCTGGACACCCACCCCAAGGGCTCCCAGACTGTGAGAGGGCGCCAGCCAGGCTGAGGGGACACCTTCCCCGCAGTGCACGAATTTCGTGCACTGGGCCTCTAATTCAAATATACAGAGTTATCATGACCTGATGTTTGTAGGCAAGTTAGCCATGGACTGCATCATATGGGATATGGAAGGTGAAGACGTGTTCAAACACCTTTGCTGCCTGCAGTTTCCACGATAAAACATTTCTAATTCACAGAGGAACACGAGGATGGGACAGTCAAGCATTGGAAAAAAGCCATGTGGTCCGATGAATCGCATTTCCAGGTGCATCACGCAGATGGCAGAGTGAGAATTTCGTGGAAACAGCATGAAAGCATGCACCTCACATGCATAAGTACAACCCTTCAAGCTGGTGGGGGCAGTGCTATGGTTTGGGGCATGTTTTCCTGGCGTGATTTGGGCCCTTTAATTTGTGTGGAACGCCTAAATAGCACAACATACCGAAGTGTCAAGTTCATCCTATCATGTTAATGGCACATCCCAGTGGAGATGGCTCCTTCCAGCCAGACAATGTGCCATGCCACAGTGCTCGGACTATGCAGGAGTGGGTTCAAGAACATGAGGGAGACTTTCCCTTGCTTAGGTGGCCCCCACAATCACCAGATCTCATCTGACTGAGCATTTGTGGGACGAAGTGAAAAGAGCCATCAGGCAACTGGTTCCAGAACCATCAAATCTCACAGACTGGACAGTGCTGTCCATCAGGCATGGTGTCAGATTCCTCACATCACCTTTCAGCATCTCGTGGAGTCAGTGCCAAGAAGAGTCACCCCAGTATTGAAGGCAAAAGGTGGCCCCACAGAGTACTGATAGGGTTGTCATAAGAATCTGGCCACTCAATGTATATTGAGTGCCTACATATGCCAGGCTCTGTACTATAATAGGTAAGCATCAAGGGTGCAGCCATGAACAAGACAGACAAGGGCCCTGCCCTCCTGGAGCTGACATTCTGTGGGGGAGACGATAAGCAAATGGACCGATAGACAATTAGATAAATCTTTTGGGAAAATTAAAACAGGGCTAGCGAGAAGGTGATATATTTGAGCTGAGACCTGAATGGCTCAGCTGTGTTAGTCAGTATAGTATAGAGTATGCTGCGATAACAAATTAATTCCAAATCTCAGAAATTTAACAACAGCGATTGATTTTTTGACCATGCAAAATCTGTCTCCATCAGACAACTCTCCTCACTGCTCTCCTCCACGTGGTGACTCAGCAGTTCTGGAGGGAGAGAGTCCTCACACTCACTGCCCTTGGCCCAAGTAGCCCTCTGGCCCGCCTGACTGCAGGGGCCTGGGCAGGAGAGGGGCGCACAGATGGGTGAGCACTAGAAATTTCTGCCATACCAGCGGGACAGCCATGGTGGGAGAGTGCTCCAGGCAGAAGGAACAGCAAACGCAAAGACTAACAGGGGAACGAATCTGGTATGTTCCGTGCATTGGAAGAAGGGTGACATGGCTGAGGGCAAGGGGGGAGTGGCAGGAGACAGGGCCAGAACGGAAGGCAGGGAGGAGAGGATTTGGTTACTTCACACAGTGCCCGCTCTGAGGGGGGAGGGGGCCCGGGGAGCTGAGAGAGGGGACAAACCAGTATAACCACCGTCTGGGACAGCTGCCCCAACCAGTTCCCCTGGTCCTGCTGGGCAGGCCGAGCCTCCAGGCCAGGCCAGGCTCTGTCCCTCTTCCCAGGGGACTGATCAGGGACACACCATCTAAGGGGCCCTCAGCACCGAGGGAGGATGGGAGTCTGCTCTGGGGCTGCGTGCAGGCTCCGTGTGCGAGTTGTCAGTATCGGATGAGTGACTGTGGACCAAAAGGCACAAGGCCCAGCACCAAGGGCCTCCTGGGCCGCCTCGCCCAGGGCACCACCCGAAGCCCAGGCTCCTGGTCCCACGCCCAGCACAGCCTCCAGAGCCACACAGAACTGGGTGCAGACGGGCTCTCTGCTTCCCGCCTGGAGTCCTGTCCTTGTGTAAAGCGAGGAGGCGTGAGTGCCCGCCTGGCACACAGAAGGTGCCCAGGAAACAAGAGCAGCAACGTCGTCGCCGTCAGTTCTGCCCAGATGACGTGTCCCTGCAGCACGCGGAGCGGCTTCCTGCTGCCTCTGCTGCGGAGCAGGGTGACCTCGGCCCGGCCATGCCACTCGGCGGATGGATGTTTCTCTCTCTCTCCCTCTCCCTCCTCTCTGGAGCCAATGAAAATGTGTCTTTTAAAAATTAGTGAGCTAAGAAGATGCACCTTTTTCCAGAGACCTAGTCAACATCTTTGTACTCTGGAGCTGGGGGAAGGGAGATACGGACACACACACACACACACACACACACACACACACACACGACAGCAGAGGAAGTGCCCTGTAGACATGGTTGCGGGTTCGATCCCCAGTCGAGGCACATACACGCATCAACCCATGAACGCATAAGTGAGTGAAACAACATTGTTTTTCTTCCTCTCTCTCTACCTTCCTCCCTCTCTCCAAGCCATTTTTTCTGAAATTTAAAGGAGAAGCAAATGGGGACTGTCTACCCTCCCTCCATCAGGCCCCTCCCCACCCCCACCCCGAGTCACTACCTCCTCCCGTTCTGCCACACCCCATCCTGTCCTGATGTTTCTTCTGGAACATTCACGCACCTTCTTTCCACTTGCACTCCCCAGCCCCCGGCCAGCCACCCCTCTGGCTCCTCCACACACACCCCCACCCAGGGTCTCCTCTGACACCCACACCAGCCAGCCTGGGGGCGCTGGGAAGGCTAAGGAAGATAGCTTCCCTTTGTTCAGAGAATGCTCCCGCTCCAACAGAGCAGGTCCACCTGGGGCCGGCAGTCAGCTCTCTACGTGACCTGCAGACATTCGGATCGGACGGCCGGTCGCACAAAGCTTTCAGCCAAGAAAGGAAGCCAGTGTCCAGACGCGCAGGCCTGGCCCTCACCTCGGTGGGTCATGCACCGTTCAGGCCTCAGCTGGAGCCAAGGGGGCTCACCTGGCCCGGACCTGGGAGGCCCACGGGTGCCCTAGCTCCGGCACACGGGCCCGGAGGCTCTGTGATGTCCTCTGGGCTCGCTCGCCGTCTCTTCACACTGCCTGCCTGTCCTGGCGTCTCGGGTTTCTCTGCCGCGAGCAGGAGGAGCCCTGGACCTGGGGGAGACCCCGGACTCACAGCTGTGAGCGATTCCCGCTTGTGCAAACACGCCTCCCCTTGCCCGGCTGGAAGCACTTCACCTGCCAGCCACGCAGGCCGCTCACAGACCCAGCCCGCCTGCAGCCACCCTGCCACGGGGAAGTGGCGCCCCTCCTCGGCCCTCGAGGGGGTCCCGAGGGCACACGGGCGCACGCTCTGCAGGCTGACACCCGGCTATCAGCCACGTGGTCCTCCCTGTCCCTCCGCCCACCTCTCGTCTCCGTGGGGACACCGCCTCCTGGGAGAAGCCGGGCTCCAGGGGAGGTGCCTGACGCGGGCCGGGTCTGGGTCAGTCCCGGCCACCGAGAGGGGAGAGGCTGCAGGAGTGTGAGCCTCAGCGGGAAACGGACCCCGCACCCCGCCTGCCCACCTGAGCCCAGTGTCCTCCTCTGTGACATGGGGACAGGGCGGCCCATGGGGGTGCGGTGAGAGGTTTAGCCCGTCACTCAGGGCCGGTAGCTCTCACTTCTGAGCCACCTGCCGGCCTCCTGCTCAGGGCGGCTCTGAGGCCAACCTCCCGGGGGGCACCGCCTGCCGGTCACCCTTAGCTCGTGTACCTGAGCACGTGTCCTCCCCACTCAGCCCTGCCTGTCTCCCGGCCAGAGGTACAGCAGACTCCATAGGGAAGTTTTTAAAATTCATTTCTTCCCTTATCACAAATGTGGACGTGAATTTAAAAATCAAACATGAAAAACAAAAAGCAAAGTTAAAACGTCCCCACAATCATTGTCTCTCTTTGGGAGCAAGGACGAGCGCGAAGGATTCCCCAGACCCTCGCCTCCGCCGAGACATGGTCACATCGCTGCCTGGCCACACAGCCGCTGGTCTCTGCAGACGGACAGACGGACGGATCACACTGTCCCTTTGTGCTTTTTACACCAGAGGTTGTCTTAACCTCGGCTTATGGACACCTTAAGCCCCTCTGCAGGGGAATGAGCAGGTATGTGCACTAATGACGGCCCCATCCGGCCTCAAGCCAGCCCCGACCAGAAACCCCACCCCTGAAGGTCTTGGGGCTGCCGATGTCTCTCTCTCTCTCTCTCTCACACACACACACACCCCACCCCCGCTTCCCAGCAGGGTGTGCTGAGCGCTGTGTGTGTGTGTGTGTGTGTGTGTGTGTGTGAGGGCCGGTGAGGACTTGCAGAGAAGGGAAGCCCCAGCTGAGCTGAAGGACCAGGGGTTCCCAGTGGGAAAAGGATTCTGGGGAGAGGGCCAGACCCTAACTGCCTGGAGGGCCGGGAGTCTGAGGAGGGAGACCAGAGACCTGGGTGGGGGGGGGGGAAGCCCGGGGCTGGAGCACTGGCAGAGCCCGGGGCTCCTGGGAGTCCAGCAGCGCAGACCCCTCAGCCCCCGCCCCAGGGTTTGGCCCTTAGCAGCCCAGCCAGCCCCACCAGGCGGGCCCAAATATCTACCAACGAGCTCCACACCGCATGGAGCACAGCGTGGTCCCCAGGCCCGCCCTCCCCGGGTCCTTCCAGGCACAGACTCCTCACACCAAATCCTGCCTGGACCTCCCTCTCCCCACCCCAGGGCTTCACCCTTACCTGGGCCCACGCTCCGGCCCCACACCCACGCCCACCTCCTGCTCCCGCCCAGACGGCTGCTCTGAGTCGCCTCAGTCCCCACCAGGCTCCTCTCTCCCTGACAGGCACACGGCGGCACCAGGCAGCACCGTCCCCGGCCTGGCCCAGCGTTTCCGGCGCCTCGCACAGCGCCCAGCGGGCCTGCCCTCCTGTGGCTCCTCTGCCAGGAGGACAGGCAGTGTGGTCATGAAGGGCAGCTGTGCTGCGTGGGGGGGGCTGCGTGGGCAGCACCCCCCCCCCCCGCCTTTCCAGCTCTGCCTGGGGCCCCACCTCCACCTCCCCACGGCAGCCCCAGCACAACGCCCTCCACTGTGCCCACCAGGCGAGGCCCTGCTCAATGCCGCCTCCTCCACAGAGCACACCCCGCCCCCCTGCCCGTCATCCCCTTCCTCCAAGCTGGTCAGCGTGGGCCGGGAAGGCAGGAGCCTCCCGGTTCAGCTCCGTGTCCCCCAGGGCCTGTGTGCAGCCTGTGTGCAGTACTCGCTGGACCCCCCGCCGGTGGAAGCGTCGGCACACACACCAACACAGCTGCCTCTGCAGGGCTTCTCCCCGGAGGAGCCTCTGCTCTCACCTCCTATGCGCACGCAGTGACCGGTGACCCGGCCCAACAGCCAGGGAGGCCGCGGCTGGAGGTCCCCTTGCGCCTGGAGCCTTCCTGGCCCCAACGGTGAGGAGCCCACACTTCCCGGCCCAGCTCCAGGCCCCAGCAGTGTCCTTGGCCCCCACAGCCCACTCCCAGCTCCTCAGCAGCTTCCCACCCTGAAGCCCATGTCCGCGGTGTCCCACTGGCCGCTGCTGCTCCACACCTCCTCCACCCGGCACCCATGGCGTGGCCACACGTTTCTCTGAAGCAGGCCCAGCACAAAGCACAGAGGTGCCCGGTCTGCCTCCCTCCGCACAGGAGACCAGGACGCTCCCATCAGGCCCCGCCTGCTCCCGGGTCCCTCCCCGCACAGAAGGCAGCGTGCACACCGGCCTGAACATCACTCCCTCCGAGCCTTCCTGACCTCGAGCCCCCACCCTCTCCCAGGCTGGTCTCTGCTCCTTTAAAACAAAGCTCAAAAGGAAGTGAGTGTCCATCAGAGCTCAGCTCTGCCACTCAGCTGTGCAGCTCAGTCCTCCTGCCTCTGGACGTGGACGGGCTGGGCTTCCAGGAACCTCATTCCCCTCCCTCCCCTCCTCGCCCAGCTCCCCTGCCCCTCCCTGGCTCCTCCTCAGGCCCCAGCTCTCCCGTCCTCCAAGGTGCCTTTCCCAGCTTCTGTAGCTCAGAAACCCCCTCGCCGCCCTGACTGCTGTTGTTCCTTCACTAGTGGCCCAGTGCATGAAACTCATGCACATTAAAAGGGAATTAGAGAAAATATTTTAATATTGCTATTTGCCCTTTATAACAGAAGTGTCAGAGATGTAAAAAAAAAAAAAAATTAGTAAAATGTGCCAAAACCGGTTTGGCTCAGTGGATAGAGTGTCGGTCTGTGGACTGAAAGGTCCTGGGTTCGATTCTGGTCAAGGGCATGTACCTTGGTTGCGGGCATATCCCTGATAGGGAGTGTGCAGGAGGCAGCTGGTCTATGCTTCTCTCTCATCGACATTTCTAGCTCTCTATCCCTCTTCCTTCCTTTCTGTGAAAAATCAATAAAATATATGTATTTAAAAATAGTAAAATGTATATGAAAATCTTCCTCCTGTCAGTCTGGGGCACACTGTGGGACCCAGAGTCAAGTCCCCGCCCACCCGCGGCACCTCAAAATTGCACGAGACCAGACCCGGCCCGTCCCACCCCCACTGGGTGAGATCTGGTGCAGGCCTGACTCCAGAGCTGGGCTCCAGGACAGTGACTCTCCAGTGCTCCAGGCGAGACCTCTAAGGCCAGGAGAGACTCCGCTCTTGTCTTCTGAGAAGACACGCTGAGGACAGAGCCGGGCAGGAACGCTGAAGTGTCTGAGGACTCAGGCCCAGCAGCTGGCCCAGCTCCCCCGCAATGAGACGGGCGCAGAGGGAGATAGAGGCACCCTTAACTGCAGGCCCTCTCGGAGCCACGTCCAGTCCCAAGGCTGACCCAGGAGCCCCGAGGGGCTGCTTCTCCGAGACTGGCCACAGTGAGCCCTGGGCATCTCCGTGCCAGCCCCGGGCTGAGGACCTCACAACCTCCATGCACCCCGGCAGCTGCCCTGGGCCTGACCCCGTTTTACAGATGAGGAAGCTGAGACTCAGACCTTAAAGCTGGAGTGCAATCAGGATTGGAACCCAGGTCTCCGCTCCCAGGCCTGAGTGGGCGACCAGAACATGTCCAGGGCGGCACCTCCCCACTGCCAGGAAAGTCTCACCCCATCCCAGCAGCAGCTCTGGCCCGCGGCTCCACGGCCAAGGGGAGGGGCTTGCTGGGGGGCGGTTCTGTGGAGGTGGAACAAGCACGCGACATGGAAAGACATAGCTGGGCTGGTTGCTGTGGCTCCACAGGCTGAGTGTCATCCAGATGCCAAAAGGCCGCCGGTTCAATCCCACATGCCCGGGTTTGGGGCTGGATCTGAGTTCTGGGGAGGCAGCCGACCGATGTCGCTCTCTCTCTCTAAAATCAACAAAAACATTATTTTTTTAAAAAGACACAGATGACAGGTGCAAAACAGAGGCTTTAATCCGAACAGCAATGAAGGCGCCAAGGGGCTGAGAGGGCCTGGGGGGCACAGAAGGCGGTGTCTGACCCGGAGGGAGGGGACACTGATGGGGCCTCTCCTGGGAAATTATTTCTGTGACGCTAGTGGCTCCCGTCCCAGCCTCTGCCAGGCCACTGACCCGGATCCCAGGTCAGCCCTGGTTGTGCTTCTGTGTGCTCCCGTTCCCAGAGGGTGCGGCGTGGTGGGCGCGGAGGGCAGCCTGGCTTGGGCAGGGAGGGTCTGCCAGAGCCAGCCCGGGAGCAGCGCTGGGAACTCTGGAATGGACACGCTCACCCTTTGGGGGGGCCTGCCATCCGCAGAGCCAAAGCCTGGGCTCGGGGGCCATCGCCCTCCTCCTGAGCAGAGCCAGGGAGGTGGGAGGACCAGAGAGCAGGCTGGCTGAGCCTCCTGCAGCCACTCACCACCGGCCACAGGGGCGGAAGCAGGGCCCGGCCTGGGAAAGCAAGCGCGGAGAGGAAACAAGTGGTCGTAAGAATGTACGGAGAGGAACCTGGGGTCTCCAACAGCTGGCCAGCGCCCCTCCTCGGCCTCTGCCGCCCCCAGCCCCTGCCGTCTGCCCCCCCAGAAAGCTGAGAGACGGCCTCACAGAAGCCCAGCCCACACAAAGGGAGCAGCCCCAGCAAAGTCAAGGCCAGAGAACGGAAAAAGCCAGGACGAGGCACTGAGCACAGGTACTCGAAGGCTCCCTCAAGCCAAGGCCGCCACCAGCCTCCGCCTCGGCCTCGGCCTCCGGCCTCATACACCCGCCCCCAAACCCAGCTTGGGAAATGGACCCACCCGTGGGAGCAACTGCTCCAACCCCGAGAGCAACAAAATCAGCAAACGCCTCCATCCCGCCTGCACAGAACAGCCTGGATCTCAAACGGGCGGCAGGGGGAGGAGAGGGGCTGGGGTGGCGCAGGGCGCAGGGACCATCCACCTGGCGGAAGTCAGGAAACTGGCCCCACTTTGGTCACGTGTCTCAACCTGGGTATTTCAGCCTTATGCCCTGGCCTTCCCCACCCCGCACTCACAGCCCCAGCAAACAGCCTCTCACCGAACAAAGAACAGGGGGGGGCGGGAGGGGACATGGCTGGGGCGGGGGCGGACACAGGAACACGGCTCCGGCTGCTCGGCCTCCTAGCACAGGGAGACAGGGTGGATGGGCAGCAGGCTCCCGAACTTGAAGTGCTGGATCACGGGGAACTTCTCCAGGCACTGCGGGAAGGAGACGAGAGCAGAGTGAGCGCTGCACGCTCAGGCCTGAGGGACCCAGAACTCCAGAGGCTCACACCACCCGGGCTGAGGAGGCCCAGCCGCACAGCAGCCCCTGGCCTGGGGGAAGGCAAGGCCTCCTACCTGTGCCAGACGCCCTCCTCCCACCCAGACCCCCCCTCCAGGACTGTCACCCCTACCGAGGAGAACGGGATTGAGGGGGAGATGAAGGCGGGGGAGAGGGAGGGCAGGGGAGAGGGAGGGGGAAGGGGGGGGGAGGGAGAGAGAGAAGGGAGGGGAAGGAGGAAGAGGAAGAGGAAGAGGGAAAGGGGAGAGGGAGAGGGCAGCCCAACGCCCCAAAGCAAAAGCCAAGAAGAGAGGCAGCCCAGGGACATCCCTTGACCCAGAGTGGGAGGTGGCACCAGCGGGAAAAGAACCCTCCATCCAGCTCTTTAAGGGCCCCCGTAGCCCAGGTCCCAGCCGGACAAATGATGTGGGGACACTGGAACCCAGGCCTGAGGACGGTTCAAGGCCCATTTTTTCTCATTTTCAGTTCTTTGGGCTGAAAAGGCATCTTGGCACTTCAGAGAGAGACAATAAGAACCAGCTGACAGTCCCTCCTCCAGGGCAATCCCAGGAGCCCTGTGTGGGGCAGAGAACAAGGGCATGGGCAGGGGGATGGTGCTACTCCGCAAACCCAGGCTCTGGCAGAGGAGAGGAGAGGAGACGGAGAGGGAACGAACAACCCCCAGAAGCTGGCCAGTCCCAGCAGACCCCAGGCCGGCACCCGGCCTCTGGCTGGGCCGGCAATGCTTCAGAAGCACAGGGCCAGGAAGGGGAGGGGCCCGGGCCCAGCTCCCGGCCCCCCGCACACAGCCCTGGTCCCTGGTCACGCGCTGGTTCTCACAGGCAGCAGCTCCAGGCATCGGAGGCTCTGCCTCCCCTCAGAAACAACCAGAACGTGCTGGGCACTTCCTGGCTGGGGTGGCCTTAGGGGGGTAAGCTGCCTTCTGTGGCTGTGGCTGCAACTTCCAACTAGCTCAGAGGGGACAAAGGCTTGCCAGGACCAGCCAGGTCCCTCACCTCCACCACCAGCTACAGAGATGAGGCCTGCAGCTTCGGGTCAGGGGGGAGAGGGGGGTCCAGAGCCTGGAGGGAGGCCGGGAGGCAGCAGGAAAGGGAGAGCTCTGTGGGGTGGAAGGACAGGCAACCAAGCTCAGAGTGAGCAGACCTCCAGGCTACATCGGGCTCCGGGGCCTGGGGCAGAGAAAGTGGGGAGCAGCAGCTGGGGGTGGTCCCTGGGGGAGGAGCAGCAGCAGATCTAGGCCAGAGGCAAAGTCAGCTGCCATTGTGCTTATGTCATGGAGGAAGTGGTGGGAGTGAAAGGGGGGAGCAGGGCCCTGGAATTTGAAAAAGGGTCAAAGGTCAACCTGCTTCTCGCAGCAAAGGCAGGCGGCTTGGGGAGGGGGTGGAGCAGAGAGCTCTCCACTCTCCCCTCAGAGGCCCTGGACAAGCTTCCTCAGGCCCCGGGAAGCGGGTGGGGCTAAGGCAGAGGCTGCTGGAGGCAGACAGCCCGGCTCAGGGCGGCAGTGAAAGGGCCCCTGGCGGCCTTTCTCCCGGCTCACCTGGCCCGGCCACACCTCCCTGCCGAGGGACAAAGGCTGGAGGCGCAGGCCAGCAGGCCCTCGGGGCCCTGGACCCGGCGGAGCAGAGGCCCCTCTGCAGGAAGAGCCGGCACAGGAGGGAGCGCTGGGCTGTCCAGTTCAGGAAGGCCGGGCCGGCAGCAGAGAGGCAGGCAGCCGCTTCCAAACCCGGCCGCCGCCCAGGGGCCTGTGACCGCACGGCCCCCCGGCCGCCGGAGCCGTCTCTGGGCAGGCGCATGCGTCCCAGACTCCCAGGGACCAAAGACCAAGGGCCACTCTCGGCCACACCACAGAGACTGGTGTTCCTAAGGTCGCCGGGTCCCGCAAACAAGGCCACCGCCACCCTGTGCCCCGCAAGGCTGCCAGCTCGCACTGCGCCTGCGTGCACCCGGAGCAGGGCCTTCCCGTGTTTTCTGCTCATGCTCCCCCCTCGGTCCTGAGCTGCAGGTCCGGTGGGTCCCTGTCCTCCTCGTGTTCCACATCCACAGAAACTGCCCCTGCCGCCGGGACTGTCCTCCCAGCACCATCCCCTCTGGTCTGAGTCTGCTCCTCCCGCCTCCGCTGTCAGTGAGAAGGTGGCAGGGTCTCCTGTTCTCCCTTAAGGGCCCAGGGCAAGATAAGTTTAGTTACTCAGCCAGGAGCCTGCAGGGCGGCATCTTAAGAACCCAAACAGGAAGGGCACCAGGGTCCTGCCTGTAACAGGCGGGTCCCAGGAGGGGGAGGGGGAGGGGGAGGGGGGTAGTGAAGGGCCCTTCGCCCCTTCCATTCGGCACACAGCCCCAGCAGTGCGTTCAGAGTTCCCGTCAGCCCCCGCTGAGACTGGCGGGCGGAGGGCAGGGGCCAGTCAGGACCAGTACCCCCAGAGGGCGGTGCTCTCAGGCAGAGGCAGAGCAGAGGGCCGGCTGCCCTGCCCGGAAGGAGCCGGTGCAGCCCAGGAACCTCCCTCCTCGCAGATTAGGGAGGTATGTGGGCTGGAACCTAAACACAGGATGTGAAGCCCAGAGGAAAGGGACTGGAGGGGGAGGGGCGGGAGGAAACAGAGGGCCAGCCCGGTCAGTTCCAGTGCCGTTAACCCCTTCAGGGCCATGCAGGGGGAGCCAGGCCGCTGGAAGCCTCTGCACTTCCAAACTCTACCACCCGCCGACCGCTCCCCCTCTCCCTGCCTGCCATGGGCTCTGAGTGCCCTGGGGCCATGCAGTGGGTCCAGAGACAGATCCTCCCTCAGAGGAGGCAGACGGATGGCCAAAGGTCAAGGGATGGCACCACAGACAATACCTCAGACCCCGTCTAAGGCGACAGGACCACCTGCTCTAGGGGGACTTCACACCCAGGCCCTTCCCTGGCCAAGGCCAAGCGGCTCAGACTGGTCTGCCCCAGCTGTGGAAGGAGCCAGTGGGAAGGACTGAGCGGAAGTGAAATGGCTCCTCCCTACATGCAAGGGAAGGCCACCCCTGTGGCTGGGAGAAGGGTGTCAAGGAGGACAAAGAAGGCAGGGCACCCCCAGGAGCCCTGGGAACTCTGACTGGGGTGGGGGAGGGCCACCTCAAGTGGTCATTAAAAATGCCAGCTCTGGCCGGCCAGCATGGCTCAGTGGTTGAGCGTTGACCTATGAGCCAGGAGATCACGGTTCCATTCCCGGTCAGGGCACGTGCCTCCAAAGGATAAAACCTTTCCAAGCATGTCTTCATTTTTGTATCCCTGTGGGTGACAGCTATGAGGGGCCTCTGGCCACCTGACAGGCGGGAATGGAGATTTCCCCTCCACCACCCCCCACCCCCCAGCAGCAGGGCCTTCCCTCCCTCACTTCAGAGCTGGACCTCAGTCCAGTGCTGTCCTGAAAGCCCATCCCACAGATGGAGGTGCTGAGGCTCCAGTGTGCGAAGGGCGGGCCCAGAATCCAGAGCACAGCAGTGGGGCGGGGTGGGAATAGCAGCCCCTCACCTCGGCCTTGTACATGCGGATGAGGCCCTGGTTCACCTTGGACCAGGTGGGGACGGCGCTGATGTTCCACAGCTGGTTGGAGTGCTCGGCAAAGGGACCCGTCTTCATCTGGAAGAGAGTTTGCAGCTGGGAGCCCATGCCTGCTCCCCATGGCAAGGTCAAGCATGCATACACGTATACACATGGAAGCATGCACACACACACACACACACACATATGGGCACCAGGCCACAGCAACTGCCTGTGGGGCACACACATACGAGCACGCTAACAGACAGAGACAGGGTCCCTCTTGGCCTACGAGTCTCACTGGGCAAACATAACCCTACTCAACCTCTTCTTCCACAGCCACAGGGCGGGGTCTGGTGCCCCCCGCCCCCCGCCCAGCAGCCTCAGAGAAACAAACCTCCACCCAAACTCCCGGTGCCTCTCCCCCTGGCAGCACGGGGACCCACTCCCACTTAGACAAACAGCAGCCTGGACCCCAACTTGCCCAGCCCAGCCCCCCACACAGGGTGGGCTCTGCACTGGGCACCGGGCCTAGTTGGCAGAGCTAGAAGCCGAGGGAGGGGTCGGTTTGGAGGGTGGCACGCTGGGTGAGACCAAACCAGGCGTCGCCTGCAGAGTGGACGAGGGCGCCTGTGAGGACTCAGGAGGAAGGTCTGCTTAGAAAACCGGCCTGACTGGCCAGGGAGGAGGAGAGGGAGAGCGACCAGCAGGAACAGGCAGGAGGAGCAAGCACAGCGCCATGCCTGGACTGTCCTCGGGCCAAAAGCCTGGCTCGGGAAGGAAGGAATTCTGCATCCAGCACACTGTCCTGGCGTTCTCGTGACCTCAGAAACCACAGCACTGAGACGGGACGTCCGTGTGCCCCTGACAGCACGAGGCCAGCACACTGGTGTCTAACAAGCAAGCATCAGTCCCTCAGCACTGCCCCTCCTTGGCAGAGGAGCAGCAGCCAAGGATGCTGGGGGAACAGGGTTCAGAACCTGAGCCCCAGGCTTCAGAAGAAAGAGTTTAAAAAGCAAAGAGGCTAAGCTGGCAAGGAAACATAGACTTGGACCCCAAGAGTGTGGAAGATTCCAGAAGAGGCTGTGCGTGGAGGTGGGGCTGAGGGAGAGCTATTCTAGGAAGAAAGGAGGGGTCCAGAGTTCTCTCTGCAGACTGGGCATCTCAGAATAAAGACCCAAAGCATGTCACCACCCCTGCCCTCTGGCTGCGTCTCTGCCAGGTGACCGCCAGGCCTTCCACTCCTTTAGGAAGGGCAATTCCTACAGAACTGCTATTCGGACCCTCCAATCCCTCTCCTGGCCAAGGTCCCCCAAAGCCTATCTCAACCCCCAAATTCAGGACAACAGGCTCCTTCCTCCAGCTGTGTTGCCGCAGCCCAAGGCACCAGAGACAGAACCCACCCTGGTGCTCACAGGCTTCTCCTGGGCCAGTCCCTTCCCCCAGAATCTCCCCTCCTCTACGGGGAGCCAGGGGCCCTGGCCTTCACGGATCTTTGTTCCAATGGTCCTCCTCAAGCAGGCTCCACCCCAACCTCCACCGCCCCTTGGCCCCGCCCCCCGCAGGCTCTGCCCCTGGGGACCGGGGCTGGGCTCCCGCCCTCTCTGGCACTTCCAGGACCTGCGCTCAGGGATCACAGGAGAGTGGGACCAATTTCACTCTGGCCAGGGTGCCACGAGCACGCCTCTCAGGAGGACCCTGCTGCTACCCTGCTGGCTTCGCCCCACAGCAGCTCCAGGGGCCTGCGCAGCAGGGGCGCTCAGGCCAAGGCAGGCAGATGGACGCTGAGGCTCTGCTTCCTGCTTCCTGGGCCAGCCTCACCACTGAGGGCTTGGGAAAGGGCCCCAAAGGCCTCTGGCTGCTGGCAGAGCCGCGAGGCCGAGCTCCAGAGCCCGGTGGCCCTGACTCCACCCAGGAAAAAGCCAGAGCTGCCCCCTCCACCCCAGGCCTTCAGTGTCCTAAGGTCTCCCCAAGTCCCTCAAAAGGGCTCTGTGACTCTGGCGAAGGAAAACAGAGGAGGGAGAAAGGAATGGGGGCAAGAAGACAAAAAAAATCAGCTCCTCCTAGCCACAAAGGGAGAAGAGAAAGAGCGAGAACAAGCAAGCAGGCTGCAGTCCCGCCGTGACCCCAGGGGGATTGTGAGTCAGAGCAGCCATATTGAGCAGGAAATTACTCACAGACGCTGCGTTCCTGCCTCTCCACTCCCAGGAGAATCGGCCTTTTGTAAATGGTTCCTCTGTCAGTAACTGAGGGGGGATGGGGCGGGGGTGGGGAGCTCTGCACAGCGCCTTCCTGTCAGCTCCTTCCCTTCCAGCTGAAATCTGATCCCTCCCTTCCCAAAACTCCAAATTTAGAAGCCAGATTGAAACTGAAATTCTTTTCCTGCCTGCCCTGCTCTTAAAGGCGCCAGGGCTGCATTTCGGATGCCACAGCAGCTCTGCCAGTGGGGTCCACCCTCTTCTGGGATGCCAGGCTAGCAGGGCAAGTCGTGGGCTGGCTCCTCGCCCCGCAGGAGGCTATGGGAGGAGGGGCCGGTTTTATTTCCCACTTCCCGTTTTCTTCCACCTCCGCCCTGCGCCAGCCCCACCGAGGGACGCTGCCCTTCCAGACCAAGCACACAGACTTGCACACCGGCCTCCTGGTCCCCCGTGCCAGTGCCAGGCCAGGCAGCTACTCATCCATCAGGGGCTACAAAATGGTGGTCTGAGGTGGCAGGGGGAAGGGCTGGGGTAGTGTAGATGCTGCAATCAGCAGCCAAGCCAGTGGGTGAAACGGGCCCTCGCTGGTCACCTCAGCTCTGGGCACACCCCTGCTAGCATCCCATGTTTACCACCATGCCCCAGCACCTAGACCCAAAGTGGAAACCAGGCTATGCAGAGAGTGTGGAACCTCGGAGAAATCCCCCTCCCAGTTCATGCCTCTCCCCCAATTAAATGTTAAAACCATCTCCAAGTTTGACATGCCTTTAGCACCACCTAGTGGTCATTGTAGGGCTAGGTCTTTCTGAAGCTGAAATTTGTGCGGGGTGTGTGTGTGTGTGTGTGTGTGTGTGTGTGTGTGTGTGTGTGTGTTTTCCTCTCAGCCCAGCCTGCACCCTCTCCAATCCAGGACCCCTCCGGGTATGTCCAACTACCGGTTTAGGCCCAAGCCCCAAGATCAGCAGACATCCCTCTCACAATCCTGAACCACTGGCTCCTAATCACTCACCTGCCTGCCTGCCTAACTGGCCCACCCTGCCAACCTGATTGCCTCTCACTGCCACTGTGTGCCAGCCTGATTGCCCCTAACTGTACCCCCTGCTGGTCTAGTTGCCCCTCACTGCCCCCTCTGCCAGCCTAATCGCCCCCAACTGCTCATCTGCTAGCCTGGTTGCCCCTGCCTCCCACCCGCCGGCCTGGCCACCTCTTACTGGCCCCCTTGCTGGCCTGGTCGCTCCTCACGGCCAGTCTGGTTGCTCCTCACAGCCTGCTTGTTCAGTCATTTGGTTGTCCCTCACTAACTCCCCTGCTGGCCTGGTCGTAAGCAGCCATCTTGTGAGGGTGTGAGGGTTAATTTGCATATTACCTCTTTATTATATAGGATATCCAACAAAAATACGAAGTTTAACCTGGAGTCAATTCCCATATTCCCTGAGGCTTGGCCTCACCTTCTTCCTTGTTAGTTACTGGCAGGGACCCAAGGGATTGGCCCACCACGAGGGGGAGCCAAAACAGTTTAGTCCAGCAGTTGCCAACCTTTTGGACCTCACAGTCCACAGACCACCAGCTGGTGACTGCTGCTCCAAAGGTTTCCTTAACCAGCAGGTGCCAACCTTTCAGACTGGTTGGCAACTGTTGGTTTAGCCCCTTGCCTCACGTGAGCCAAGCCCCTGGTCAGCATAAAATGTACACCCTTTCCCCCTCCCTGCTCCTCAGCTCCTCCTGGGGTCCCCGGGCTCTGCAGACCCTTGCATGCCACTCTGGAGGGAGCAGCACGTGACTGGCTCCGCAGCAGTGAGCCAGGCTGCCCGCAGTCCTCCCGACCTTGGGCCAGCCACACTGCTGAAGGCAGCAGATCTCTGAGAGGGAAGTGGGGCCGCCCAGCCGTCAGTCCCGGGTCCATTTGCTGACTTGGAAAAACATGTCGTTCCCCTCTGGCCTCTGGAGCTGGGCAGAAGCCTGAGCCGAATGCTGACCAGGAGCCTGGAGCCCCAGCTGCTTAACCAGGCTTCCCCCTTCTTTAGGGGGCTCAGAACGGGCAGCCAGGTCAGCAGCCCTCACAGGTAGGGGTCCACAGGTGTGCCAGGGACAACACCGGGGCCAGTAGACCTGCTTGTGGGCATCCGGACAGAGAACGGAGACAAGACCCTCTCCAGACACAGAGCCAGGGCCCCTTTGGCAGCTGGGGGAGGGCCTCCTGGAAGAGAGGCCCTGAGAGCAGCGGGCAGTCACCCGAAAAGTGTGTTTAATACACAGCTCTGGCTCTCGTCCTCCAGACTCTGACTCCGAAAGCTGGGGTGGGCACAGGAACGCGCGTTTTAAAAATCCTCACCTGAGAAGTATATTTCAATTCTTTTTTTTTTTTTAGACACGGTGAAAGGGTGGGGGGAGGAATGAAACACACTGATTAGTTGCTTCTAGCTGGGGATTGAACCTGCAACTAAGGTATGTGCTCTTGACTGGGAATCCAACCCGAGACCACTTGGGCCTGGGGCCACCATTCTAACCATTGAGCAAACCAGCCAAGGCAAGGGACATGCATTTTAACAAGCTCCAATGCGATCTTGGAGGCTCAGTTAAACAGTCGTGCGTGTGGGCGGGTCCAGGCTGCTGTTTTCACCCGTGGCTCTTCACCTGCCCGTCCCCAGGCCCTGACAGAGAAATCTGTCCTGCCGTCCACACCAGCATCTCTCCACCCCCCCAATGGCTTCACCCACCCATCCACAACAGAGCTCACAGACCCTGGGGCCCCACCTGCAGGATTGACACCCCCACCTTCCACCTGCTGCTTCGGTCACTGAGTGCTGGTGAGCGAGGCCTAGTGTCATCCCACGTAGACACCCAGGTGGCCAATCCAGGGGAGGGGTCCTGGATGGTCAGAAGCTGACTTCAGAGGGGCCTAGTGGGGCTGCCTTTTCCATGATCAGCCTCCGGGGCCAGCACTGCCAGCTCTGGGCTTCTCCCTCTCCCCCTGCCCTCACCTCGGTGATAAACAGGATACACTCCAGGAACATGAAGTCCTTGTGATTCTCGTTCACGGCCTTCTCGTCGACAAAGTGCCTGGGCTCCAGATACGGGTGATCTGGGAACAGCAAAGAGCCCCGGGGTTCAGAACCAGGTGCTCACACCCCCGGGCACCTTGGCCCACACCCACCCAGGGCCCTGAACACTGGACCTTACAGGGGCAATCGATGGCCTCGTGTGTGTGAACATGCCAGTGTGACAAGCTCCGGCTCTGCTTCTTTCTAACCATGTGACTCAGTCCCCTCATCTGTGCATGGGGGTACGAACAGTACCACCTGACAAGCACAAGCACAGAGAAGCACGTGGCGGGTGCCTGCGCAGGGGCAGTTGGTGGTCGCCAGGCTCACAGAGAAGGCTCGGGAGATCCCCACCTGAGCTCTCAGAGCAGGGCCTGGCAGAGTGCGTGCTCAACAAATGGTCACTCATTAATATTCACAGTTATCACCACACACTTACCCACTCCCGCTTACCCGGGGGGGGGGGGTCCACCAGAGCAGCCCACAGCGAGGGGCCCACTGCCCAGCACCTGGTGGCAGTGCCCTGAGGGGCCCCTGGCACACCGCTCAATAATGACAGTGGATGACATTGAGTAAAGAGCCCCCGATTTTCAACATAAACCCCACAGCTGCTGCCAGGAGCTGGGGCACATTTCACGCCAGTCCATTATGCGCCAGGCGGGGGCCGCTGCGCCAGCCCATGTCACGTTCCGTTATCTCGGTGGAATCTGCCTCCGCCTGCCACGCTGGCTGCAGCAGGGCGGCAGCAAGCAACCTCCATAAACAGCCAGGCTAACGTGTGCTTTCCCAGATGTCACTATCTGGCCGGAGAAGGCAGGAGGGACAGAGTGCACGCTGGCGGGGAGGGGTGTGTGGAGGGGTGCATGCCCCGCTTCAGTACCTATCAGCTGGGAACTGCCCCAGATGAAGGGCAGAAACTGGAAGTCATCCAGGCCCCACACGCCCTGGCTGCCCGCTGGCTCCATCCGGTATGTTTTCTGGAGTTTCCGCATCACCTCAAGGTACCTGCACAGGAGCGGGGGGAGAGGAGAGAGAGGAGAGGTAGCGAAAATAAAAGGGCAGTCTCAATCCTTCTGCCACCAGGAACTCAGGGAGGCCAGCAATGACCACCTAAGACCACACTGATCTCTATTTCGGTGAAGCCACGCCCCAGTCAGGATCAGCTGATGCTCTCAAAGTAATGTCGCTTCATTTTCCTCCCACACAACCTTCCTTTGGCCCATGAAGGGGCAAAACACCTCCTGGGAAAGGGAACTGGCACCATCAACTCCCAATGCTGTGCAGACCCAGGCCGGACCTCAGCTTCTCCAGCCTCGGCATGCCAGTGCTGTCAGGGCTGCGGCCTACGCTCCGTGGAGCGCCTGCACCACAGCATGGCTGGAGCAGGGCCCGGACGGACTCTGCCAGCTGCGCTCCCGGGCGGCGTTCGCGCGGTGAGGGCACAGGTCAGGGCTGGAGCGCCTGGCTCCCCTGGCTGTGTGGCTGCTTCTCTGCCTGTGCTCATCTAACAACGGAAATGGCAGGGCCACGTCCCCGGGTTTCTGTGGGAACTAGCCATGTGCCGCTGAACGACGGGCACACGTCCTGAGAAACGTGCCATGAGGCGGCTCCGTCGCCGAGCAGCCATCTCAGAGTGCACGTGGCCAAGCCCAGGCCCTGAGCAGGGGTGCAGCACTCTGCCCGCCTCCACAGGGGAGCACTGGGAAGCCTTAGCAATCCTGAGGGAGCGTGTCCTTCCCTGGTTTGCACTGGGACGGCCCGTCTGCAGCCCCAGCTGTTAGGACAGGACCACAGAGCCACGACGCTCCGAGAACCTCACCCCCTGCGCCAGCCTGACAGGGACGAGGAGAGACCACTCGTTCCTCCTCCCACGGCAGTTACCCTCCTGCCCTCGTCTCACTCACCGATTGAACACCTTAAAGACAATAGCTATCTGGTCGTCCACCCGGAGCACCCCAATCTTGCAGAGACAGCAGAGGAAAGCAGCAAAGGCTGCTTCGTGTCCTGAGGGAGTGAAAACAGCCGAGGTTGACAGTCTTCCAAAAAACAGTGCGACGGTCTCGGTCTCACCAGTATCCCAGTCACCGAAACTGCCCTCCCAGGAGGAGGCCAGCATGGAGGGGACAGGTTCTCTTCCCTGCCCAGCAAGACTGCGGCCTCTGAAGAACCACAGCGCTGTAATTCTCCTCCCAATAGGCCCAGGCTATCGCTCACTAACCCCTGTCCATGTCAGACAGTGCCTGCCCTTGTCTGACAGTTCATGACAGACATTAAATACACAATCACTTCTATGATCCTAGCTCTGAAGGGGAAGGAGAAGGGGAAACTGTCACAGGGGAACCCTGACATACGGGCTCAAGGTTTCCCTAAGAAAATAATATTTAATCTGAAAGGTGGATAAGAATTGGCAAGGCATGGGGGTGAGGAAAGCAAAGAGAGCGTTCTAGTCAGAAGAAACAGCATGTGCAAAAGCCATGAGGCAAGAAAAAAAAAGTGATATGTTTGAAGAACCCTAGGAAGGCCAGTATGGCTAACGCAGAGAGCGAGGGAGAAGGCGTAACAAGATGAGGCTGAGATCAGATAGGCTGAACGGCCATCCTAAGAGCTCAGACGTCATCCCCAGAGCAATGGGGCCACTGAAGGCTTCCAAGCAGGTCACGTTCTAGGCATGATCACACTATAGTCAGAGGCACCCTCTTCCTTTCCTAGTCGTGTCAGGAGTGGTGGTCAGCAGGACAGAAAACACGGACTGCTGTGGACTGAATCCATGTTCACAGAGCCAGAAAACACATCTGGAGGGAGGTGGAGAGAGTATTTCAGGGACTTCCTGTCCTTCTCCTCCCGAATGAAGGGCCCTCCAAAGACAAAGCACTTGTGAACTGTTGCTTTCACCTGCACAGTTTCTGATCATGACCAGCCAGATCCAAACCATCATCATTCAGGGGTGACCATCACTCTTGCACATCTGAGCGCAGCTGAGAAAGGAAGAAAACCCCACCCCTGCTGACCTGGCCCCTCCCCTCCGGGTCTTTCCCTATTAGTCTCAAAGTTTCAAAACTTGATACACCTGTTCCCTAGCAACAGGGGAAGCAGACACAAAGCTTGCCCAGGATCCAGGTCCAAGGGGGCCCTTCTGCAGGCCTACCTCTGCAGCCAGGCAAGGGGAAGGCCCAAGAGAACAACAGCACTTGCATTTGCCTGCTTTGGGGTGGAAGGGGAAGGAAAGGCAGGCCTACCAAAGCAAGGATCCTTCTCAGACACCCCTGGCCTGGAAAACACTCCCCCATTAGGGTGTCCACATGCTCCATTTCCTTGAGAACTCAAGAACATGGGGAATGTGGCAAGAGCAGGGGCATAGGGAGAAGGTGGCCACAATGCTGCCAGAGGCTCCTGAGCTCTCTCATTCCTCAAGGCTTCTGTAAGCAATTTCCTTGAGATATAGTGAGTGCTCAGTAAATCATTTTGGTGATGACAATGAGCTCAGAGAGACCATTTTTACAACGAGCAGGAATCAGCTCTGCTCATACGGCAGCGGGCATATGGCATCAGCTCCCCCTGGTGGTTGGAGCCAGAGCTGCAGGAATAGCAGCAAGCCTTGCAACCAGCAGTGCTGTACCCCAGCTATCCCCATCAGGCTGATGCTCAAGGATCCCCAGAGACAACCCGGAAGCAAAGAGGAAACAGTCCAAGGAAAGGACGCAGTTTAGCCAAGTCAGTGCCCAGAACGGCAGGTACCTGTGCCATAGTCGATGCGCGTGGAGTTCCCCACTGACTCCTTTAGGTAAACGGCCACCTCAGGCACAGCAGCTGCCAGATGGGTGGGGACCACTGTGGCCACCAAATTTTCTGCTTCCTGATAACACAAGAGACACAAAGTGGTGGCAGCAGATTATGCAGCATCATGGTAGGCAAGCGCCCAGGGGCAGCATCTGGCTAGGACCCTGGCTGCTCTGCCAGATGGCCTGGCCCCTGCTCTGACGGGCCACAGAAGGAAAAGAAGGGAGAGCATTTATTCTTATAAAACAAAGACTACTCTGGGGTGGCTTTTCATTTGCTGACCCTTCCTCCAGATGACAAGGTCCTGGGGGCAAGATAGCAGGGATCTGAAAAGAAGACATTAAACTTTCCCATCCGGTGTCCCATCAACATCCCATAGATGTCATCTTTCTTCACACGCCCAGCAAGGGAGTTTGTGCCATGTGTCCAGCAAAAGATGTATGCAAGGATGTTCATGGCAGCACTGTTACAGCAGCCAAACATGAAAACAACCCACGACTGAAATGTCCATCAACAGTAGAATGGATAAATTGTGCTATGTTCACACAATGGAATACTATGCAGCGATGAAAAAGATACACTGCTACACACGACAATATGGGTGAGTCATACAGACATACCATTGAGTAAAATAAGCCAGACATTTATATGACGTTCAAAAAATGTTAAAATCTATCTATGGGACAGAAATCAAAAGAGCTAGGGCGATATCAACTAGGAGGGGCACCGGGCCCTGCTTAAGTGCTGGAATGTTCTATGTTTAATATGGGTGGTGGCTGAAAGGGTAAATATACATTAAGGGTAAAAATACAGTAAGGGCATAAATATCGATACGTTAAGCTGTACAGCTACGATTTGTCAGCTTTCAGTTATAACTCTGAAAGGATCTAACAAAACAGCTCAAGCCCAGGTGCCATCTGAGGTCCCAGAGGCGGCGGAGCCCCTCCCAGGGAGGAGAGCATCGGGCTGGGTCCTTGGCGCTCCCCTCGCCCCATGTGCCAACACCGGGCCAGAGAATGAGAACCCGAGCGCCTCGCGTTCAGTGTGAACACGTGGCGTGAGAATCTCCGGGAGACCCGGGGGAAAGCTGGGTCCTCAGACCCCACGCTGGGCCTGCAGACTGCTTTTCTAAGGACGGGTTGCAATCCTGCATTTTGTTTGTCCGCTTTGAACAGGTATCACCTTCACGTGATTCAAAAATAAACAGGTGGTAAGAGGGCTGCATGGAGAAGTCCCACTCCACCCTTGTCCCCATCCCCTCTTCTCCCCGCCCCCAAAGAAACTACAGTTTTGCCTTTTGTGTCTCCTCCCAGTGATGTTTCCCTATGCAAACTGGGCAATGCAAACACACTTTTATTTCTGCCTCCTTCTAACCAAAAGGCAGCTTGCAATATGCATCACAGGCCTCGCTGCTCTTCAGCCTGACAGTGGACTCCTCACTTTGCCTTACAGCTGCACATGCTCCATTTATCTAACTGACCCCCTGCAGATGGACACACAGGTGTTTCGCTCAGTTGCCTACTAAGAAGCCCTGTGCAGAGAACTGTGTATCCACATGGCCATTCCCAGAGGACGGCTAAATGCATGTGTACTTCTGGTAAATGGAATGGCCGTTTTAACAAACTCCCAGAGATTCTGATATGCCTGAAAGCTCCCTCCAGCCCAGCCCCCAGCCTGTCTGTGGCAGCCTCACCTGGTCCAGTTTGGCATACCAGGTCCTGAAGGCCTTATTCCCAAATCGAGAGGGCTGGTCCACGGGAGGAGTCTCGTCAATCCACCTGTCCAGGGTGTTGAGAAGAGCCACCAGTTTCTCAATGGCCTGTGGGGGCAAAAGAGAGGCAGCCAAGACACAATGACCAAGCGAGAGCCAGCGGGAAGTCCCAACTGTTGCTGAACAATGACCCCAAAACATGGTGCTAACTGGCATCCGCCTTGCTGTCCCCTTTCTTCCCAACATGCTGAGTATGAAAAAGGCCAGGGGCAGTGAGCTTTCCAGAAAGGGACAGCATCCGGCTGAAGGGACAAGTGTGGCTTTGGCAGCTGGTTCTCTGGCTGGCCTCGAGGAGGTGTTGGACAAGCACGAACTGCAGCCCTGCCCTTCTTTTTTGTGTTTTTAATACATTTTTATTTATTTCAAAGAGGAAAGGTGAGGGAGAGAGAGAGAGAGAGAGACGTCAATGAGAGAAAGAGTCATTGATCAGCTGCCTCCTGCATGCCCCACACACTGGGGATCGAGCTAGCAACCTGTGCACATGCCCTGACCAGGAATCAAACTATGACCTCCTGGTTCATAGGCTGATGTTCAACCACTGAGCCACGCCAGCTGGGCACACCTGACCTTTTTCATCAGAATCAGTGGGGTCTTCTGTTTAGTACGTAACACCGCCTCACAACAGAAAACAGAAATGTAAAAGGAAGAAAACAAAAATCACCAGTAATCCTAACACCCCAAAATAAGCATTATTGACTTTTTAACATATTCTTCATTTCCCCCCACTTTTTTCTATTGCTTATCATGGTGACAATGTCTAAGGCAGCCAGATTGATTCAAAAAACACCATTTAGTTGTCACAAGACCTGGAGCCAGTGACTTTAACTCTGTGCCTATTACTTCATCTTAAAACTGGCATGCTGGTTAATACCTCTCGAGGCTGTCATGAGAACTAAACAACCATCCGTGAAGGATGCCTAGTGCAGGGCCTGGCACAGGTGATGGTGTGATTATACACAGACTCTGAAGGGGCACAGCACACACTGCTTTGTAGCCTACTTTCTCCTGAACCTCTTTCCACATCAGTATGTAAGCATGACTCCAATAAGTGACCAAGACTTCACTGTGCCAGTGAACTACAATTTATTTACTGAACCCCTCACCCCTCACTACTAAATGTTTGGGTTCTTTCCAACTGATCACTACCCCAAATAACACGGAGATAAGCAACCTGGCAACTCATCCTCCGTGAAAATGCTGGGTCAAGGTGTAAACGTGGGTAATGCCTTGTAGGACCACAGGTGTTCAGATCCCGTCCCTCATCGCCACCTTTCCCACAGAAGACAGGGCTGAGGAGTGGAATCGGTGTCACAGGCCAGGCCAACATGAGCACACAACATGTTACTCAACACAGCCATCAGGGAGGCGGCCTCGCCAAGACGCAGGTCTGTGAGGACGGGGAGAAGAGAGCTCCTTGCAGATGGGGCTGACAGAAATAGCCAAGTGAGGGGCAACGAGAGGCCAGGGAGAACACGATACAGCAGACAGTACCAGTCAGGTGCCCTGGGAGGAAGGACCTGCCGAAAGGATCACGCCTGTGCCTACTGACCATAACCATCCAAGGTAGCGGTCACCAACCTTTTGGACCCCATGGACCACCAGTGGTCCACAGACTACCGGTTGGCGACCACTGGTCTAAGGAGATGCCTCCAGAGGCCCTGGCACCGGTAGGAACCAGCAGGGTGGTGCCCACAGAAAAAGTTGTGATAAGGAGGGCAAGGCCTGGTCAGGTCTGCCATGCAGAGACGCGTCCCAAGAGCCATGTATGTACTTGGAGGTGGGAGCGTAGGGGGAGCCTGAGCTAATGATATACATACTACCCGATGCCCCCCCTGTACAGCCCCAGGAGGCAGAAATCACATTGCTACCCATGCAAGCAGTGCCTCCTGTCATTGGGCAACATGACAACAGCCCTCATCACCCCGTTCCCAGGCTCGAGGCCCTGGAGGAGGGAAAGGACCTGCGGAGAACAAGGCTCCCTTCAGACTTGGCTGAAGCAGTGGCCTGGTGACCTACGCCTGTGTGCCGAAATGTGGCAGGAAGTGCTGTGAGAACCTGTCTGTGAAGAACCAGGTCACCAGGAACACTGGTATCAGGGACAGAGCAACAACTTCATGGAGCATCTGGGGCTGAGGAGGGTGCTGCAATAATCCTGGCCAGAGATGTCAGTCTGTGGTGACACACCACGGGGGACTAAGAAGATGCTCCAGCCCGCAGAAGCAGGCTGACCATGAATAATTTAAAGGCTCCCCGCCCTGCGATCTGCATCGAGTGTTCCCATTGGGGGTGGGAGGCTGCCTCTATTGTTTGGCTAGTTGGGGGAAAAGGTCCCAGGAGGGAGAACTTGGGCTTGAACCTGAAAACACAGAGAATACATTGAGCTGCACTCCTTCTCCCTAATCCAATGCTTTCTTTTTGGATTTCATGGACAAGTACAATTTTGGAGACATTTTTTATTTTGCTCTCATTTTAAAAATCAAACAGAAAAACAGTAAATAAAGAAATAAGACTCAGATCTATTATCATCTTTATTTTGCAAAAATTAAAAATTCTAACCCCAAAGAGAAGGACAAACATAATCTCAAAACGAAGGCGAGCCTTCTAAACATGGGTGTGGACAAGCCCACGTCGCCCTTGCTTGTCCCCTTTGCTACAGGAAGCCCGGAGCCGCCACCCGAGACCACTGTGCCCTCTCCCCAGCTGCAGCTGTCATTCCGGCAGCAGGGGGCAGCAGTGAGTAGCATCAGGAGACAAGGAACCCAGCAGAAGACAGCTGTGCGTGCTGTACTTGAGAACCTGGGCCCTTTCCCAAGCTCCAGTGCACCCCGGCGCCCATCGTGGAGACCATCTGTAAGTGTGCTGTGGGACCTTGGGAGCCGGCCAGCTCCTCGGGAAAGGAATGGCCCAAAAGAAGCCGTTACCGGATGTGAGCCCGGATGGTACACAGCTGGCAGTTTTAGCTCAGCTTGCCATCACCCTGTTTGCTTTGTTTTTTGTTTGTTTGTTAATCCTCATCTAAGGACTTTGTTTCTATTGATTCTTTTTAAAGAGAGTGAGGAGGAGGAGAGAGAGAGAAAGAGAAAGAGGGAGAGAGAAAAGAAATATTGCTATGAGAGACACACATCTATTGGTTGCCTCCTGCACATACCCCCCCCGCCTGGGGATCAAACCTGCAAACCAGGTTCATGCCCTTGACTAGGATTCAAACCTGAGACCCTTCAGTGGGTGGGCTCTCTAACCACTGAGCTACTGGCCAGGGCTGCTTTGTCTTCTGTACTCTATATAACTCCATACTGACAAAACCTTTGTTGCAGAGACATGACTGACAGGCTGCCCCGGTCACACGTAAATCCTAATAAACCCATGTCGTTTACAGCCAGTCCTCTGGGCCTTTATTTGGAATTGGTAAGCAATATGCTGAGGCCTCCTCGGACCTCGGCTCTTTGCAGAACACAGCTCCCATCTGTGGGTTGAGGCCACTTGCCGTGAGCTGTGCCTCCTGCTGCCCTGCCAGCTGTGGGCAGAATCGGGAGCCCTCTGGAGACTATCACCTCTGTGCACTGAGTGGGGAGCCGCCCACCGCCCCGGTGCTGGGATGAACCCAGCTCAGGAAGAGCCGAACTGAAGCAATAACACTGTTCGAAGATAGAAATGCAAAATAGTTAATGATAACAATCCTAGTTATAAAAAGCCAGGGCCCATCACAACTGAAACAACCAGACTGAATACAGGCTGCATGGGGCGACAAGGCTGGCAGGGGGGTTAGTAAGGGATGACCAGATGACTGAACAGCAGGCTGCTTGGGGCGACCAGACCGTCAGGGGAGCAGGGGCTCCCGAACGGCAAAAGGGCGCAGGCCCAGGCTGAGGAACCCCCACACCCTCCCCCCCCCTCCCCCCCCCCCACACACACAAAGTGCACGAAATCATGCACTGGGCCTCTGGCAGCCAATAACGATAATGTCATTTAGTAGGTGCCCTGCGTGTGGGATTTAGCAGGTCCTCCCCAGGGGCACGAGTGCTCTGTGGCTCTTCCCACTCCACAGATTAGGACAGAGGGTCACGGGAACAAGGCCACTCAGCTCAGAAGTGAGAGGTTATCAAAACCCATCAGCCTGACTCCAGAGCTGAGCACTTAACCACACTGCAGCTCCGCCAAAGAGCAGCGCCTGTGCTAAGACAGCACCTGGCTGGTGTGGCTGCTCCCATCCGTGTCTCGGGGCAATTCAGGGACCTGGGAGGCATCTGGCAGCTCAGAATCTGCTGGGTAATTAAAACATTCCCCTTTACCTGGCCTTCCCAACCCACTGAGCGAGCAGAGCATTTCCGGCCACAGGCTCCAAGAGGAGCCCTCTCCCACCCTCTGCACCTGGGCCTCAGCCCCGGAGCACTGAGGGGGCAGCTGCCGGGAGGAGACTGCAATCCCCAGCACTGGCTTCCGAGTGACAGAAGGGGGCCTCGGCCACACAGCAACCAGTCAGGGCCAACGTGAGCCTCCGGACAGGTGGAGAGACTGGGCCAGGGCCAGGCCACAGCGAGAGAGCTGGGTAAGACCAGACACTGAGAGGCTCCTCGGGCCCTGGCTTCTGAGATAAGAGGCTCTGGGCCAACTGGGACAGGAATCCAAGAGGCCGCTGGAGGCCTGGGACCCAGCCCTTGAAGATGGCATCCAGCAGAGCAAACAACTTGCAAGACCACACCTTCCCACGGTATCAGCCTCCCTCAGCCCTCGCCCTCCCTCACAAACAAGCCTGCCTCTGAAGCCCAGCCAAGGAGCACCACCAAGTGTGCTCTTCAACGCACCATTCCCACCCCTAGCAGTGGAAACAGTGCCCATGCATGTAGGTGCAAGGATCATCAGGGAAACATCCTAAAAGTCTGCAGCGAGGGGATGTGTAAACATGAGGGCATGGCTCGGTGAGGCAGCCATTCCCAGGCGGGAGAGGGGCTCACAGGGCGGAGCGGGAGGACACTCCCACACTGTTCCCAGGCAGGTCTGAGAGGGAAGAGGGCAAGAGGCCAGGATTGGGACATTCATACACGTCTCTCAGCAATCTCTTCAGCGAGCATGGTTATTTCCTTTGTGATCTCTTTTGACTGAAAACGTATATAAAGATACCAGTTAGCAAAAACGCAGACTACAAAATGGCATCTTTACCTTGACCTCAATTTTCCATTCACAGATTTTAAAAAGTATTAGAAATATAGATACAAAAACGCCAACGGCACATGTGCTTGGAAGATCAGTCTCTGCACTGGCCCCGCTGTGGGCAGTGAGCACACGTGACTCCGTGGAGCTATTTCTGGAAGGCCTGCCACGGCAGGCACCCTGCCCAGCCTACCTCAGAGACGCTGTACTCAAAGGTCAGCTTCTTCCCCTTCACACCTTCGTTGAGGGTCAGGATGAATCCGATGTAGTCGGCGTAGGCCTACCAAACAGGAGAAGGAGTGGGATGTGGAAAGGGCTGTCAGACTGCCACTCTCCTCTAGCCCAGCCAGCCCCTAGCTGCACCCGGTTACCAAAATGCTCCCAGCTGCCCCTGGCTCCCACCTGGGTAGCAGGAGCAGTAGAAAGATAATGCCAAATACCCCTCCCCTCCCCTCCATCCCACACCACTGGCAACCCAATGACACTGGGCCTCCACCAGAATTTACTGTGTGCTCACTCTTGCTGCCAGCAGTTTCTTGACACAACAACCCGTGAGCCAGACCCTATCACTGACCCCGTTCGTTCTACAGAGGAGGAAGCCAAGGCTTCAGGAGAAGTGACTTCCCAAAGTCTCCTAAGACCGAGCTCTCATTAGATGTGGAGCAGGACCAGCCAACCAAACTCCAGAGCAGAGTGGCTGAGGACTCGACCACTGAACTACACCACCGGGCTCCCTCTCCCCTGCTGACCTTCCAGATGGTTCCCCACCCGGCTGTCTGCCCTGGTGCAGATGCCTGCTCCAAGGAGAAGTGTTTTCTGCCTGCCCATGGCCAGGGCTCTCAGCACACCCACCCCCCGCGTCCCGCTGGGCACTCCTGCCCGTTGGGCCGAGGGTGGCACCCACAGGGATAAAAAAGCACTGAAGTACAGGCCCTGGAGGGGCAGTTCCTGGGAACAAGTGACTGCTCAGTCTGTGTCATCATCCCTTTGCCCCGTGCTTCCTTCTTTCCTCCTCATCTAAGCCTAAAGGACACCGGCCCCAGCTGAGTCCTGAGAACCAGCCACTCAGGGTGGAGAAGGGCTAGTCCTACGGCAGGGCCTCTTGCAGGTACGAACGGCTGCAGGTGGGAGGGAGGGACAGTGCAGGCCCGGGGAGTCCCCCACAGCAACTCTCCTGGCCCAGAGCAGGTCTGAGCCCTCCTCCTGACTATGGCCAGTGTCCACAGCTGCCTCTGCAAAGTACAAGGGTGCAAGGACAGGAAGCAGCAATGGGCAGGGTCACCCTCCACAGTCCCTGCTCAGAGGCGGGTCTGAGTCTCTTGGTGACTACCACTCAGGACATTCTTAGGAAGGTGTCTGTGTACAAAGTCTCTACAGATGCCACACCACCACCATCATCATCATCACCATCAGAGCGTAAACATCACACTTACTGCTCAGTAAGGCTCACTGCATGCCTAGCACTGACCTGGGGCTTTATGGCTTTTAAATCATTCAAGCCTCCAAAGGGCCCCATCTCATAGTAGAGGGAACCGAGGCCTGGCCAGGTCTGACAACTGGCCTAAGTCACCGGAAGAGGCAAGGGGAGTCCTGGGCTTCCAGCCCTGACCTCTCTGCCCTCAAGGCCACGCCCTCAGCTGCTGCTCTGCTTCCTGGTGAAACTCTGTCTGGCCACAAGAGGTCCACGCACCTCCCTAATGGGCCTCAGAGGGAGGCTTCCACCAGAGATCGCTCACATGCACATCGGACGAGAGAGTGGCCACATTCCCTAAGAGTGCTGGTGCCGAGAGCAGGACAGGCAGCCTTGGCCTATGGGCCAGAGAGGAAATGCTTCAGGCTCCCTGGACCTGCAGTCTGGTTCACAAATTCTCAACTCTGCCCTTGCAGTGTGGAAGCAGCCATGGACAACAGATACAGGAATGAGCATGGCTGCGCTCCAATAACACTGTATTTACAGAAACAGGCGGAGGGCCAAATTCGTCTGGCAGGCAGCGTTTGCCAACCTGTGGCCTAGACCAGTGGTCGGCAAACTCATTAGCCAGCAGAGCCAAATATCAACAGTATAATGATTGAAATTTATTTTGAGAGCCAAATTTTTTAAACTTAAACTTCTTCTAACGCCACTTCTTCAAAATAGACTCGCCCAGGCCGTGGTATTTTGTGGAAGAGCCACACTCAAGGGGCCAAAGAGCCGCACATGGCTCACGAGCCGCAGTTTGCCGACCACGGGCCTAGGCCAATGTAAGAACAGCACACTCCTCACAAGAAACCTGCCAAGCCTGCCAGAACCCCAAGCCTACCCTCTCTACAAGGGACTCTCCCCACTCCAGCTGACCAGACCAGGTAGGCACCAGCTGGAGCTGGGCCCACGGCCTTCCCTGGGAACTTGAACTTGGCTTTCTTTTTCTCAGTCCCAGTCTTTCTACAGCCTGACCATAGCCGGAGGGACTCGCTGTCACCTTCTGCAGCACAGAGAGCTGGTCTGCCCCAGAGTGCTCTCCGAGGCCTAGGTTTTCATGGAATAACCTCCTCTCCCTTTAAGACACTGGCCCCCCTACTTGCTGGTACTTGGAACCACGAATCAAGTCACACAGTCCTTCATTTAGGACCTCATGTTCGGCCAATACAGCACTCAGGGGGCGATGGTGTGTGAGAACCTGGAGCACGACTCTGTAGAGCTACTCTGGCCCCGGCCCCCAGACCTTCCCACTAACGCGTCTCTGAGCGCTGCCCAAGTCATCTCCCGTCACCTCTCTTCCTAGCTTCTAAGAGCTTGGCTCCAAGGGCGTGAGGGCCAGGAGCTCACAGCCCATCATGTCTAGAAAACCAGTGTCTTTGAAAAAGCCCACGTTTCTCCTCTGAGCTCTGAGCCTGCAGTGTAGACCCCGCGGTACCTGAGACCGCTTCCATTTCCCCATGTCCGGAACCGTGTGGATCTCCTTCTTTGGAATGATAAAGTTCTGAGTGGCTGCAGGGGTCTCCTCCGAAGAATCTTGACAAAGAAAATGAAAAAACAAGCAGATAAATAGAAACCTTCCCAACACACGCACACACACACACACACACCTTTAAACCAAGACTCCAACACCCAAACCCTAGTGTATACCAGACAGACTCCCAGCACAGAGTACTGGCTTATTAGCCAAACCCACTGGCCACCTGACTTTCCTTTCTCTGAGGAAAACAAAGTGTCAGCTGTTGAGGACGCAGTGCCAGGGGCCTGGGGATCTAAGGGATAGGGCAGGGAACATGAGATAAGAGCAAAGCAAACCTCTACCTAATTCAGAATTCAAACCAGGGCCCAGAAAATTCAAACCAGAAACTCTCTTTCTCCTCTCACCTGTCCTACAAGCCTGTTCCCAGAAGCCAAAACTGTAGTAAATTGCTACTGTAAGATGCTAAATAAAGAGCTTTGTGCCCTAACCGGTTTGGCTCAGTGGACAGAGCGTCCCCGGGTTCAATTCCCATCAAGTAAGGGGTGTGCAGGAGGCAGCTGATTGATGTTTCTCTCTCATGGATGTTTCTAATCTCTATCCCCCCCCTTCCTCTCTGTAAAAAAAAATCAATAAAAAATGTTTTTTAAAAAAAGCTTTGTGGCTCAGGCTAGTAACCTAACTACATTGTTTTTATGGGGAAATGGTACACATTCCAAATAATCAACTTGCAAATGACATTTGGGAACAGAGCCCTTCTGAGCATCGGAGGACTGCTCCCTGCAGGTGGCCGGTCCCCCTGGTTACTGCTTAGAGAGGAGAAGCTCCAGGCCAGGCCCGGTGACCGGGGGAAAGGTTGCCCTACAGGAAGCATTGCAACAAAGCACTGATGCAACACACAAGCTGTCAGGTCACAAAATCCCAAATCCCCAAAAGCAAGCCTTCAAACACAGGACTGGGACAAGCCAGGTCAGACACACTCTCTCAGCCTCGAGACTCTGCCTCTGACAAAGGGACCACCGGGGGCAGCTGGACCCCCTGAAACCTCTCGGTGTAAGATGGAAACACCCATAGGGTTATAGGTGCTCCTCAACATCCCCAGAGAGTGAATGCAGTGTCATCTACCATTTTGGAACTGTCCACGGGTCCAACCTGTACCCCCTGCGAAAAGGGTAACAGGAACCCACTCTGACATCACCGCCGTGTCCCATGCGCTGCCCACATCCTCTGGCCACTGCGGCCCCGTGAAGAAGGGGAAGTCTCCTTTTTAAGAAACAAGGGAACAGGCTCCCGGAGGCTGACTGGCCAGCAGGGCGAGGTCTGTGTAACTCCCTAAGTCCAGGTGTTCACTGAGATAAGTAGTTCGCTCTCCTTGCCCCAAAGCGTCCTACTTCACACGTGCGAGAAGGGCCACGCGCACCCAGCCATACACAGCTGACCCCTGCCTTCATCTCTTCCAGTGCACAGGTTCTCCCCCCCACCCCCCACCCCACGTCAGGGACACATCTCAGGGGAATTCTTACGGAGAATGCCTTCTGTCTCCCCATGCCATTACTTCTGAGGCAGCCTGGAGGGGGGTGGGGGAAACATTCAGCCGGAGGACCATATAAGGTCCCGGAAAGCATTTGGTCAGGCCCTGCCAAGGCATCAGGGGTGAGTTAATTAAATGTCTGACCAAATATAGCAGGCTAATCTTAAGCTGATAATTTTGTTATAAACAGCCAATATAGCCCTAGGCAGAAAAAAGGTTCCCCACCCCTGTTCTAAGGGCACACGCACGGAAGTTTTGTGTTAAAGTAAATGTCTGGTTTCCAGTGCCCCGGTCTTTTCGGAGGCGGGGTGTGTGCGTGTGTGTAGGGGAAGGACTCTTTTGATCTTCAAAACTTCTGAGACCTTCCCAGGGATCACAGAACGTAAGACAGAGTGGAAGGAATAGCAAATGCTTCGCAAACACTAGCTGTGTGTTTGGCTAACCTATGTGCTCCTGACATAACTTTAAAAGTCTTCTTAGCTCCAGGTGGGGGTGAGGGGGTGTCCGCAGCCCCCACCTCGTTCTCCAAGATGCGGGTTTGTATCAGATCCTTTCCCTAGCACCTCCCCCGCCCACCCACCCCCGTACTGGAGAGGAACTTAAAAGATGCCGCGGGGTAAATAAAAGTTACAGGCGGTGATGCCAGGGAGAGACTCATCTCCTTGCACAACCAGCCTTCTTAAATTAGTGGTTTAGACGACCGAGAGCAGCTTCTCTTAAATTCTCAGCCACCGAAACTCCAGAGGCCGGCCTCGGGGGGGGGGGGGGGGGGGGGGGCCCGAGGAGGAGGCTGGGGATGGGGTCCAGCAGGCCCAGCCCCGGACACCCCCCACCCTCCCCGCCGCCGGGCAGCCCCGGTCCTCGGCGTCTCCCCCGCCGGATCCGGGCTGACCTCGGCACGAGCAGCGCGGGCGTGGAAAAGGCCTCCGCTTCGGGCCAAGGCCTTGCCCACCTGACCCTCCGGCGGCCCGGGCTCCCCAAGTCCAGGGGTGGCGCCCCAACCACCAGCCTCCGCCGCAGCCCTGGGTCCTGTTCCTCCTTCCAGGGCCCCCAACGCTCCTCCTCCGGGGGCCGCCCTCTCTGGTCCCCGCAGGTCCTCCATCTCCCGACCCTCCCGCGCCGAGCCCAGCACCACACCCCTTCCCCGCCCCCCCCCCGGCACCGCCCCCGCGCCCCCACCGCGGCCCGGCCCGCCGGCGCATCCTACCTGGCGGCGCCTGCCGCTCGCCCTCGGCCATCTTCCTCCCGCCAGGAGCCGGCCCCGACGCCCGCAGCCCCGCACCTTCCACCCCCGCGCTCAGGGCCTCTGGAAATGAACGCCGGCCGGCTATACCCGAGAGCCGAGACTTAAAGTCACCCCAGTGAAGACAAGCGCCATGTCGGTGCGGGGCACTCAGGGAGCATGCCCAGCAACGGCCGGCTCCGGCGGCGGCGCGGCCCGGGCGGCGGCGGCCATGTTGGTGCGGGGCGCCCGGCGCATGCGCACCAACGCCCGGCGCATGCGCACCAACGGCCAGCGCGACGGCGGCCCGCGGTCCGGGGAGCGCGGCGGCCATGCTTTTGCGGGGCGAGCGGAGGGCGTTGCGGCGGCCACGCTTTTGCGGGGCGGCCCCCACCTGTCATCTTCGTGCGTGGCTCTGGCCCTGCCCCGACGGACTTTAGAAGACACTGCCCGTCAACAGGGGTGTGTTCTCCTGCCACTCGGGGAGCAGCGCTCCAGGACACCAAGCGCCAAGCGGGCTGAGACGGGGACACGCTGCCCCCAAAAGACCGGACGGCACCTGGGGTCCGGAGGGAGCAGGCGGGACGGCGGCCCCTCTTCCCGGGTCCAGGCGTCCCCCCACCCCCGCCGCCTGCAGACCGCGCCCCCGCCCCGCCCCGGCCCGGCCCCGCCCCGCGCCCGCGTCTAGCCTCCGGGGCTCGGAACTGGCCGGTGACCGCCTCGAGCCCTCCTCCCCGCCGCCTGCCGCCACCCGCCCGGCCGGGGGGTGGGCGCGAGGCCGCCTGGACCGCTGGCGGCGGCGACACGGCGACCTTGGCCCGGAGGCCGCAGCGGGACCGCCAATCGCGGCGGCGGCGGCGCGGACTTTGCCCGGCCGGGAGCGGGCGGACTGAGCCCGCGGGGCGGCCGCCGAGATGTTGGCATTCGCGGTCAGGACGGCGGTGAGTGCGGCCGGAGCGGCCTGGCGGGCCCTGGACGGCGCGGGCGGGCGGGCGGGCCACGGGCTGCTGTCAGGGCCACAGGCTGTCAGCGGCCCCCTGTCCAGCCTTGCGCGCTGCTAGCTGCTGGGGTGGGATCGGCAGGTGGGCTTGCGTGTTTGGCAGAGAAAGAGACTGAGGTTCAAGGTCAGAGGCCGGATCGAACCCACGTCCTGTAGCTCTAAATGTCAACGGCCTGGAAAAGTCAGTGGCACCCGGCTCTGCTCCGGGCAGCGCCCGCACCCTTAGCCCTGGGGCCCTGGAGCAGGCTGGCAGCAGCCTCTGCCACCCACGGAGCCTCTGCCCAGGCCAGAGCCACTTCTCCAACCCCATCCAGTTGGGCAGCTTCCTTGCACTTATCAAATGGTCCCTGAGGGGGTTGTGTAGCCAGAGAAACTCACGTGGAGGCATCAAACTGGGCTGCCCAGAAAGTGCTGAGAACTGGCAGGAGGTGGCAGGTGGTAGCCCCAATGCCCTCCCTCTCCACCAGGCCCTCCCCGGACCTGTACACACACACACACACACACACACACACACACACACACACCAATCCTCCCCAGCTGGCAGCCTGGAGCAAGAAGCGCCGTGCCCTGATTTGGGTTCCTGTCCTCTCTGATCCAAGCCTATCTTTGTTTGCATCTCCCTCTGTCTGTGCCAAGAAGAGCGCTCAGTCAGACATGCCAGGCTCTGAGGACTGACAGTCCCCGGCCCGCTTCTGGCCTCCAGGCTCTTCCAGGATCCCAAGGCTCCACCTCACTCCTGCCACTTGCCACCTGAGCTGTGTCCCCATCTCACAAACAGCCTCGGGGTCACCCTCCTGGACCTGCCGGGAGACCTGATCACTTTACCGCCGGAGAATCTGAGGCGAGGAGAGACCTGGCGACTCAGATCTCGTCTAATCCCAAAGCCAGTGTCCTCTGGTTTATTTTTAATGCCTGAAGTGCCCCACTCTTTTTTAAAAAAAATATATTTTATTGATTTTTTTACAGAGAGGAAGGGAGAGGGATAGAGAGCTAGACACATCGATGAGAGAGAAACATCAATCAGCTGCCTCCTGCACACCCCCTACTGGGGATGTGCCCGCAACCAAGGCACATGCCCTTGACCGGAATCGAACCTGGGACCTTTCAGTTCACAGACCGATGCTCTATCCACTGAGCCAAACCGGTTTCGGCAGTCCCCCACTCCTGACCCCCCGCTGAAGTAGCAGCAACCCGAGAGAACCAGGCTTTGGGGGGAGGGTGGCCCCAAAGGGCTGCGGCAGTTCTGGGGGAAACGGGATGGGCAGGCTCTAGTGTCCGAGGTCCACTCTGGTCTTTCCCGGGTCTGCTCTCCTGTGCCAGCCGCTTTCAGGGCTGTGGTCTACTTAGCAGCCCGGCAGTTTCTGCCCTCCAGCCAAGGTTTCCTTCATCAAACAGACCTCCCGATTCTAGCAGGTGGATGTTTTCATACCTCTTGGCCCGTCTCCCTGGCTCTGGGCCCATCCAGAGAAGAAAGGAGGAAGTCTTCCAGGATTACTCCTCTCTAGTGCCCACCCCAGCCCTCTCGCCTGCTCCCCATCCCCCCACTTCTGGAAGCCAGGGCTCCTGCCATAGCCACAATCCCAGATGCCACCACAGCCACCATAGCCATCGCCACTGACACCTCTGCCTCCCCCCCACCCCCCTGAATCTTGGCTCTTGTCTTCTCTTTCCAGCCCAGGCAAGTGGCTGCCTCTTGCTAGGTTCTGCTCGCCCACTTGGTAGCACAGTTAGGCTTAGGCATCCAGCCCAAGGCAGACAGACAGGGCTCAGAACCTCAGTCCTGCCATGGAGGACGGGCAGCAGAATGAGAAGGTACGGAACAGAGTCTCTGCCTACTGCCTGCCTACTGCCGCCAATAGCCCAGACCCTCCCGTTCTCTCTCTCTCTCTCTCTGCCGGACTCTCTCTCTGCCAACTCTCACCCTCCTTGCCAGGCCACTCAGCTCTTTCTTGCTCCAGTGCTGCCCCCATGCCGCCTCCATCCCATCCCACAGACAAGAAAAAAACCTGTGGCTTCCCCCTCATCCAGAGCTGCTGTAATCCTCTGGCTCTCTCTGATTTTTTCTTCCTCCTCCTGTTTCTCAACCTGGCAAGGGTGGGAGAAAAGGAGGCGGGAGCTCGGGGAGGGGGCAGGCACCTCCCTACTGGCTGGTGCCTGGTCCCAGAGCGAGAAAGGCGGGGCCGTGCACTCAGACAGGTGAGAGGGCCCTCTGACCTCCGCAGGTGCCACTCCCCTGACTCGGTTCCCCTGAGCCTGGGCAAGATCCGTGGCCACGCCCCGCCCTCCCCTGCCCATACCTGCGCCTCCAAGCCCCAGAGAGATGGAAACGCCTATAGCTCGAGGGCTGGCACCACCCAAGAGGCTGTCTCTGGTCCCGGAGATGGCACATAAGTGCCCAGGACTGCAGCCTGGGATCACCAGGGCCCCAGCGCCGGAGGGAGGATGAGCAGGATGTTCTGCTGCCTGCAGGTGAAGCCCCTGGGCTTCCTCAAGCCCTCCTCGCTGTCGAAGGTTGCCAGCCGCTTCAAGGCGCACCAGGAGTCGCTGCCCCGGCTGCCCGTGCCCCCGCTGCAGCAGACCCTGGACCACTACCTGAAGACGCTGCAGCCCATCGTGAGCGAGGAGGAATGGGCCCACACCAAGCAGCTGGTGGAGGAGTTCCAGGCTGCAGGGGGCGTCGGAGAGCGCCTGCAGAAGGGGCTGGAGCGCAGGGCCAAGAAGATGGAGAACTGGGTGAGTAGGAACTGCGGGTACACGGAACCCCCAACTCCCACCTGGGCTAAAGGGAACAGGGGCCCCCAGAGGGTCATTGTGAGAGTCCCGCAGTGAGGCCTGCCCTGCTGCACACAGAATCTTCCAACACGGCCGCTCTGGCATTCACTGGCGCCAGCTCCATGGGAACTTACTCTGTGCCTGGCACTAGGCAGAGACTGGATGAGCTAGAAAGTCACCGTTGATGGCCTCAAGGAGCTGGCATTCAAGTAGCAAGGGGAGAGAGGCGATCAAACAAGACACCTGAGTGGTCAAGGTCATTTCTGTAGAAATGGAAAAGGGTGATTGTGCCCTGGCTGGTACGCTCAGGTGGTTGAGCATTGCACCAAGAGGTCGCCGGTTCTATTCCCAGTTCTCTCTCTCTCTTCTTCTCTCTCAAATCGATGAAAACACTTTTTTTTTTTAAGGGTGATGAGAAGGAGGGGTGAAGAATGGAGGCGTCTTCATTCTGAGTGGTCAGGGAAGGCAGGGAGGAGGTGGTGTTGGGTCTGAGACGGTCGGAGCAGCACCAGCAGAGGCAGCAAGCCTGGTGAACCCAGGAGCAGACAGAGGTGGAGTGGAGTGCCAGGGCAGGAGGGGGAGCTGCAGGCAGAAGGAACTTGGACTTGAGCTCAGTGGGAAGAAGCTGCAAGCTGGCTTCAAGCAGGGGTTGTGTTCAGTGACGGATTGCTCTGGCCCGTGTCAGTCGGTCACGCATGTGCGTTCACCTCGTGGGAGTGTGTGTGCATTCGCTCCGTGCACTTTCCTGTGCGCATCTTAGACCTTAACCCAGAGTTCAACATGACCGCCCTGGCCGCTGGGAGGGAAGAGTGGGAGCAGGAGGCGGTGGGAAGGCGGTGCCGTCACCCGTGGGAGATGCTGGCAGGGAGAGGGGGGAGGTCAGTAGGCCCAGAGTATGTCTGGGAGCCAGTGGTACTTGGTGATTGGGCTGCTGGGAGGGGGACAGTCCTGACCTAAAGCACTCTGAGGGCCGGGGGAGAGGAGGACGTCCGGAGAAAGGGGAGGTGAGGGAGGGAGCTACAGAAAGCCCCGTGGAGGAGGTGCCCTGAGGGGCTGCACAGAGGAGGCAGGCCGGGGGTGGCTGTCCTGACCTGGGCAGCTCAGGGCCCTGGACTCCGGAATCGGGAGCTGAGAGTCTGGGGCCCAGCAGCTCGGAACTCCTTTCCACCCGCAGTTCCTCCAGGTGCCCGGCGTTCTGTGCACCTGCGCACGGCACGCCCCTCGCCCCTTGCCAAGGGCCCAAGGCCCATGGCCCGGCGCCACAGCTTCCCGGGGGGTCTGTAAAGAGGCACGTCCTGCCCACTGCTCCCCGGGGGGTGAGGAAGCAGGGCGGGGGCGGTCTCCGGGCGGAGAGGCGCCTTGGGCAGGCCTGGAAGGGACGCAGGCGGACAGGTTGCAGTCAAGCACATAAGGCTCAGGGGGACCGTCCCGGGAGCTGCAGGGCCCGTGACGGAGCCTTCCATGGCCGCAGTGGGCCCCGAGGGACAGTGCTGCCCACGGCACCGCCCACGCTCCGTCATGTGCATCGGTGTGACCTCCTGGCTCCCCAGATGGCCCGCCCAGAGATCCAAGAAGTGTCCACTGCCCCATCCGACACCAACAAAACTCAGGATCTCCAGTTTGGCATTGAACCCGGGGCCTCCGCTTTCCTGGAAAATGCCCAATGGGGATGAGCAAAAACTCATTCATTGGACTTCCTTTTTCTATATTTCTATTCTATCTATCAGGAATACATTTTTATTTCAAATAGTAAAAATCATTGACCAAAATTTATAAGATAAAGAAACATGATTCAACATGTTCAGTGGTTGAGTGTCAACCTATGAACCAGGAAGTCATGGTTCAATTCCTGGTCAGGGCCCATGCCTGGATTACAGGCTCCATTCCCAGGGTGGGGCGTATAGGAGGCCACCGATCAATCATCCTCTCCCATCATTGATGTTTCTCTCTCTCCCTCCCTCTCTCTCTCTCTCCCTTCCTCTCTGAAATCAATAAAAATATTTTTTTTTAAAAAGGGAAAGAAACATGATTCACACTTCTTCCTCTTTCCCCCGCCCCAGGTTTCCTGCCAGCCTTTCCCCCACATCTTTCCTTGGCCGGTGGGACACTGCTGGTGGGGGTAGGGGGTTGGGGGTTCTGGGTCTGAGTATTCGCTTTAAGATCTGTGCTCACAGAGGGGACAGAGGGTCCCCTTGCCCTGGGGGAAGGGTCACCCAGTCCCCACCACCCCTCCTGACAGGCTCTGGTCCTTTCCCCAGCTGTCCGAGTGGTGGCTCAAGACGGCCTACCTCCAGTACCGCCAGCCCCTGGTCATCTACTCCAGCCCCGGCCTCGTGCTGCCCAGGCAGGACTTTGTGGACCTGCAGGGACAGCTCCGGTGAGTGGCTGAGGCTGGGGCAGGGCCAGCAGGGGCCAGGGCCCAAGGACCACTTCCTCCAGGAGGGTGGAGGGGCCCCAGTCCTGCTCATTATCTTTCACCTCCACGAACAGCTTTATGAAGTAAGGGGTGTCATTCCTATTTTACAGATGGGGAAACTGAGGCTCAGAGCAGGGAGGGGCCTACCCAAGATCACCTTTCAGTGTTGGCTGAGCGGGGGCAGGCAGCAGGGTCTTCCCAGCTCCAAAGCTTCATAGCTTTGCACTGAGTCCTCCCCACCCCCAATCCCCAAACCTGGGGCCACCCCCACCTCCTTTCCTCTCGCCTCTGGCCACGGGACGACCTTTGTACACAGTCCCCTTTTCCACATTCGGCCATGTCACTTGTCCTGGCCTCCGTTCCCGTCCTACCGGAGATAAAAATACCAGGGACAAGCATCGCCGCCCAAGCACCGGCCACGGCGGCCGCCACCTGCTTCTCTTAAAGGCGCCAGGGCACCCTGGGCCGGGCTGGGGTTCAGGCAGGAACCCAGATGGCGGTCCCCATGTAGGGGCCAGGGGCAGCCGGCGCCGGGCGTGGTTGTGTAGCCCACAGAGCTGGGGAGGAAGGCCAGGGAGAGGCGGCCTGGGAGAGACAGGGGCCCAGGAACAGGTGGAGGCCGAGGGCAGGGGACACCTCGAACCACTGCCCTCCCATTCACACTCCCCCTCCCCTGGTCCCGGTCCCTCTGAGAGAAGGGTGTCCTCCTGCCAGACTCCCGACTGTGATTTGGGCTCGGGCCCTATGGGTGGAACCAGCTGCCCTGACCCATGACTTCCGCACCTGAATCTTGCCAGCACGTGCCAGCATTTCTCCCTGCGCCCTGTGCCCTCTGCAACTCCCTCTGGGCTCAGAAGGGTGAGCTGGGACTTGAACTCAGACCCACTCCTTCACGTTCTGCAAGCCCTAGGCGAGGAGTGAAGCAATCGGTGGCTCCCTTCACCCCACAGGCGTCCCTGGCCCGGGGCTGTCCTCAGGGTGTCCACACCTCCGCTGATCTCTAATTGTTCCCTCTAGGTTTGCTGCCAAATTCATCGAGGGTGTGCTGGACTTCAAGGCCATGGTTGACAAGTGAGCAGTCCGGCCCGCCCCTACCCTGCCTGCCCATTGACACAGTCACTCCAGCTTGACCCAAGCCCTGGTGCTGGGCAGCCAGAGCTCAGCTGCTTTCACTTCCTGTTGGCCCAGCCTGGGGATTGGGATGCCTCGTCCTGCTCCAGCTGCCGGGACTTCCTCCTGGTGCCCCTGTCCCCAGAGGCCCCTGCAGCGGCGTTCCAGCCAAACAGGCCCCGGAGGCCGTCTCCCCTTGGCAATCTGAAGCCCGGAGCAGAGGGGAGTTCCAGGGTGACTCATGGCGGGCCTCCTGCCCCAGCCCAGCTCCAGGCCCCGCGTGGGCTCAGGGGAAGTAGGGACATGAGGCGGGCAGACGGCCACTGCTGTCAACCCTGACTCAGCTCTGCCAGCCCCCTCCCCCCTGCCGGCGGGCCCAGCAGCTCCCTTCTCCCTTCTCCCTGTCCCCCTGCCCGCAGTGAGACCCTCCCGGTGGAGTACCTGGGCGGGAAGCCGCTGTGCATGAACCAGTACTATCAGATCCTGTCCTCCTGCCGCGTGCCAGGCCCCAAGCAGGACTCGGTCATCAACTTCAGCAAGACCAAGAAGCCGCCCCTGCACATCACCGTGGTGCACAACTACCAGGTGGGGGGCCCACACAAGCCCCTGTGCCCCAGGAACAGGGTGCTCTGGGCATCTCTACCGGGTGCCCGGCTAGGCCCCAGCCTCCGGGATGCCAAGAGGGGCCTTGGCCTGCCCCGCTGGGGAGAACAATGCAGGGTCGTCCTCCTCCCCCCCTTGGCCTGACCCCGTCCCCTCAGCTGGGCCCGGGACAGCACTCATGCGGCCTCTGGGTGCCAGGGCAGGAGGCGGCGGCGGGTGTGTGTGTGTGTGTGTGTGTGTGTGTGTGTGTGTGTGTGACGGACGTGACTGCGGGGCCTGAGGTGGTCACCGGCCCTCCCCGCCTGCCCGGACAGTTCTTTGAGCTGGACGTGTACCACAGCGACGGGACGCCCCTCACTGCCGACCAGCTCTTCGTGCAGCTGGAGAAGATCTGGAACTCGTCGCTGCAGACCAACAAAGAGCCCGTGGGCATCCTCACCTCCAACCACCGCAACTCCTGGGCCAAGGCCTACAACACCCTCATCAAAGGTGCCCACGGGGGCGGGGCCAGGCCACATCCCGCTCTGCCCTCCCCGGCCCAGGTGCACGCTCCTCGCTGAGCCTCTCCCCGGAGCAGGTGCTCCCAGCTCAGCTCGGGGCACAGCTGGGGCCAATGTGTTTCCCCCATGTAGCAGGTGGGATGGGCCTGCCCCTGGCTGAGGAGCCCTCCTCTGCCGCCACAGGCCCCCGAACCCGTGCTGAGCCAGGGACTTGGGGGGCCTGCCGTTTCTACAGTGGGCCGGGCCCTGGGCGCGCCTCACAGAGGCTGCGGGGCTTCAGCCCTGTGAGTGGGAACCTCTGAAGCCCGTCCCAGCCCTCGGGAACGTTCTGGGGGCCCGACCGCCCCAGGCCTGACACCCCATTTCTGTGCCCCTCCCGCCATGCCCCTGCAGACAAGGTGAACCGGGAGTCAGTGCGCTCCATCCAGAAGAGCATCTTCACCGTGTGCCTCGACGCCGTCATTCCCCGGGTCTCGGAGGACATGTACCGCAGCCAGGTGGCCGGCCAGATGCTGCACGGCGGCGGCAGCAAGCTCAACAGCGGCAACCGCTGGTTCGACAAGACGCTGCAGGTGAGGCCGCAGGGCCTGCTCCCACCGGACAGACCCTCACCTGGTCCCCCGCGGCTCGGGACTTCCTGTCCCCCGGCGTCCTGGCCCCCGGCTTGTAAACAGACGGAAGCCATCAGGTGGACGCGGCTGTAATTACCCAGCAGTCAGCCTGTCATTACTGGGCCGGGCCCAGAAACTGCTGTCACCCCAACACACCCCTCAGCACATCAGAGGCCGGCCGAGGTGGTTTGGCCATGCCTTTCCCTCTCTGCAGCTGTAACACGGGCTGTGGTAGGACTCCCAGGTAGAATAGAAGCAGGGGGTGCGTGGTGTGGCCTAGGATGGGTCCAGGGACCCCGTGGGTGTCAGCTCCTGTTAATGACTGTAATCAGTCAGCGGAACTCTGAGGGACCAGCCAGAGTGGCTGCAGGGACGGGTAACAGGTCCCCACCCCCCGCAGTTCATCGTAGCAGAAGATGGCTCCTGTGGGCTCATCTATGAGCACGCGGCCGCAGAGGGGCCGCCCATCATCTCCCTCGTGGACCACGTCATCGAGTACACGTGAGTGTGGCCCCCTCACCCCCATTTCCCCAGTCCTGTGAGGGTGACGCGCAGGCGAGACTGGCTGGGGATGGCGTTTTCCCTGTGCCCGGGCATCTGCCTCTTCAAGAGGAGCCAGGAAGCCGCATGGGCTTAGAGCCAGACAAACCAGGGTTTGCTCTGCCCTTCCCCGCTGCGTGACCTTGGACCAGTCCCGTCCCCGCCAGGCCTCCTTCCTTTGGCCGCCTGAGAGCTGGGGGACTTCAGAATAACTCCCAGGCGTCTCCCTGGGCTGCCCCTCCAGCTTCAGGGACCCATCTGCCCACCCGACCCCAAGGCGGGCCCCGGTGCCCCCGCACCAGCATGAGCCCAGCCCGTGTCTGTGCAGGAAGAAGGCCGAGGTCGTGCGGTCCCCCATGGTACCCCTGCCCATGCCCAAGAAGCTGCGGTTCAACATCACCCCCGAGATCAAGAATGACATCGAGAAGGCCAAGCAGAACCTGAGCATGTGAGCCCGGGCGCTGGGGCCAGGCCCTCAGTCTGGCCGGCTTGTGTGAGGCGCCCCCGAACCCGGCTGGGTCTGAGCCTCTCCCCGGGTGGCAGGGTGGCAGGTGCCCGCCCCTCACTGCCTCGTCCCCACCCCCAGCATGATCCAGGACCTGGACATGGTCGTGACCGTGTTCCACCACTTCGGCAAGGACTTCCCCAAGTCGGCGAAGCTGAGCCCAGACGCCTTCATCCAGATGGCGCTGCAGCTGGCCTACTTCCGGTGAGCCTGCCCGCCGCCCGCCCACCCGCCGCCTGCCCGGAAGGAGGCGGAGCCCCGGGCGGAGGCGGCCTGTGCTCACCCCGGCTCCCACGCAGGATCTACGGGCAGGCGTGCGCCACGTACGAGAGCGCCTCCCTGCGCATGTTCCACCTGGGCCGCACGGACACCATCCGCTCAGCGTCCACGGATTCGCTGGCCTTTGTCAAAGCTATGGATGACTCCAGCGTGCCGGTGAGAGGAGAGGCTCAGGGTGAGGGTGGGTGAGCTGGGCTTGGCCATCTCCCTCCCTGTCACTCTGTCAGGCAGAGCCATGGATTTAGCTCTGAGCTTCCTAGCAGCCTAAGAGAAAAGGGAACTTTTCGTTCACTCATCAGCAGTGAGCATCTGCCCTGGAATGGCGGTAGCTCTACTTCCTCTTCGCAGAGTGCAGTGCTGGTGGGAGAGGGAGTGGGCCGAGGTGGGCGGCAGGAGCAGGGAAGGCGCAGGGCCTCAGCTCCCTCTCCCCTCGCCCGCAGGAGCCCCAGAAGGTGGAGCTGCTGCGGAAGGCCGTGAACGCCCACCGCGCCTACACAGACCGGGTGAGGGAGCCCTGTCCGTTTGCTAGACCTCTGGCATCTCCCACGTCTGTCTGGCCGTCCGTCTGTTCCTGCAGCAAAGAGCTGCTCATCCTTAGCTTGACGACCCCTCCCCTGCGCCCTGTACATCCCCATTTTAAAGTTGGAGAAACTGAGGCTGGGCAGTGACTGCCCAGGCCCCCGGTTCCAGGTGGGCTTGTGGGTCTTGTGTCAGAGAGCCAGGACGCCGAGGCTCCACACAGCGGGCCATGTGCCAGCTCAGGCTGCTGCTGGCAGCGGGAGGCCGGATTCCCAGCCTGACCCTGCCTCTGAGCGCCTGTGTGCCAGGCTCTGCCCTTGTTACACACAGATGTCCATTTAGGTCTCAGCCACCCTACAAGGGAGGTCAGTGACCGCCCCCGATCCACAGACGAACACACTGAGGTTCCAAACGTCTATGTGCCAAGGTCCCCCAGCCGGGATGGGCTAAGCCACCAGCTCCAGGCCTGTGCTCCTAAATCCTACAGTCCTGCCTCCCTGGGCCTCAGTTTCCCCACCTCTGAAGTGAGGACTTTCCTGCCTGGCTGCTCCGGTCTCATGGTCTGAGGGGCCAGTGGAGGGAAGAGGCGTTGCTGCCACAGGCTTCTGCGGGGGGCAGCAGCACCCTAAGTCCCGCAGCCCCCCCTCCTGACCGCACCCCCTCTGCAGGCCATCCGGGGGGAGGCCTTCGACCGGCACCTGCTGGGCCTGAAGCTGCAGGCCATCGAGGACCTGGTGAGCATGCCCGACATCTTCATGGACACCTCCTACGCCATCGCCATGCACTTCAACCTCTCCACCAGCCAGGTGGGCGCTGCCCCTGCCCTGGGTGCCCCGGGTGGGGGGAACAGGACCTCCGGAGCTGGAGCAGAAAGCTGCACTGACCAGAGCCGAGCTCTAGGACATGGTCAGACCTCGGTGGAGGCGTGGCCCAGGCCACCGGAGGCCACTGGGAAGAGCTGAGTTCTGGCAGAGGGTCTGGGTCAGGGGCTTCACTACAGCTCAGGCTGAGGAGGTGGGGACCCCCCAGGGGAGAATCACTCATTCGTTCACTAGTCAGACACGAGGGAACACGTGATCCATGCCAGCCCGTACTGGGCACTGAGGCCCAGAGTGACCGCCCCAGCCCTGCCCCGGGGCTCTCCGTGTAGGCTGGCAGCACAGGAAGTGCTGGGGTCAGGAAGTCCCCAGGAATGGAGAGGAGGCTCCATGAGGGTGAACCATAACTGCATGCGGCGGGCAGAGGGAGGAGTCGCCTGTCTGATGGAGAAGAGAGGGTTCCCGGGAGAGCACACAGGAGCAGAGTCGCGAGGAGGCAGCTGGTGCCTGAGGAGCTGGAAGGGGCCTGGGGAGGTAGAGCGAGTGCCTGAGTCCTGTGCCCCCCAGGTCCCCTCCAAGACAGACTGCGTCATGTTCTTCGGGCCGGTGGTCCCCGACGGCTACGGCGTCTGCTACAACCCCATGGAGTCGCACATCAACTTCTCGGTGTCGGCCTACAACAGCTGCGCCGAGACCAACGCCGCCCGCATGGCGCACTACCTGGAGAAGGCGCTCCTGGACATGCGCGAGCTGCTGCAGAGCCACCCGCGGGCCAAGCTCTGAGCCGCGCTCCGCCGGCCGCCACAGCCAACCGCTTCCGATGGGCCACCACCAGCTCCCCTGTCCCTCCCCCGGGCCTCCGATCTGACCAAGCCAGGGCCGACCCCCCAGGGCCTGCAGGCCACGCCAACTGCCTTCCCGGGCCCCCCAGCGCCATGGACTGCTCAGAGCTGAGCAGCCGGAGGCCCGGGCGCCCCACGCATCGCCCCGAGCAGCCTTCCTCTGGGAAAGGGAGTCCCCTCCATCCCCACCAGCGGGACTGGGAAGTCCTCGGAGAGTTCAGCTCCGGCCAGTCCTGTCCTCGGGGCTGATCCGTACTCCAATCCGCAAACGCCCAACGGCCTCAAGACAGGACTCTGGAATGGGACTCCAGCCTCCCCAAGGCCGAGGCCAGGGTGCGAGGCGGACTGGGGACGGGCCGTCTGCCGCAGGACTGCCCTGCTCTTGTGAGAACATGGCTCAAGAGCCCCAGCGCCCTCGCGCCCGCGCCGATTCCTGAACCACGTTCCTGGCGGTATGAGCACCATGCCAGGTAACCAATAAAGGAAAAGTGTCTTGGTGAAGAGGCATTCCAGCTGCGAGGCAGGCCGGTGGGGGCAGCTGGCCTGCTCCCGGCTCCCCTGCCTGGGAGCTTGTGGCCAAGCAGACAGTGGCCCCAAGGGCTCCGAGGAGCCGAGAGGTGTCCTCAGACCCCGTTCTCAGACAGCTCCCCCTACCCGGTACCACGGGCTACACGGATGGGCACGGTTCTCCCAGGGGCAGTAGGACCCTGTGGGCCCGGGTCTGGGGGGCCAGGCGTGGCTGCCACCCGGGCTAAGGCCTCACCCTGCAGCCTCCACGGAACCCTACAGGAGTGACGCTCCAGATCACATGACCACCTGATCAGAATCCTACCCCCGCCTGTCCGCACCCCCAGGCACCTGGCAGAAGCTGGGTGTCATGCCAACGTCAGTGCCCACTCCAGGGGACACCCTGGCCCTGAGGCACGTGCCAGCCAGAGCAGATGCCGGGGTGCGGGTGGGAGAGCTCAGCGAGCCCGAGGGTGCTGGCCTGGCTGACCGGAGACAGTCACGTGAGCTGATCCTGTGGTGGTCTCCTTTTCTCAGATGAGGAAACAGGCTGAGAGGTTAGTCACCAGGCAGCTAAAACACAGAGTCCCAGGAGCCATCCTTCAGGTCAGGGTATGGGAGCCCCGGTAGCCAAGCCCGCAGGCCCATGTCACACCCGCCCAGGTGACCAGGCAGGGTGAAGGGGAGGCCATGGTGGGCATGGAGGCCTGGAAGGCACAGAGGTGTTGTCTGGACGGGGGCACTGACCTGTTGGGCCTGCTGGGTCCTACGGAGTTCCCCGCAGCCACGAGGTGGGACTCTGCACCCTCCCTCCAAGGCGGTGAGAGGGTGTGCCACTGCCCGAAGTCCCGGCACCAAGAGGCGGGACCCACACAAGGGGGGGGGGGCCTGGGCCTGGTCCCCCCCAGCAAGGCCACAGGGTGGAGTGATGCCAGAAGGGGGTAGGGGACATGAATGCCCGTTCCTGGGCCAGAGTGGGAGACCAGGGAAGACCATGACAACACACAGGCTGCTGTCCTCTGTACAGGGGGGTGTGGTAGTACAGGGGAGTCCCAGGAAGCGGAGGCCCACAGCAGGCGGAGTGAGAGTTGTGGGAGCACTAGGTGGGCTGCGGGGGAGAGGGCAGGCCACGGGCATGGCGCAAACACCAGGAACTCCCAAACTCGTTCTAAGACCCACACGGGGCTGAAGAGAAGGCAGGTTTCCCCAAACTCTCCTCCGGAAGTGAGGGCATGCCCTGGCACTGGTGTTACCGGCTCACGCAACTCCTCAGAACCGGAAGTCCCCGGGGAAAGCCAGCTGGCACCTAACAAACCATCAGTGTGAGAGGGACGCCTAGAGGGCCCTGGTGGCATGGGGGGGGAGGGGGGTGGTGGAGGGAAACGAATACATCGTCATTCCTCCCGAGGATGTGACTGTCACTCACTCTGGGGAGTGCTGGGTGTGGGCCAGGCCGGATGCAGGGAGGGATATTGGGGAGATGGCACACCTGTGGGGCTCTTACTCCAGTCTCAACGTTACGCCAGGGGGCACTTGGGGCATGGGGTAAAACTCCCAGTGACCGCATCGCGCGTGAACCCCAGAACGTGCTGCTGGGTCTCGCCATCCGCTTGGGTCCACGGGACCGCTGACCTGCCAGAGCCGCGATAAGCTCAGCCAGCGGAGCCGGAGAATTCAGTCAGTGGCCCAGAGGGGCCAGGACAAGACCCGATGCCCATGACACAGGTGAAGAACTTGGGTTTTTTTGTGTGAAAAAGAGCTGTTCTAAAGAATATATTTTGGGCAATACATTACTTGAAATGTGCATATGTGATAAACAAGTGAATTAAAGATCACTGGCTCTTACCTAGATCCCCCTACGTCTGTCTGTCCAGGTGGCCTGAGCTTGACTTTGGCTGTTCGTGGGGAGAGTCCAGAGGCCGGAAGCGAGGGCAGGCCTGCAAGGGGGTGAGGGCTGGGCAGCGGGAGCCACACAGGCCACGTTAGAAACGAGTGCTTTATCAGAGGGTGGGCATTTGGGGAGATGCCAGGGCTTGACCGTGGGGAGCTGTGCAGCCTCCAGGCCGACTGGGCTGGCGTGAGACTTGGTGACCAACCGGAAGTTGGGGGGGATGTGGGTGCCCGCTGAGGTGAAAGCAGGGAGCGGCTGGGGCTCGGGGACGTCCAGGCCTCACCAGCCCTTCCTCCCTCGTGCAGTTTACTTTCCCTTCAGCTGAACCTACCTGCTGAGCTCAGCCTGTGTTTCAGCGACTGGACTTTTCCATTTTGATTCACTTAAGTCTTCCAGGTTCACCTTAGGTTCTCGTTCCCCACAGACATTTTCAAGTTTGTCTTTTTTTTCTTTAAAAACATAACCTTTACAGCTCGTGGCTGACCATTCCAGCACGAGGTATTGGCAGGTGTTTCCCGGACCCGTTTCCTGGTTCTCCCTCACGGCGCCGTGTCCTCTGGGCCAGCTTTACTACATAGTGTTCACTGGAGCTTAAAACTGTCCATACGAGTGACTGCAGTCTCGGATGGAGGTTCCTTCCTCCAGAGATCAGCTTGCTCCAGCCTCCTATCGGGTAAGGTCTCGCTTACTGAACGTCAAGGCTCTGTGGACCACAGGGGCCCTGCCCCACAGCCTTGCAGCTCGTGTGGGGACGCAATTCTTTCTGACCCCTTCACTCCAGGGGGCAGCCGTTCTGCATCTCAGCTATGAATCGAGGAAGGGTTAGATTCCCGTCCTGGCCAGCCCTTGGATCGACTTACACTCACTCACTCCCACAGCCCCCCAAAACCCCACTGTTTGCAGCCATTCCTTCCAGAGCAAGACCTGCAGCCACACACGCTGAAGACTGATTACAGGAGTGGTGTCACCTGGAGAGGCGCACACCCTGGCTGTCCCGTCCCCAGGCCTGCCATGGAGGAGCGTGGGTGAGAGCGGGTCCGGAGCAGCCAGGACCACGCAGGGAGGTGGGGGACCGAAAAGGGGGCACTTCCAGCTTCCCATGGCAGAGAGGCCTCCTCAGGGGGCAATGTCGCCGCACCATTCACAGTGCGGCCTGGGGGCTGGGAGGGACTGGAGAGCTGAGATGCTTATGATCTTATGTTTTTATGGTCCCTGCTCCTCAGGGTCCTGGTCTCCAGCCTCCTCCCATGAGCTCAAGTCAACAGGTACTCAAGCTGTCAGAGTTCAAGATTTTATTTTAAAACAATAGTAAACAATTTCATTGATTTTTCTTAAACCACCTCACACTTGGCTTGTCTCAGGCAAAATGTAAAAAATAAGGAGGGGAGGAGGAGAGGGGAGGAGAGGCAAATGTGGGGACTGACCAACCTTCCCCAGAACCAGGCCGCCGGCCTGGCATCTGGAACGGCTTTGGACACTGTCTTAAACAACTGGGAAAAGAAAGCACCCGAACATTGTGCTTCAGCAGCAGGTTACGAACCTCCACGGAGAGAGAGGGGGCGGGGTTCGACACAGGTCCCGAGCAGCCTGGTTCAGTTCTAGAACCTTCCAAGAGTCTGGAAGCATGTCCACTCCACAACTCCACATCACAGAGATGGAGAGATCAAGTCCCGTTAGGAGGAGCCGTCCTCTGAGCTGGACAGCGGGGCTCTGAGCCACACCCCGAAACAGGCTCAGGGTGCCCCGGGCAGGTTCCCGGCCACTCAGGGGGCGTCGGGAAGGATAAGGAATGTTCAGAGCGAAGAGAGAAGGGAAGGGCACGGGTGCCAGGCGCCCACCGGCCCCTCCTCTCACCGGCTCCGGTTCCTCTGCGTTTTGTTCTCGTGGAGATGAAGACTAACCGCTCCCACTGGCAGGACCAAAAAGAGCTGTAAACAGCTTGTGTTGCTCACCCACGTGTGCAGGCTCTTGTGCCAGCAGGGACCGCTGACGGGGGGCAGGGGACCGAGAAAGCCCTTGTGGTGAGGGTCAGTGCAGGGAGGACACGATAGCAGCCGCGGACGAGCGCGCTCTGGGCCCTGGCCCCCAGACGAGGAAACACTGAATGAGGTTCTGGAATGGCAATGGTGGCAGGGAGGGCACAGGGGCACTCTCTGGTGGGCCCAGGCCACCTTTCGGGGCAAAGGGCCTGGGCCCTCTGTACCCGGGGCAGCCAGCGCAGAGCAGGCTCTTCCGGCCCCTCTCCAGAATCCTGCCTGCCGTTAACAAAACCAAAAAATAAATAGTGTGTGTTTCTCACGCCCCTGGATGCCTGCCTGGGAGCACAGGTGCGGGGCCGCCTCTCGCCCGGCCCGGCGCCCCCCACCGGCCAGGGGCTGGCGGCAGCACAGGTGCGTCTCCGGCCGAGCGGCCCCACCAGCAGGGGCTCCAGGAGCCTGGCCGAGGGCTGGCCTGGCCCCTCGGGCCACCTTGTTCATGGAAATGAAAGTAAGAAAACAAAAGGCTCCACTGGCGACGGGTCTGCTGAGGTCTCCGCTCCATCCTCTGCACTTCCATCCGCACGGCGTGGTGCGGCCGGATCTGGAGGCTGGGCCAGCCACTCCCCGGTCACTGCAGCTTCGTGCCCAGCTTGCGCTGTCTGTTCCTGCAAAACGGGTGGGAGTCTGGAGTGAGGATGCCTGGGGCTGCGAGGAGGGGACACCTGGCATTCGGTGCCCCCCCAGCTGTCCCCTCCCTACCCACAGTCCCATCAAAACGGGTGAATGCCCACCCAGTAGCCCAGTACCTGGCTCACCAAACTGCCTCCCGCCGGCAGCTCTGCACATGCTGTCCCCCTTCTGAGAACACCCTCTGCCACCCCGACTTCCTCCCTCCACACCCAGCTGCCTCCCCGAGCAGCACCCAACCGTCGGCCCCGCCGGGTGTCCTGAGCGCTCGGGCCCCGGGCGCCATCGCACAGGGAGGAGCCTTGTTCTCCCGGCTCCCGACTGCCGTGGCCGTGTCTCTGCCTCCCGGCACACCGCCTGGCACAGAGCAGGCCAATGCAGAAACTTCGGGAAACGAAGGCAGGTGTGGCCATTGAGCCAGGTGACGGGGGAGGGCCGGGCCGGGCAGGGCCTGGGCCAGGACCATTCTGCGGGTCAGGTGGAGTCGGGCCAGCTGGGGGCTCTCCAGTAATGCGATTGCCTGCCCTCACCACCCAAACCCCTTCCTCCCGGACCAGGGCTCTCCCCTTAGGCTCGTGAGGATTACTGGGACCAGGATGCACCGGTCACGTTTCCAGACGCCCTGCCCTGGCCCGCCCCATGACCCCCTAACCACCTCCTGGGGAAACCTCAGAAACGAGCCTGGCCTCCCCTCAGCTCCCCTCTGAACCCGGCTGGCACCGACCCCTGGGAGCAAGAGCTCCGGCAGCAGCTTCAGAGCCCCGCTCTGCGCCTACTCGCTGGGCAGCGGCACCTGCTTACCCCTTTCTGGGCGCGTGTCCGGACTAAGCACCCTGAGGGTCTCTGTCTGGGCCTACAGCATGGCTCCGGGTCAGCCGGCCCGGGCTCCCAGCCCAGCTTCCCCACCCACAGCCTCTAAGTCACCCAGTGACCCCCCTCCTCCCAGCCTGTTCTCTCAGTAAAACGCGGCCCAGAGGGGCACTGAAGGAGGCGGTGCAAACAGCGCTTCGCTAAGTGCCGGGATCGCGGGGAGCCCCTGAGAACGGGGGCGGTGGCGGCCCCACTGAGCCAGGCCCAGTGAGAGCTGAACCCTAACTCACCTGGCTTCTGCCCGGGTGACTGTGTACTCAAACCAGAGGACGTTGGGAATGAGGCTCGTGTCTCGAATTAGAAAGAACTCGGAGATCGGCCTGCAGAGACAGACACCCAGACCCCGGACCTGTCAGGCCACAAGCTTGTCAGCAAGCCAGAGCCCCCGTCAGTCCTGGAGTCAGCCACGCGCCTCCCCCCACTGCTCAGAGGCCTTGCCCGGACTGCCCCCCCCCCCCCCCCCCGCCACCCCGGCCACTGGGAGAACTGCAAGCGCCGCCTGTGACATGAGGCAGGGCCGCCCACAGCGCACCCAGGGGCGGGCCTCAGGCCGCTTTCCGAGTCCCTGAGTGCCCAGACGGGGACAGAGAAGCGACCGTAGCTTCCGGCGTGAGGAGAGCCCTGGGCAACAGAGAAGCCAGGGAGACGGGGCCTGCAGCCTCAGGCCCACCGGAGGCTGGACACTGGGGCTCCCCCAGGGAGACGGAGGCTGGGGAGGAAATCCCAGGCCCTCCACGAACCGGGACCCGGGCGGGGCAGGCAGGCGGTTACCAGGATGCGATCCTGGGGAACAGAGGAGTGAGGACCTCCTGGGTGATGACGAACCAAGCGATGGCCATGAGGCTCCCGGCGACGCCCCCGTACAGCACCTGGCTCCAGGTGTGATAGCGCAGGTAGACCCTGGGCCCAGGACAAGGGAAGGTCAGAGAGCCGGCCACACACAGGACTGCACAGCCCCCACGCCCCGTGCCAGCTCCTGGGACCTGCGTGTGTACAGGCAGGGACTCCGTGAACATAGCTCAGATCTACTTCCAAAAGAAGGCAGGGGAAGGGGGGGGGGAGACCGACCGACAGTGCCTCCCCGAGGATGAGAGGAGGAGGAGGAGAGGAGGGGGAGGGGGGGAGGGGGAGGGGGAGGGGAGGAGGCCTGCCTCCCTCCTCCTTAGCCCTGGACTCGGGGTGCCTGCCGGGGCTCCTCCAGGACGCTAACGAAGGCTGATGTGTGGAGGGGTCCCCGGAACGCTGGGCTCGGCGGGGAGGGGCGGTGGAGCCGACCCCACAAAATCAGAAGCTGGGACCCTCTCCCCTTCCTACCCGACAGGCTCTGAGACTCAGGTCTGCAGTGAGGACCAATCAGGACCAAACACCCAGCGGGCAGGGTGGGCGGTCCTCCCTCCCCCGTACCTGCTGTAGGAGACGAGGAAGGCCGCGGTGAGGAGAGCCAGGGAGAGCACGTGCCTCCACAGCAAGTCCAGGAACCTGGCGTTGTTCGTTTGGTGCATTCTGGGAAGACAGGCCTGTCAGCTGGCCTCAGCCCACAGCCTGGAGCCCGGCCCCCCAACAGCCCCGGGCCCCACCCACAGGCCCCTGGGCGCCCTCTGCCCTGGCTGCAGCGCCCACCCCGGAGGGGCCGAGCCCCGAGGGCCAGTCCAGGGCCACTCCCGCCGGGAGGACACTCACCTTAAATACAGGAAAAGGAAGGAGTAGACGGAGAAAAACCACATGAACTGGGAGTGGCTGGAGGGCATCCCGTACTTGGTGCCCACTGAGCCGTGGAGGCCTGCGGGGAGAGGACAGGGATGACGGCGGCTGCGGGCCTCCCACGGTGCCCCCCCCCGGCGGACCCGCGTCCCGCAGCCAGGGCAGCGGGCCTCACCTCCGCAGGGCCGCGGCTCCTGGACCACGTGCTTGATGAGCCAGTTGACCCCCTCGTTCAGCGCCAGGCCCCCGAGGAATGAGATCTGTCGGGAAGATGCTGGTCAGCTGGTGCCTGCCGGCCGCCGCCCAGCCCCAAACACCATGGCCCGACTGAACCGCCAGCCCAGCCAGTGGGTAACCTGGAGCCAGCCAGGAGCCACACCTCAGGGAGGGCGGAGGCGTGGAAGGGGCGGCGAAGCCGGCGATGAGCGGGTGCAACCCCCCTCGGTGGGCTGGGGCCGTGGGGAGCAGTGGAGGGCCTGGGGGCTGGGGGGACAGACTCGCTCACCGTGTGCAGCTCCCGCTTGAATATGATGAGGGTCACGAAGCCGACGATGACAAACACAGGGCTGAGGCTCAGGTAGGCGAGGAGGTGGCCAGAGAGGTCACCTGGGCGCGCGGGGGGAAGGGGGTGAGGACGGAGCATGAGCGTCAGCGAGGGGCCGGCTGGTGCACGGCCATTAGCACGTGAGCCGGGAGTCAGGGCCAGCAGCTGAGGACGCCTTGGTCAGCAGAGTGGGAGCTGGACTGGCGTCCGGGTCTGGGGCCTGGTCCGAATACTACACCCACCCGGGCCAAGACGGGAGTTTGGGCCAGCTCCGTCCGCCCAGAGCGGGCTCTGTCCGGGGCAGCCCCGCAGGCACACGGTGCCTCTGGACGCAGTGCTGCGCCGCGGCCGCCCCGGCCGGCCCGGCTCCAGGGCACCTGGAATTCTCCGGCCACACACAGACGGGGGCCAAGGCCAAGGGTGGGGAGAAGGCTGTGCTGCCCGGTATGGACGCCAGCTGCAGTAACACTCACTGCCATTGGCAAGAAACTGGCTACCTAGGCACCACCTGCTCTTTACCATCCTGACCGGCCGGGGGAGGCAGGGTGAGGACTGCCAGCCCCTTCTGAGAGCCGGGGCGCCGCCGCCAGGCGATGAGAGCCACCTTCCCCCAAGGACAGGGCCGGCGTCTAGTTCTAAGACCACCCTCACCATTCAAGACAGGACACTAGCCCTAACCGGTGTGGCTCAGTGGATAGAGAAACAGCCTGCCGACTGAAGGGTCCCAGGTTCGATTCCGGTCAAAGGAACATAGCCAGGTGGCGGGCTGGATCCCTGGTAGGGCATGCAGGAGGCCGCCGGTCAATAATTCTCTCTCATCACTGACGTTTCTCTCCCTCTCCCTCTCTCTCTCTCGCTCTCGCTCTCCCTCTCTCCTTCCTCTCTGATATTTAAAAAAAATAAAAATAAAAAAAGATAAGATAGCTACGTGGCACTCTGGGGTCAGAGGGCATGGCTCAGTTCCCGTGCCAGCACTTGCTGCATGACCTCAGGCAAAAACTCCACCTCCCTGGGCTCAGCTCATCTGTGCAAAGGGGTAACCAGTACCCACCCCCTAGGACTATAGGCGGCACCCAAAGGACTCGCAGTGAGGACCTGGCAAAAGCTGGCCTGGGCCAGTCCAGGGCCACTCCAACCGGAAAGAAGCTCACCTGGGAGCTGGAATGAGACGGGGCCTGTGTGGCACCCAGCTCGGCCCCTGGCACCCAGGACACTTCCACGCTCAGGGCTCTGCTCGCCCAGCAGTTGGGAGAGCCCAGCGTGGGAAATGGCCCACACCATCAGCCTGGCCTCACACAGGCAGCACGGACGGTGCCCACAGGGCAGAGCCCAGACTCAGGCGGAAGACATGGCATACACCCGGCCTCACCCACACCTACCCAAGGCGGGGCTGCCACGGCCAGCTGGGTGACGCGGCGGGGTGAGCCTTCCCCTTCCTGGACCGTCACAAGCGGCCTGGCTGATGCCGGCCCTGAGATTCCGGGTCTCTCAGCCGCCCAGCCCAGAGCACATGACCTGTGCCGCCCCAGCACCAACCTTCCTGCAGATGCTGTGACTCTGGATGCAGATGCCTCCACTCTGCTCCAAGCCCCTCCACGGCTCCCTCTGCCTTCGGGACAAGTCCCACTTCAGCCCAGCTCACTGGGCCGCCCCAGCCCTGCTCCGCTCCCACCCTCTGCTCCAGTTCCCTGAGCACACCGCGCACTGTCCTACTTCGCGGTTTCCCACCTGGGACGTACACTGAGCTCCCAGCACAGGGGCGAGATCCGCCCCGCCCCAGCGGAGCCTGCGGCTGGCCGGGAGCAGGAATAGGTAACGTGCGCCATTCCCGGCATGCCTGTTGGTGCAGCTATCAGGCTGTCCGTCTCTCCCGCGGCCGGTCCCATCAGGGCAGGGACAGGGTCTCTTTACACAACACCCAACCCCCGAGCCCCGCACAGCACCTGGCACTTAACGAGGCTCAAAAGTAACGGCAAGTGAATGGGGACTGGATACAGGAAGCAAGGATCAGAGTGCTGAGGGGTACAGAGGGCAGGGGGCCACAGGAGAGTTAGCGGGGGGCTAGACATTGTGGGGTTCCCCCGGCTCAGCCAGTTCCCTCCTCGGGCACCCACAGTCCTGCACAGGGTCCCCATCGCAGCCTGCATCATGCTGCTCCCAGCGGCCCGGCCTACTCGTAGAAATGTGAGCACTCAGAGAAGCCATGACGGTGCCGCGGCCTTAGCCAAGTCCCTGCCCCTCCCCGGGCTACAGTCTCCCTCCCGGAAAATGGGCCTTATCGGCCTGGTCACCATCCTAAACCCAGAGCTGGGCCAGGGCCTGGCACTCAGGAGGCGCCCAATGCGTGCTGGCTGAGTGAGCGGATGGGTGGCAGGGCAGGCAGGCTGGTAGGGCCCAGCACCTGGCAGGGCCACCCCAGCCCCAGGATAGGCCAGAACACCCAGGGTCAAAGTTCTCTGGCGGCCAGCCCAGGGGCCCTCATCAGGGCCACGTTCTCACATCTCCGCCCAAAAGAGCAACATTTGAGCAGGTCCTTCCTGGGACAGCCAGGGCCCCAGGAGGGACTCACGTGATACCATCCATCCTACCCAAGGAGGGTGGGATGGGCTGAGAGGGTCCCGGGAAGGTGGGCTGATGTGAACCGCGGTTATTGACTGACACTTCCTGTGGCCAGCACCCTCCTCAGCATTCCTCGCGCCCCCTGTTATTTGGTTCTCACGCCACCAGAAGGGCGGCCCGGTGATGACCCCACTTCAGAGAGGAAGTAAGTGGGGCGCAGACAGGTGAAGTCGCTTGCACAAGGCCTGGCTCTGACCCCAAGGCCCACGCTCTGGCACCCGCTCCCAGCCGCCTCCAGAACTGGAGCTCCAGCACCTCCCGGCCGGGAAACCCTGTGCTCCTGGAGCAGTCTGATGGGAAAGCTCCAGAAGCCAGGATCCGGGGGCTCCCCGCTCAGGGCGTGGCACCCCACAAGCACTCTAACTACGAACAGCTGCCCGGCCTCGGCTGCACGCTTCCAGCGGCCCAGATGCGCCGTGTGAAGGCAGCGGGCACTCCCTGCACGCCGGGGAGGGGGCCCGGCCTCGGGCTCCGGGGAAGGCGGGGACGAAGGGCCCAGGTCCAGGCCAGGGATCCTTTGCCTCCTCACACAGACCCCCACCCCACCCCACTGCAGCCCACCCGCGCCCCGGAACCCGAGGGAGCACCCCCGCCGCGCAGCCGCAGAGCGCACGAGCGAGCCTCACAATTTCGCCCAGCTCATCGCCGCCCCACCGCGCGTGCGCGGCGCGCGCCGGCCGAGCCCCTCCGCGGCTCCCTGTTTGACAGTTCCCTCCCCGACATCCCGGCGGCCCCTCCGCGGGCTCCGCGGGCCGCAGCGCCCGGCGCCGGGGGGCCGGCTCCGGGAGGGCGTCCTTAGAGCCGGGGCCGCCCTTTACCTGCAGGATATTCGACGTGGGTGAGGGTGACCGGCCGCCATGAAGCAGGGAGCGAGCACTGTCCGTCCGCTGCCATCTTACCCGGAGACCGGGCTTCGCCGAGCAGCCAATGGGGTGCCAGGGGGGCGGTGGTCCTGACCTATCACGCCAGGGAGGCGCCTCCCGTCCAATCGGAAGCCGGTACAGGTAGCGGCGCAGCCATTCAGCGTGCGGGCCGTGGGGCTGGTCCCAGCGGCGAATCAGAGAGCAGGGCCCCTAGGAGCTTGTGAGCCGACCCAGGCAGCTTCCAATCCGGGGAGAGCACAGGTAGGCTTCTGGCCAATCAGGGAAGAGGAGGGTTCCAGCACAAAACAGAGAGCAGACGAGCCAATCAGGAGGCGAAGCCGGCTCCCCAGTGTGGGCAGGACGGACCAATCGGGCCTTCGTTTGGGAGGCGTGTTGAACTTTGGTGGGAGCTTTGGTTTGGCCAGGACTTGCGCCAGTGAAGGCTTCCCAGGAGCCGCAGGGACGTGGGCGTCCGTCGGAGCACGTACAGGAAGCGGGGGGCACTATGTCACACAGGGTCTGGGTCCCCCGCCTTCTACTTATGAGTAAACTGAAACCCAAGACCCCCGAGGGCACTTACTCTTTCCTTTTTCTTTTTTTATATTTTATTGAATTTTTATAGAGAGGAAGGGAGAGGAATAGAGAGATAGAAACATCAATCAGCTGCCTCCTGCACAATCCCAACGGGGAATGTGCCCGCAGCCAAGGTCCTTGGCCAGAATCGAACCTGGGACCCTTGAGTCCGCAGGATGACATTCTATCCACTGAGCCAAACCGGTGAGGACACTTTACTCTTCTCTTAAGCCATACTAGGAGTGGAAGCTTCATTGAATTTAAGAAAGGCTCCTCCCTTCTTTCATTCAGTTAACAAAGATTTATTGATTCAGTCACATTTATGCTGGAATCTTGAGAGCATTTAAACCAGAAGCCGGTTTTCCCAACACATTCCTTTCAGTGGCCGCCAACAAGGCCCTGCGCGAACAGCCACAGCTTCGCACCCACCTTTCCCTCTCCTCCAGTCCTCCCCCCCACCCCCCAGGCTAGCCTGACCCGCTCCTGTCTCCTAGCCTTGGCACATGCTGTTGCACTGCCTGGAAAGCATCGCCCTCTTGCCCCCCTTCGCCTTGCCAAGTCTCGCTCAAATGTCAGTTCTCACTTGGAGGTTTCTGTGGCCAGGTGGGGGGCCTCCACTGCGCCCCTCTCCCGCCTGGGCACTGACCACACCGGACTGGAATGGGTTCCTTGTCTGTCTCTCCCAGTAAGCAATGGTTCTCTGACTTCATGGGCACCAAGGCAGGTTTATAGAAAATGCAGATTCCTGGGTCTCACTAGGGCAGTGGTTCTCAACCTTTCTAATGCCACAACCCTTTGATACAGTTCCTCATGTTGTGGTGACCCCCAACCATAAATTACTTTTGTTGCTACTTCATAACTGTAATTTTGCTACTGTTATTAATCTTAATGTAAATATCTGTGTTTTCCGATGGTCTTAGGTGACCCTGCTAGCAGTTCTCAACGCTGCTATAGAGCCTAAGACCATGGGTTACAGTCTGCATTCTTTTTTTTTTTTTTAATATATTTTATTGACTTTTTACAGAGAGGAAGAGAGAGGGATAGAGAGTTAGAAACATCAATGAGAGAATCATCGATCAGCTGCCTCTTGCACAGCCCCTACTGGGGATGTGCCCGCAACCAAGGTATATGCCCTTGACCGGAATCGAACCTGGGACCTTCCAGTCCGCAGGCTGACGCTCTAGCCACTGAGCCAAACCAGTTTCTGCACAGTCTGCATTCTTATGTGCTTTGGGTTCTAATACAAGTGATGTCAGCCATGCCTGCAGAAGCCCAGGCCAGACCTAGAACAGCAGCCTGAGAGTGACATCAGTGCTTGTGAGAAGTGAAAATAAACCCGAAATGGCGAGCTCTGCAAGACTGCAGGACAGACAGGTGAAGCCAGGACTGTGGCTCAGCGGAGCGGGCTGGGGGATGATGCTGACTCAAGTCCACCAGCAAGCCAGGAGGGCTCCCTTGGCCGCCCTTAACTGTGCTCAGCTCCCCACCAGGCCCAGCTGGGCTTGTCTGGGTCCGCTGGCCCCACTTCCCTGTCACCTACCCTCAGATACCTCTGTCACTGCCATTATTAGCTTCCGAGAAGCAGGAGGTGTGAGAATGGCTGTGAGTTTCCTAGAATAGTCCTCTGAGACAGGGCAGCCCTCTCAGGTCTAGTGAGGTGCTGGGGGTGGGGGGGCGGTCAGCAGGGGCTTGGCCCCCAAAATGTTAAAAACCACTATTAGTGGTGAGGATAGATGGGAGATGTGAAGAATGGGAATGACGTTTGGTTTGGTTGAGCTTTTTTAAAAAAAAAGTTTTTATTGATTTCAGAGAGGAAGGGAGAGGGAGAGAGAGAAACATCAATAATGAGAATCATTGACAGGCTGCCTCCTGCACACCCCATATTGGGGATCGAGCCCACAATCTGGGCAGGTGCCCTGACCAGGAATCGAACCAGGACCTCCTGGTTCATAAGTTGATGCTCAGCCACTGAGCCACGAGGCCTGGGCTGACTGTGGTTTTTTTTTAAAACTAAACATTCATACATGAAATTCCTGAAATTGAATGTGATGAAATTTCACAAACAAAACACACCTTGCCGAAACCCGTGTGGCTCAATGGATAGAGCGTCGGCCTGCGGACTGAAGGGTCCCGGGTTCGATTCCAGTCAAGGGCATGTACCTTGGTTGCGGGCACATCCCCAGGAGGGGTTGTGCAGGAGGCAGCTGATCGATGATTCTCTCTCATAGATGTTTCTAACTCTCTATCCCTCTCTCTTCCTCTCCGTAAAAAATCTATAATATATATAAATATAAATATATATATATATAATTTAAAAACATCTTTATAAGCAGCCCCTAGATAAAAAATCAGGGCCCTAGTCCTAACCGGTTTAGTAGAGCATCAGCCTGCGGATTGAAGGGTCCCTGGTTTGATTCTTCTGGTCAAGGGGGTGTGCAGGAGGCAGCTGACCGATGTTTCTAACTCTCTATCCCTCTTCCTCTCTGTAAAAATCAATAAAATATATTTTTAAAAAGGAATCAGGGGTCTAGAGGCCCCTGAACACCCATCTGTTCATCCCAGGATGACCACCATCCCTACATCTAACACTATACATTTGATTGGTCTGAGTTTGAAACAGCATCCTACAGTATAGGGTGGGGCAAAAGTAGGTTTACACTTGTATTATTTATTGTACTAGAGGCCTGATGCACAGATTCATGCATTGGTGGGTCCCTGGGCTTGGCCTGCACCCTTCACAATCCAGGACCCCTCAGGGGATGTCAGAGAGCTGGTTTTAGCCCGATCCCCACAGGCCAGGCCAAGGGACCCCACCGGCACATGAATCCATGCACCAGATCTCTAGTGTGCATGCAAGATTTTTGATTAATCTCTTCCTGCCCTCCCCCCTTCCCTCTGAGATTCATCAGTCTGGTCAATGTTTCCATCCCTGTGGTTTCCGCTCCTGCATTGAGTCTCTGCCCCCTGGTGGTCAGCACATGTCATCGCTACCAGCCGGTCAGCCAGTTACTTAGGCTTTTATATAGATTATTTTCCAGACGAACCACTGTAACCTACTTTTGCCCCACCCGTATGTACTGTGTGTGGTTTCTTTTACTAGCATTGTTTGTGAGATGTATCCATGCTGCCCACTCTCATTGCCATATCATATTCTACAGTGCAAACATACCATTTATTTTCCATTTGACTCTTTAAAAATGTTTTCTCTTTATGTGCCTGCAACCAAGGTACATGCCCTTGACCGGAATCAAACCCAGGACCTTTCAGTCTGCAGGCCGTATCTACTGAGCCAAACTGGTTTCGGCCCTAAGTATCCTCTTACAAGCCTGAGATCTAGGCTTTCCCAGATGCCCAGTTATCCCAGGTATGGCTGGCCTTTCACTCCGGCCTCGCCCCTGGCAGGGAGTTCACACAGGGCAGCCCTGAAATTAGAGGCACAAAGTCGAACACTGGTTTATGCGCCAACTCTTTCGCTCTCTGGGCCTATTTCCCCAAAACGTGTCAGCTGCTGCCCTGTTAGAGGTTCCTTCACTCGCTCCGGACTTCTGTGTCTGAATTCCCAGGCAATCAGCAGGGTCCCCCAGCTCTGGTCTCTGGGACTCTGGCTTCGGGGACATCACGTCATGTAGAGATGAAGTCCTCGGAGACTGATGGGGACGGGGAGGGGTGTGCGTGCATCAAACGGACCCAGGAACCAGCTCAGAGGGGCTCTCGCTGGCCAATGTGAGCATCAGAAGAATGCTTGTCACTGTACATATCAAATAAAAACCCATGAGTCCATAGTGGTATGTTGAAAGCTAGTCGGCATCAGAAGTAAGTTACTGGCACATGCCATCAAATGGACAAATCTGAAACATCGTTAGAAACCAGCACAAAGGTCACAGACTGCAGGATTCCGTTTACAGAAATGTCCAGGAAAGGCAAATCAAGAGAAAGCAGGTTGGTGGCGGCCTGGGGCCGGGGGACTTCCTTTCTGTGGCGGTGGGAATGTTCTAAAAGCACACAGTGGGAACAGCCGCACACGCTGTGAATTTACTAAAAATTAACGCAGATGAATTTTATGGCACACATTATACCTCAATAAAGCTGTTTGATCCAACAAAACGACTGGCTAGCCTCAGAGGTGACCAATCGGCTCGCGTCTCTAACACCCGTACAGGAGTCGGGCACTGTCCTTTCTGGGGGAACGAAGCCATCCCCAGCCGATTGGAAAACACATCTTTCAGATACTGGAGAATCGGCGATACCCTCTCCAGGTGTGGTTATGGTACCTTGGCCATGCCCGGGAACTACCTCCTCACTTTAAGACCTGCCTGGCCAGGTGTTGAGGGATGAAGTACATGTCTGGAACTTACTTTAAAAATGTGTTTAAAGAAATGGTGAGATGTTATTACTGACTTGCGGTGTTGGTTTTATGGATAGTCTTTATTATGGTTTTCTTTTTAACTCTTTGGTACATCTGGAACTTTTCAAAGTGACTTTGTTTTTAAAATACCCTTCACATAAACCCTGCAATGCCCAACTGCCCATGGATACACCCGAATATCCAGCAGCTCAGATCCGCTCTGCTCCCACCTGTCTCCGCCCCTCAGCCTGGCTCTCACCAGCGCAGGCTCAGTGACTGAGCCCGACCCTACACTCCTGGCTTCTTCCAATACCCACCTCGTGCAGAATTGAACAGAGACTCAGACAGAAGCCTCACCTAGAAGCTGCCCGAGCTGCCCCCCACCCAGGCCGCCCACCCACACTGTGCCCTCCAGCATTTCCCTGCCCCCCACCCCGCCCCAGGGCCTCCCTGCCTAGGGCCACATGGCCCCTACCAGGCTGTCCTTGACCCTTGCCCTCCTGACACCTCCACTAACTGCACCCCAAGAGGGGTCCCCAGCTGCGGTCCAGGAAGCAGCTGGCCACACATGTACCCAGCAGCATGGCAACGTGGAAGGAAATCCTTTAGATCATTTATTGGACTCGATGTCGGTGCACAGAGCTCACCACACAGAAGTTAGAAGCTGTGACAGATGAGGTGCCGGGGGCAGAGCACAGATGTGTAAACAGAGAAAATGAAAATGCCACTTGTGTGTGATTTGGGAGTAAATCAGTGCGGGCGGGCCCAGGCCCCAGATTACATTCACAGCCGGGAAAGTGTCAGTGACGGAATGTTGGGATGGGAGAGGGCACCTGGGGCCTGACCTCCCGGAGGCCGCAGGTGGGTTTGGGGCCAGAGCCCGGGGAAGCATGGGAAGGGAGAGGGGTGCAGAGGGATGGGTTCCAGGAGGGAAGTGGGCTCACATCTCCCTTGCCCACCCCCTCTCTCCCCCCACCCAAATGGGCAAGATCATCCTTCCCTGGACCCCTCTGCCATTCAGGGAGGGGTCCAGCCTGAGGAGCCAGTCCCCAAATCCAGGGAGTGGAGAGCAGGGAGAGTGTTATTTCTCTCACAGGCCTCCCAACCCGGACGGGCAGAACCTCAAAATAAAGTGTTAAGGCAATAAATAAAACATCCCAGCTCCGGTGAGTCTGCGGGGCTGAGAGAACCTGTGACGGGGACAGATGGCGGGGACAGGGCTGCCTCCATCTGCAGGACCAGCGGGAGGCGGCCCTGCGCGGACTCAGACGTGTGCGTCCCCGTGCGGGGCAGGTCCCTGTCCTGGTGAGGGCTGGGGGCTGGGCCAGCGTCGGCCTCCTGACCTCCGCCGTGTGGTCCCTGGGCCCCGCTCCTGGGCCACCAGCCAGGGCAGCACAGGCGATAGGCCTGACCACTCCCGGTCAGAGCCTCCGCCCAGCACCCAGCACCACCCAGAGTCCTGGGCTCAGGAGGGAGGAGGGTGGGAGGAGGGTGGGGCACAGGCCCCGCCCCGCCTGTCTTTGGGTGGCAGAGCGGAGATGACAGGCTTTGGCAGGGAGGACAATGTCCTGGGTGGTGCTTGGGTCTGACCAGCGCCCAGTCCCTGCCCAGATGGGAGCACAGGAGAGTCCCTCCTGCGTCCCCCTCCTGACGGCCACCTGGAGGCCCCGCCCTCACTGAGTTGCAAACGCTCTGGGTGGTGGTGGGGTCTGGGAACTGGTGGCCAGGGGCCTGGATTCTGAGAATCTCAGCCAGGTTCCTTCCAGCTCAGGACACGGAGGACCTTCCCCACAGAGCCCTGCACCCCATTTTCACCTCCTCCCTCCCAGCCCCTCGTCAGCAGCCCAGAGTGGTGGGAGCTTTTGGGGTCCCACACCCAGGGCACCCCAGCTCTGCCTGCCCCAATTCCCTTCACAACAACTTCCTCTCTCTCTCTTCCTACCGTCCTCTCCCTCAGGCCCCACTGGCCACTGGTCAGCCGCCGCCTCCCCGGGGACAGCCGAGGGCAGCCAGGCCCCTAGGGGCTCCCTCCCTCTCAGGGAAGTTCACGCCCCAGGCCTTGGGGATCCCCAGAATGACTGGGGGTGGGGCAAGGTCAGGGGCAACTGCCCTCGGCACTCACAGCCTGGGCTCTGTGCTGCTGATGCACAGATGCCCCGGCCCTTGATTGTCAACCCGAAGGAGGGAGGAGGCACCTCGGCTCTGCCATCACCACGTGGACGGGGCCCAGCAGCCCCCTGCCAGCCAGCGCCCGCGCGGCTACAGCTCCCCCGGGGGGCCGCTGTCTCGGGGCAGCTCGCCGTTCAGGCCCAGGCTGCCGGCCGCCGGCGCCCCCAGGTAGCCGAGCAGGATCTCGCTGCGTCGCCGGGACAGCTGCAGGATGTCGTCGGCCAGCGCCGGCACCGAGGTGTACCGCACGTTGTCCAGGTCGAACATGTCCCGCAGGTACTGCACGATCTGGTGCTGGGACAGGGCTGGCATGAGACCCGGGCCCCGGCCCCTGCCCACCTGGTGGCCTCCAGACCCCCCAGCCCTCCCCTGGCCTCTGGGACACCGACCGAGTCTCGTGTCCTCGGGTTCTGGCCCCAGGACTCCCTCAGCCCCGCCCACCAGGCTCCCAGCGGAGGGGCAGCACGCTCTCCGGTACCCACTGGCCTTCCTAGGAGCAGCCCGCCCTGCACCCCCGGCACCTCCGGGCCGATGCCAGGGGCCGGGACAGCAGGCCCGAGGGAGCGGCGGCCCCAGCGCCCGCTCACCTTGAAGAAAGCACAGACTTCGGCGAGCTGGGGCTTGGGTCCAAGGAAGCCAAAGGCCAAGACGGGGCTCACGTGCTCCGATACGGAGTAGAAATGGGAGATGAAGCCGTCAGGCACCTGTAGGGAGCAAGGCTGAGCCTGGGACGCCGGTGTCCCCCTGAGGTCTGGTCTCAGAGGGGGCCTGGCTCGGTCACTTGCTGGCTGGGTGACCCTGGGCAGGAGACTCAGGAAGGCCGTCTTTCCACCTGTGCGGAACGGGGGCGACCTCGGGGCTGCTGTGAGGGCTGCATAAGGAGGGGCCTGGGGCCAGCACAGGAAGTGCCTGGGGCCTCTACTGGCAGCAGCTGGTATCAGCAGGGCAGCAGAGCCTGGCTGGCTGGAGGAACAATGGATTGCAGCCCCGATAGTGCAGCCAGCCTCCGCCTGGGAGCGCAGATAACAGCAGCCGATGGCAGGGAGGCCGCTCTGCCTGCCCCTGAGCATCCTGCCCCCCCCAGGGCCTCCCCTGAGCCAGCAGCCACGCCATGCCTGTGCCCTCCCTCCCCCAGAGATGCTCCTCCCTCTCTGAGGCCTTCAGCATCTCCTGATGCCGATGCTGCTGGGCTCCAGGGTGACACAGAGGTGCTCCTGGTAAAAGGGAGGTGCTGGCAGGACAGTGGCCAGCACTGTGACAGAGGCCAAAAGGGGCAGCCAGGCCTGGGGGCTCAGCAAGCACCCTGCACCGCCCCATTCTCCTCACACCTGCCCTGTCCTGCCTCAGCCAGGGACCAGCACGCCCTGACGGGAGGGTCAGCGGGGCGCCACACCCAGAGCCCCCACAGCACCCGCCAGGCCCCTCCAGGTCACTCACCATCAGCAGCCTCCTCTTGGCTTTGAGGACGGACCAGCACGCAGTGGCCAGGGCCTGCACCAGAGACAGACCAGTGGGAGCTGAGTAATGGGCAGGAAGACAGGGCCTGGTGCTGAGCTCTGCTGCTCCCTCCCCTCAGTCAGGAATCACGTCCACCGAAGTCTGCTCGTGCCCCTGACGCTGAGCCCGGGGGCCTGGGCTAGCCACGGAACATCTCTGAGCCCGTTTCCTGACCTGCGGCACGGCCATAGCCGGCGCCCCATCTCACTCAGTGGTGTGGGTCCATGGTGACCACCTGGACTGCCTGCCCTCTCCCGCCCCTGCCAGGTCAGGGCTTCCTGAGGGGCCCTGCAGGGGCCTCAGCGCAGTGCTTCCTCAGTAGCTCCCCTCCTTCTCCCCAGTGAGCCGCATTAACAGCCGCATTAACAGCGGCAGCAGTAAGGAGCGCAGCACAGACGAGCAGACAGTGAGCGCACAGTGCGGAAGGAAAGGCACAGGACAGCACTGGGTCCCTGGGAAGCTTCCCCAGGGCCGAGGGGAGGGGAGCCTGCGCAGGGGGTGGCCGCTGTCTGATGGTGGGAGCCAGCCTTGGCGCCCAGGCCAGGGGTGGAGGACGGGGGCCAGGCCAGCGGGCAGGAGCGGGCAGCACCCACCGTCTCCTTGAAGCTGTCGGACAGCCAGCGGTTCCGCAGCACGGCCAGCACGGAGGACGGCGGGTTCTCCAGGTCCTCGAAGGCGTCCATGAGGATGAAGTCCAGCACGATGTCGTAGAAGCTCATGCACACCACCTGCGGGGGCAGGCGGCACTGAGGGCGGGCCGGGGGGGCCGGGGCTGAGCAGACCCCTCCCTGCTCCACAGTGGGGTGCACTGGGGCCATCCCGCCCCGGCCTGGGCCTAGGACAGAGCGGACACGGGGGCTCCCAGCACCGATGGAGCCTTCCCAGCCCTCCACAAGGCGGAGCTCGGCCAGGCACCCCCTGCTCAGGGCGCAGGGCCTTAGCACGAACCAACTCACCCCGCGGCCCTCCAGCTCCAGCCGCGTGGTGGCCCAGGTCTCCGGCCGCAGAGCGTAGCTCAGCATCTCCTCGTAGCTCTCCAGGAAGCCTTTGGGGCTCTGGGGAGAAGCACGTCCGCGCGCGTCGGGGAGGAGTCGGGGACCCAGCTGGAGCAGATCCGCGGGGACAGGCTGGCCCAGAGGGAACACGCCGATCCCCGAGCAGCAGCCACGGAGAAAACGAGGCGAGAGGGTCCCCTGCCCACCTCGGGGTGCCTCTGCAGAGGACAGGGCGTTTGCAGGACACAAACCAGCGCCCAGCACGTCTCAGCCCGGCGCCTCCCTGAGCGCCCACCGCCTCCCAGGAGAGGCCGGTGCCACCGCAGGAGGGTGAGGGCATGGGGTGGAGCCAGGCAGCCAGAGATCCAAATCTCTGGGACCCTGAGCCTCATGTGAAACGGGAGAAGCTACAGCCCCACACGCAGGGCCTTTCGGGGGGAGTCAACCAGCCACGCACGTAACACAATCAGCCGTGCCCGGACCTCAGCGATGAATAGTGCATGACTGCGGCCGCCGCCACAGGCTGCCGGCACTCCGGACAAGCTCTGCACTCGCCCGCCCACGAGTTAGCTGCCACAGCCTGCAGTGTCCGGACACGGAAAGCTGGTATGTGCCGGGCACCGATCTAATAGAGATTAACTCATCTGATTCCTACGGATCTGTGAGGGACATGCCGGTGTCAGCCCCACTTCAGTTAGGAATACTGAGGTTCTGTGAGATCAGTGACATGCCCGAGAGCCAGGCGGGACAGAGCTGACACAGAACAACATGGACAGGCCGATGCCATTTACACAGAACCACGTGCAGCGGAGGCACGGGGCCAGTGCTCGCTAAAATGTGACGGGGTGGGGTAGGCGCTCACTGAGGAATGAGGGAACAAGGCACCCTACAAGCTGGATGGGGAGCGATGCAGGAGGCAGCTGATCAACGGTGCTCTCTCATCACTGATGTTTCTCTCTCCCCCTCTCTGAAATCAATTAAAAATGAGTGTCACAGTTAAAATAAATAAATACATTTAAAAACCAGAAAGCAAGGTGAGGGGGAAGAAAACCTGAAAGAAGATCCCCCGCGCGCCCCCTCCCGCCCCCCCCGCACAGTACCTTCTCAGCCTTGGTCATCAGGCCCGTCACCATCTGGCGGCCCACCTCCCCGAAGAAGAGCCGGTGAGTCTGGTCCTCCAGGAGGCCCTGAGGAAGGGGCGGGTGAGCTGGCCACGGGCCGTCCCCCCAGCCGTGAGGAGGGGGACACCGTGCCGAGTGAGTGAGCATATGCACAGAGGGCCCGCGAGGGAGCACGCCCCCAGGAGGCCTGCCTGGCCGCCCGTCCCGACTGCCCCTCCGCAGGCGCCGGCAGCACACCCACCTCGAACGCCTGCCGCACGCAGTGCAGCTTGGCCAGGAAGTCGTGGTCGCTGTAGCAGCACAGCAGCTCTGTCCTGAGGGGAGACACACACCGTCAGGCCACCTGGGCCCCGCCAGCGGCGCCTCCGTGTGGCTCTGAGGGGAGCCCGGGCTGGCCCTGCCTTGGCTTGTCAGCGTGACCTCGGGCAGGTGTCTGCCCCCCTCTAGGCCTCCGTCCCCCCAAACCAAAGGACGCGGCTGGCTGGCTGCTCTCTGAGGACGTGGCAGGTCTGGTCCCTGGGGGTCGGGCTGACCTGGGCCTCCTTCAGGCCCCATTAGCCAAGGACAGAAATGGCCAATGCTCCCAGGTGGCAGGACACCAGGCGGGGGCTGCTGCCCACGGGGTCTGCCTCCCCTTTACCCAGTCCCCAGGCCTTCAGCTTCAGCTTCCAACCATTTCAGTCAGCGAACTTGAAACATAATTTAAATGTGAGTCATGACCAAAAGCCAAGTTCTGAGGAGAATTCATGTAGAAGGAATAAGATGCCGACAATACCACAGAAAGGGGCAGAGGGCTGAGGATCAGCCCCCTGTGCTTCTGGGCTGGACTCTGAGCACTTAGGTCAGACACGGTACTGGGACCCTCCCAGGCCCTCTGTGATGGGGCAGGAGCTGGTGCGGCCCATCGGGGCCCTCAGTGAGCCTGGCCCAGCCGAGTCCTCACCAAAGGCCGCCGGCTGCTCGCCTCCTCCGAGGGGGACAGGGCCTGCCCGCCGGCCCCTGCCCCCGCCTCCCGCCCCCCTGCTCACCTGAGGGTCCGGCAGAGCACCTTGCCCTCCTTCACCAGCTGCAGCGCCTCCTCGTACGCGGCAGCGGGCCTGGAGAGCGGGATCAGGTAGTCGTCCACCTGCAGGGACTCAAAGAGCTGGGAGGGTGTGGGGAGAGTCGGTCAGAGCCAGTGTCCACAGCGGCCCCGTGAGGCCCATGCCCAGGGGACACCCTAGGCGGCCTCTCAGAGGAGATGTCAGAAGGAGGCAGAAGCCCGGGTTCAAGCCCAGCTCCAGCCCTCAGTGTCCCCAGGGGACCATACACTGGGCTTGAGCCCCTGTCCTCCCGCCCAGGCCCGGACAGCTGGCCGGGCACACACGGCAGCAGACTGGTGCCAAGCAATGGGCATGCGGCATAGGGAAGGGAGAGGTCATCGGGGACCCTGCCCTCACCCCTAAGACCCGGGACCCCTGGCTTCTGAGGCCTCCCCACCCCCAGCCCCTGCACGAGTCCCCGGGGAGCAGCACGTGGTGGCTGCCAAACTGCTCCCGGAGGAGGAAACGGCTGCCTTTCCCACGACCGTGCTCACCCAGGGCCGCAGAGGGTCCTCCCCTGTCCTCCCCTGTCCTCGGTGTCCACCACCTCCTCCCGCTCACCTCGGGTGTGTGTGTGTGTGTGTGTGTGTGTGTGTGTGTCCGCTCACCTCGGGTGTGTGTGTGTGTGTGTGTGTGTGTCCGCTCACGTCGAGGGGGGGGGTGCGCGTGTGTGTGTGTGTGTGTGTGTGTGTCCGCTTACCTCGGGGGGGGGGGTGCGTGTGTGTGTGTGTGTGTGTGTCCGCTCACCTCTGGGTGTGTGTGTGTGTGTGTGTGTGTGTCCGCTCACCTCGGGGGGGGGGGGGTGCGTGTGTGTGTGTGTGTGTGTGTCCGCTCACCTCGGGGGGTGTGTGTGTGGTGTGTGTGTGTGTCCGCTCACCTCGGTGTGTGTGTGTGTGTGTGTGTGTGTCCGCTCACCTCGGGTGTGTGTGTGTGTGTGTGTGTGTGTCCGCTCACCTCGGGGTGTGTGTGTGTGTGTGTGTGTGTGTCCGCTCACCTCGGGTGTGTGTGTGTGTGTGTGTGTGTGTGTGTCCGCTCACCTCGGTGTGTGTGTGTGTGTGTGTGTGTCCGCTCACCTCGGTGTGTGTGTGTGTGTGTGTGTGTGTGTCCGCTCACGTCGGGGGGGGGTGCGCGTGTGTGTGTGTGTGTGTGTGTGTGTCCGCTTACCTCGGGGTGGGGGTGTGTGTGTGTGTGTGTGTGTGTGTCCGCTCACCTCGGGTGTGTGTGTGTGTGTGTGTGTGTGTGTGTCCGCTCACCTCGGGGTGTGTTGTGTGTGTGTGTGTGTGTGTCCGCTCACCTCGGTGTGTGTGTGTGTGTGTGTGTGTGTGTGTGTCCGCTCACCTCGGGGTGTGTGTGTGTGTGTGTGTGTGTGTCCGCTCACCTCGGTGTGTGTGTGTGTGTGTGTGTGTGTCCGCTCATCTCGGGGGGTGTGTGTGTGTGTGTGTGTGTGTGTCCGCTCACCTCGGGTGTGTGTGTGTGTGTGTGTGTGTGTGTCCGCTCACCTCGGTGTGTGTGTGTGTGTGTGTGTGTGTGTCCGCTCACCTCGAGGGGGGGGGTGCGTGTGTGTGTGTGTGTGTGTGTCCGCTCACCTCGGGGGTGTGTGTGTGTGTGTGTGTGTGTCCGCTCACCTTGGGGTGTGTGTGTGTGTGTGTGTGTGTCCCCGCTCATCTCGGGGGGGGTGTGTGTGTGTGTCCCTGCTCACCTCGGTGTGTGTGTGTGTGTGTGTGTGTGTCCCTGCTCACCTCGGTGTGTGTGTGTGTGTGTGTGTGTGTCCCCGCTCACCTCGGGGTGTGTGTGTGTGTGTGTGTGTGTGTGTCCGCTCACCTCGGGGTGTGTGTGTGTGTGTGTGTGTGTGTGTGTGTGTCCGCTCACCTCGGGGGGTGTGTGTGTGTGTGTGTGTGTGTGTCCGCTCACCTCGGGGGGGGTGTGTGTGTGTGTGTCCCCGCTCACCTCGGGGGGTGTGTGTGTGTGTCCCCGCTCACCTCGGGGGGTGTGTGTGTGTGTGTGTGTGTGTCCGCTCACCTCGGGGTGTGTGTGTGTGTGTGTGTGTGTGTGTGTGTGTCCCTGCTCACCTCGGTGGCAGAGAAGAAGGACTCGTCGGAGATCAGGCTGTCCTCATCGTCCGCCCGCAGGCGCAGCGAGCCCTCGGCCAGGGGCAGCATGAGGGTCCGCTCTGGGAAGAGCAGGGCGGAGGGCTGAGCGGGGACTCCGGAGCACGGAGCTGACCTGCGGACTCAGAGCCTAGAACCCTGACAGGCGGACAAGGGCGACGAGCACAAAGCCCCTATTACTGAGCACTGTGCGTGAAGACGGGCTCAGTGCTCACACGTGGCCTCCTCCAGTCCTGAGTCAGCCGTGAGGTGGGCACCGTGAGGCGTGGGAACGAGGCTGTGCAGGACCTGCCCACAGCCACACAGCCGGACCCCGAGGCCTGGAGGCCCCGGGATCTTCAGGGGAAGTCGCTCCCCTGACAGGCTGAACTGAGCCAATGACAGATACCAAAGGGCTTGAGGGAGTCCACTCTGCTCCTGCCCACCATGTATCGGGGAACGGCTCTGCCCCTCCTGCAGCCTCAGTTTCCCCATCTGTGCAAAAGATTGGAGGAGGTCTGAGGGCCCTGGGGATTCTGTCTGGCTGATGCACTGAGGGGGTCACGCCCCAGCTCTCTCACCGCCTCCCGCCTCCCGCCTGCCCCACCCCACCGCAGCCTGGGGGGCCGCTCACCCAGGTCCAGCAGCAGGCTGTCGGACGGGAAGGTGGACCCAAACTCCTCCTGCAGGTGGTAGGCCCGGTGCAGCAGGGACTCCAGCTTCTCTGCGAACTCCCTCCGCTGGGACTCTGGCTGCGGGTGAAACAGCGCCCATCGCCCCAGGCCCGCCAAGCGCCCATGCCAACAGCCCCTCCCCTCAGCAACAATGGCGCCCGGCCTCTGGGGAGAGGAGCTGGCCCTGGGCCCCCCCGGTGAGAGCACAGATCTGGACCTGAGCTGCCCAATCCAGGAGCCACTACCACATGTGGACAGAGAACTCTGAAGTGGCCAGTCCCAACTGGGATGTGCCCAAAGTATAATCCACTCTGGGTTTCAAAGACTTAGTACCAAGCAAGTAAATAAATAATCTCGGTGATTGTCCATCACACGTTGAAATGGTAACATTCGGGATACATTAGCTTGAATAAAATACATGGTTAAGTTAACTCATCATTTCCCTTTTACTTTTTTCTTTTAATATATATTTTATTGATTTTTTTACAGAGAGGATGGGAGAGGGATAGAGAGCCAGAAACATCGATGAGAGAGAAACATCGACCAGCCACCTCCTGCACACCCCCTAATGGTCGGCTTGGGGACTGAAGGGTCCCGGGTTCGATTCCGGTCAAGGGCATGTACCTTGGTTGTGGGCATATCCCCAGTAGGGGGTTTGCAAGAGGCAGCTGATAGATGACTCTCTCTCATCGATGTTTCTAACTCTCTATCCCTCTTTCTTCCTCTCTGTAAAAAAATCAATAAAATATATTTTTTTAAAAAGATAAAAGCCATTGACATTTTATATTGGTGAATTTTATGGTTTGAGAATTATGTTTCAAGAAACTTGTTAAAAAACGTTTAGCATAGGAAAATACCCAGAACGTCTACGGCCATATCACCCTGAACCGCCCGATCTCGTCTGATCTCGGAAGCTAAGCAGGGTCGGGCCTGGTTAGTACCTGGATGGGAGAAAAATACCCAGAAGGACACTAAGCGGTTGTGTTTGGATGAAGGGTTCCGGGCATCAGCAACACTGATGACAAAGATATTAGGGTCATTTTCTGAGAGCCTACTATGGGCCGGATCACATGGTGGCACTGACATCCCACCGACGACACCAGGGAGGGCAAAGGCCTTTGCCAAGATCAGAGTCTGAGCTCTTATTTTCCCACGCTTTTCTGTCTGTATTTTCACTATTTTGTAAGGAGTGTTTCTCTGCTTTCACAATCAGAAGCACAATGGAAGTTGTAGGATGTTACACTGTGGCATTAGCAGTAAGTATAATTGGGACACTGAGCTCCTCCCTCCACCTCCCTGCCCTACCCTCCCCCGCCCCCCCCCCCCCCGCCTGCCCACACGCAGAGTGGCCCAAAGCAGCTGCCTCCTAGGGCACCGACGGCTTGCTTGCGCCACAGGCGTTTCCCAACCTTTGTGTCCACAACCAGGTGGCCATGCCTGTGTGACAGCCTCTGTCTGAGAGAATGCGCCAGCGGGGGCGGAGGGCCCGTCACCCACTGGTTACAGGCTGTGCCAGGCATGTCCCCATCCTGTTGCTACAAATGCTGATTCCCAGACTCCCGGCCAACAGAGGCACAGGTGGAGCAAAGCAGGGGGCGGGGAGGAAGACAAAGAAACTCTCCCCTCCTCCTCCTCCTCCTGCCTCCCACCATACCTCTGCCCCACCATACCCCTGCCCCACCCTACCAAAGTGGGGTCAGCCCCATACAAATGACACTGCTGTGGATATTTGTATGTAATATCTAGGTGCTAGCTTCCAGGGCACATCCCTCCAGCCCTGGGACAACCCAGCTCCTCCCTCACCTGTACACCCAAACCCCGGGAGGAATAACCGCCTCCCGTTTCAACAACTGAGGTTGCTCCCATTTCCTGGCTAACACCGGACTGACGTCAGGGACAGAAGTGTCGGACGGCTCCCCAGAGACGGCCCTCCCGTGTGGCCTCGCTCCAGCAGAGCACCGGAGCTCAGAAAGACTTCGTTTTTAATACAGAGAAGTGCCAGGAATAAAGCAGCCCTAGCCAGCTGGGCTCAGTGGACAGTGTCGGCCTGTGGACTGAAAGGTCCCAGGTTCGATTCTGGTCAAGGGCACATGCCCAGGTTGTAGGCTTGGTCCCCAGTAGCAGGTGTGCAGGAGGCAGCCGACCAATGATTCTCTTACCATTGATATTCCTATCTCTTTCTCCCTCTCCTTTCCTCTATGAATTAAAATAAAAATCTATTTAAAAGAATAAAACTGCTGGCACCAGTTTGGCTCAGTGGATAGAGCGTTGGCCTGCGGACTGAAAGGTCCCGGGTTCGATTCCGGTCAAGGGCATGTATGTACCTTGGTTGTGGGCACATCCCCAATAGGGGGTGTGCAAGAGGCAGCTGATCGATGATTCTCTCTCATAGATGTTTCTAACTCTGATCCCTCTCTCTTCCTCTCTGTGAAAAATCAATAAAATATATTTAAAAAAAGAAGAATAAAACAGAAATGGCCCACAAGCTCATCATGTATACAAGCCCCGCCCATGCATGTGCTCAACATGAGAAAAGTCCAACAGCACAGGAAAGTCCTGAAAAGTGCAGGGAAGTACCATACAAGCCTTTCCACCTCTCCCTGCAGCCCCGCTCCCACAGGGCACTGCTAACCATTTCCCACGTGTACCTGTCACGGAAAGGAAGACTGCACGCATGTACCAGCAGCTACCAGGAAGCGCACAGATGCACGGATGTCTTTTAAAAACGCACACCTAGCTGAAACTGGTTTGGCTCAGTGGATAGAGCGTCGGCCTGTGGACTGAAAGGTCCCAGGTTCAATTCCAGTCAAGGGCATGTACCTTGGTTGCGGGCACATCCCCAGTAGGTGGTGTGCAGGAGGCAGCTGATCGATGTTTCTAATTCTCTATCCTTCTACCTACCTCTCTGTAAAAAAAATCAATAAAATATATTTAAAAATAAGTAAAATAAAAATGCATACCTGCATCATTTTATACACATTCTCCATCTTGCTTTTCTCACTTGCTATATCGTGGAGATAGCAGCCTAACAGCCCACATAATTTCCCTCAGCCTTTTTTTTTTAGTTTATTTATTTATTTATATATATATATATTTTTTAAATATATTTTATTGATATTTTACAGAGAGAAAGAGAGAGGGATAGAGAATTAGAAACATCGATGAGAGAGAATCATCGATCAGTTGCCTCTTGCACACCCCCCACTGGGGATGTGCCCGCAACCAAGGTACATGCCCTTGACCGGAATCGAACCCGGGACCTTTCAGACCGCAGGCTGACGCTCTATCCACTGAGCCAAACCGGTTTCGGCGTTTTTTTTGTTTTGTTTTTTTAATATGTTTTTTTTCATTTCAGAGAGGAAGGGAAAGGGATAGACGCATCAATGATAACAGAGAATCATCGATCGGCTGCCTCCTGCACATCCCCTACTGGGAATCAAGCCCGAAACCTGGACATGTGCCCTGACCGGGGATGGAACCGTGACCTCCCGGTTCATAGGTTGATGCTCAACCACCAAGCCATGCTGGTCAGCCATCCCTTGGCCTTATAACAGCTGCACAGTATCACACACCCTACTGATAGTTCCCAGTTTTTCAACTATTACAAAATAATGCTTCAGTGAACATCCACCCTAGGACATACATTTGGCGTGCTCTTCACACACGTTTTATTTTAGCTTCTTCACTGAGTCTCTTTCCTGACACTGAAATAAAGGTTCACTGCAGAAAACTTACACAATGCCCCTCAAAAAGTCTAGGACAAAGGCCATGTGATCCGCTGCCCAAGGAACAGAGGCTATTTCCATCAGTCCCGCAGGAACTGGCGTCAGGGTGTAAGCATCTCTGTGGTTTACTGCATACTTACCGAGCGCCAGGCATGTGCTCGGCACGTTACTGGATGGACTGACAACCTGACCAAGGGGAAAACTCCATCCAAGGGGATGAGTGACTGGTAGACAGGAGGCAGGGCTGCTAGGCTGCCTCCGAAAGTCTGGCTGCCCACCGGCCTCTCCGCGGTCAGGGGTGGGGACCTACCTCAGAAAGCACCTCGGAAGCGGTCTCGGGGTTCCGGAGGCCGTCCCCTGGTGTGGGGGTGCTGCCGCTGTCTCCCCTCTGCCCCACGCTCAGCGCCTGCTCCCATTTTTGCAGCGCCTCCTCGAATAACTCCATGCCTGGGCACGGGCGGAGAAGGGAGAGTCAGGCCCAGCAGGGAGCAGCCGGGCCCTGCACAGCGTCGCCTGAGAGGGCCCCGACGGACAAGAAGGAGCAGGACCGTGTGGGCCGGATCCTGATCAGTTTTTATTTATTTATTTTTTTAAAATATATTTTATTGATTTTTTACAGAGGGGAAGGGAGAGGGATGGAGAGCTAGAACACCGATGAGAGAGAAACATCGACCAGCTGCCTCCTGCACACCCCCTACCAGCAATGTGCCTGCAACAAAGGCACACGCTCTTGACTGGAATTGAACCTGGGACCTTTCCGTCCGCAGGCTGACGCTCTATCCACTGAGCCACACCGGTTTCGGCTTGATCGCTTTTTAAAGATGCTGAGTTTATAGGCATTATTTAGATCTGATTTGTTCCCACCCTGTCCCCTGCCCAGAAGTGGCTGGAAACCAGGGAGTGAGGGTTTGGGGGCAGGGAGGGCGAAGTGGGTTGCAAAGCAGCCCCTGGAGAAGTGCCCTGGGCCTGGCCTGGGCCATTCCCGCTGGCCTGCCCCACCCCGGGGAGCTCAGGCCACCTCCGGCCTGTACCTTGCATGTAGAGGCTCTCGGCATTGCCATCGCTGGTCATCACAGCCTCCTCCATCCCTCTGCCATCCCATGGTCCCGAGCCCGCAGCTGCGGGGCTGGATGTGTTCACCGCCACCATCTAGACACAAAGACCCAGGGCAAGGGGTGAGGCTTTCCCAGTCCCTCTGCAGGCCCCGGCCGCCCCAGCGCCTGACCGAGTGCCTCACACACCCGCTCCAGGCACCATCCCTGGAGCCAGCCCCGAGTGCAGAGGCCCAGGCCTCACACAGCCTGGTCCTCCGTCTGCGAGCCCTGACACCTCACAGAAACCGCCGGGGTGGGAGGAAATATGGAGGCCCACACCCAACCCAGGACTCAGCAGCCCCCTACGAAGCCCGCCCTGGGCCCCTTCCCTGCTCTGAACTCCGCTGCCAGTCAGACAAGGAAGACTGAGGGAGCACCCAGCACATACGGCCAGCCACGGCCCATGGCTGCCACACAGGCAGCCACCTCCGTGACGGCTCTGGTTTCTCCAGAACAAGAGCTGCCTCTTGCTCACCCCTGGTCCCCAGGCAGGCCCCGTGCAGAGCTGGGGCTCAGTCCTGACGGGGTGAATGAATAGCTAGATGAGTGAATGAGCCGAAGTCACTCCCCAATGACTATAACCTCTCTTTGTCTTATTCACTTCTGTATCCTCAGCACCAAGAAGAGTCCCTGGCCCAAAGCAGATGTTCACTCAACATCTAATGAATGAATGAGTGAATGAATGAACTTTCATAGATAAGTATCTCCCCCAACAGCCATGAGCTTCTCTTCTGCACCTACCCATGTTTTCCCGCCCATGCCTGGCACTCAGTGAGCGATCAATGGCCATCTCTAATAGCCTGCATGGATGGATGGATGATGAGTGAACAAATGCACGCATGCATGCATGAATGAGTGAAAGACTAAATGAAATCTCTACGCCCATCTCCCTACCACTCCACAGCCCCGAGGGCAGAGACTGCCTCAGTAGCTGGGGCTGAGCCTGAGGCTGGGGCAGGCCCCTGGGAGGCACCCCCCGTCCTCACCGAGGCCAAGCTGTGGGAGGAGCCTGAGCGCTTGCTGGGCTCAATGGAGGAGATGCCGCTCAGCGTGTCGTTGCTCTTGCTACTGGGGCTCTGCACCCTCCGGCTGGAGTAGCCTGTGAGGACAGGGAAGAAGGGGTCCCGCAGGCTTCCATCGGCCTCTGGACGGCTGTCCCCCCCAGAACCCGCTCCCCTCCTCCTCTGGAGTCTGTCCTGACCTTCGACTCCGGTGCCGGCAGAGCACCCCGAGCTGTGCATCTGGCAGAAGACTGCTGGCCCTGCCACTCGCTGTCTCCCCACCCCCAGCACAGCGCCCCCCCACCCCCCAGCCCCCCTTCCCCGCCCCTCCTTCCTCCGCCCATGCTGCTGGGCGAGGGGCTGACTGGGAATTCTCCTTCCAAAAGGATTCAAGGTAACACTTTTGAAGATACACCAAGGACAGAGGCTGGTGCCAAAGTGGCTCCCGGTTTCCCAGGGGCCAATGCCAAGCAGAAGCCCAGCGAACCAGCGTTTCTCGGGTCGTTCTGAACAAACCTAAAGACTCCCTTTCCCACGGGGAAGATAAGACCTTCCCTTTGCGATGATAATTCAAACGAAAGCTCATTTCACACAGGACCCAGGTTTACCCAAAGGGCCCAGGTAATGAGGACAGCCGCTACCTCCTGGACACGGGCTAGGCCACACCACCCCCACGTCCTTCCACTGTGAACCCCGCTTCCCAGGATGTCCCTGGCCCAGGACCCCACAGTTAACAGGGGCCCAGCTGGTGCAGGCCAGGCCTCCCCTCGCCTCACACCTACCTTTCTTCACCGACGGGGTCTTCTTGGCCATGAGGACGGGGAGGGGCACCGTGCCCAGATGCTCACCTCCCATCTCAGGGCCGACCTGCTTCTTCCTCCGCCTCCGCCTCTTCAGCTGGTGGGCGGCCAGGGCCAAGGCCACGGTCCCCAGGGCGGTGGCAAACAGGACCTTCCGCAGGCCTGGTGTCAGCCGCAGCTGCGAGAATGCAGACTGCAGGGAAAGAGGGGGCAGCTGCTGCATCTCCCCGGAGAGCGGGGAGCGTGCCGGGCCCTGGGGATACCTGCAGACCAGGGGGACGGCCACCTCAAGAGAGGGGACCTGGCCAGCCGCTCTGAAGTGTGGCCCACACAGGTGTAAAGGGAGGGCTGGGGATGGCAAAATGACGATGCCAAGGAGATCAGCCGGGGCCCAGCGGGTCATGGCTAGCAGCTGAGTGCCTGGGTGCCTGCCGTCAGGCGCTGCACCAGGACTTCCCCGGCGTTCCCGGTCTGATCCTGTCCTTCTCCCGGTGAAGAGTCTGAGGCTCACCCTGCTGTTGAGACCCATGGTCAAGGTGACAGAGAGACAGACACTGAGCCCAGGTCTGCCAGCTCCATTACTCAAGGGCTTCTTCAAGACGATGACATTCACTCCACCCAACCGTCCGCATCCCTCCTCCATTCTCACTCTGCCTGCTGGACCCAGAGTCCCTCTGGTGGCGCTCACCCCACGAGGCAGAGCTTTAGAGGGTCAGGAGGCCTGGTCAGCACAGGTGAAGGCCAGGCGAGGGGCCCTGGACTCCTAGCCCGCTCCCTCTTGCTCTGCTCAGACAGGAGGCACCGGACGCCTGAGCAGCAATGACGAGGGCCCGGTTTTCCAGATGGTCAGCGCTTCAGGGACCAGAGCGATTAAGGCAGGACCACGAGCCACCCACTCCTCACCTGTCCCAGCGTCGTGTACAGGAACACAGGGATCTCGGCCACCGTCATGGCCAGGGCCTGGATCATGGACATGCCCTCCGTCCTCCGGAACGCCATGGCGGGACCGGCACCCAGGCCAGAGCCCCGGGGGGGAGTGTGTCCTGGGAGAGCGTCTTCAGCTGGCTGCCGGCCGGGTCCCAGGAGCCATGCACGGCCCCGAGAAACAGGAATGTGCACACCGGAGGGTCCCTCCACAGAGCTGAGGGACAGACCACGTCAGACACGAGGACATGTGCACAGGAGAAATTCACACAAGTGCCTGGGGCATCTGGAGGGCAGAGCCTGCACCCGGAATGCCAGGGCGGGCAGGAAGGCGGCCACATGCCCCACAGCCCCTCTGCCCGCCATGAGCCGGGGGCAGAGGCGGTGTCGCTGGCATGCTGGCCCAGAGCAGCCCCAGGGAGGAGAGGGAGGGTCACTCAGACGTCCTGGCCTTTCTGCTGGACAAGAACCTCAGGCCTCTAAAGAGCCAGGCCCCTGAGAATCATTACAACGTGTTCAGCTCCCACAAAGCCAAGAATGCTGTACTTCCTGTGTGCAAACAGCGGCCATTTCCTCCCGTCATAACAATGGCAGCTTTACACCTCTGTGCATGGTTTGTGCTGAGTTCTTCATCTATATTATTTCTCTGACGGATGGCAATTCTGTAAATAGATGCCCTCTACCTGTGCCCCCAACCATGCCAACTGCCAATGAGGAAACTGAGGCTCACAGAGGCGGCCAGGAGTCCCAACTGACACAGAGCTGGTGTGAGGCAGGGGCAGAGCTGGGACCGAGGTCTCCCGGACCCCAGTCTGTGCTCAATTCCACGTGGAGCAGGAAGTGGCAAGCCCCAAAGACAACAGACCACAGGGCAACTTTCCCCTGGGGTCTTCCGGGACCCTCCCAGGGCACCCGCTGCCCATTCCAAACAGCGAGAAAGCGGCTTAACCACAGAGAGCGGTCCCCGCACACCACCCCGAGGCCAGGACGCCTTCCAGGTCTCCCCCGGGGGAAGCTCAGGCAGAAGGAATGTGCAGGCCACACAGACCCTGTCTCCTTGGGCGGGCGGCCAGAGTCACTGGACCAGCACAAGAAACAGCGCATTCCCGGGGAGTGGGAAGGAAGAACAGCGCTATCAGCCCAGATCTAGGGCTGGGCTCCAGGGTGAGGGGGCTGGCTGGGAAATGTCCTGGGGCTGAGGGAACCGTCATGGCGAGGGCAGTAGCCCTCCTGCCGGGAGGCTGCAAATTCAGCTACGTGATGGCCAGTGGTCAGGGCCGGGGTCCATATCGTAAGCCGCCTCTCTCACCCTCTTCAGCAGCTGTTTCCCAAGCACTGACTGCAGGCCAGGCCGGGACAGGCTCTCCACGGAGGGCCTGGGTCTCCCAGGGTCACTCACAGAACTCTCGTGACCACTGCATGCAATGGGGAAACTGAGGCTCTGAGAGGTAAGTGGCCTGACTGAAGTCCCCGAGTCAATGGCCAACCAGGGATGTGACCTCAGCTGCCCGCTGCAACTGCCACCTCTCCAGGCCACACCTGAGGCCTTCTGGGTCCCCAGGAAAGACGCCCATACGCAGCACTAAGGCTGAGCCCAGCCACACGCTCCAGGAGGGAGACAGGGCTGGGAGGCCTGGCCTGTGTCTGCAGGGAGGTCAAGAGCAGCCCCTGAGCCTGCTTCACTCCAAGGACGGATCCAGATCCAGCCCAACAGCGCTCTCCAGCCCCCGGCTCTATCCAGGGAAAAGCCTCCGTGATGGTATCCCCACCCCACAGACACTTCTAATGCCATCCGTCCCGCCCCCCTCCCCGGCAGTCCCGGGCACCTGCTCATTCCATCTCCCCACAGCACTTACCACACCCTCAGCCTGGATGCCCACACTCTCCACCCCCTCTCCCTGGCCGCTCCCATGAACGGCTCTGGCCTTAGCAGCCTCCCTTTCGGTCTCGACCTCAGCAACGACCCTGACCCAGGCGCTCCCTCGAACCACCCTCTGCCCAGGCTCACTCAGTTCATTTCACCCTGGACACCTCACCAGTCCGACCGGGCAGGGAGCTGGGCAGTACACCCTGGACCTCAGCAATCTCCCCGCCTCCCCGCCTTCACAATCTTTTCAGCCCGTCCATCCCGACCCCTCCCGGAGCAGCCGGGTCAGGCCCCGCCCCTCCGGCCCCGGACCTCGGGGTAACTCCGAGGGTCCGCCAGGTGCCCTCGGTCGCCGCCACGACCGGCGCACCGCTCCTTCCATCCCGGGTGCCTTCCCGGCCCCGCTCCGACCTCCACCGCGTTCCAGGCCCGAGCATCCCCCCGCTGGCCGGGCGCCTTCCGTTCCAGCTCTCGCGCCGCCCACGGCCAGGCACCTGCTCATTCCAACCCGGGCCCTTCGAGGCCGGCTGAGCCCGGACACCTGCGCCCTCCCCGGGCCCCGCGCGGGCCCGGCTCCCGCCGGCTGCAAGTCTCCGCCCCGGGCCCTGCCGCGCTGCCCGGCCGCCCGGCGGGCTCAGCCCCGGCCGCCACTCACCCGGGATCCCATCGCTGCGAAAGGGCAGCGTCTCCTTCCCCGGCGGCCGCGCAACCAACCTCTCAGCCGCGGGGGCGTGGCCTCACGCACGGCCAAGGCCCCTCTTGGCCAATGAGCGTCCCTGAATCCGGGCCGCTCGGGCTTCTGGTCCAGGGGGCGTGTCTCCTTCCGCCCCGCCCCCTAGTGCGGTTGAGGCAGGAAAGGGATCTTTCCTGCCCTTTGATTGGCCCGAGGGCTGACGTAGATTGACACGGAGGCTGGTTAAGTGAGGCGCAGCAGCTCTTAAAGGGGAAAGCCATCAGGTTCGGAAGGGGCTGTATGGAAGGAAGCTGCGGCCCGGTGCGCCCACGTGTTTGGCTCCGGCACCCTTTGGGTCCCCACAGACAAGTCCTTCCCGCCCTCCAAGCGTCCATTTTCAAATGTCAGCGCCACTGTATCCTCTTCAACATTTGCCAAGGCCACCTTCTCCTGGAGCTCTTGGCAAAAGTGCTGTCCCCTGCCAGCCAGCGTCTCCCCTGGAGCTGGAGCCCAGTGGTTCCGTTCTGGTTCGGACAGTGCCGTTGTGCCTTGTGACAAACACTGGGTTTGGAATCAGTTCTACCACCTCAGCTCTCTGGAGGCGATTCCGTGTCCCCCTCCGTAAAAATGGGGATGCCATTCCTGCCTCCCAGCACTATGGTTGGGCTTGGAAGAAAACAGGGTGAAGAGCTGGGTACAACTAAGTTTCTTAAAAAGTGATTTTCTGTAAGGTCACATTCTTTCATTCATTCAACAACTATTTCTGGTTGCCAGCCCTTTGCCAGAGTGGTGGACAAGATACATTGCAATTAAGCCCTAACCAGTTTGGCTCAGTGGATAGAGCCTTGGTCTGCGGACTGAAGGGTCCCAGGTTCCATTCAGGTCAAGGGCATGTACCTTGGTTGTGGGCACATCCCCAGTAGGAGGTGTGCAGGAGGCAGCTGATCGATGTTTCTCTCATTGATGTTTCTAACTCTCTATCCCTCTCCCTTTCTCTCTGCAAAAAGATCAATAAAATGTATTTTTTAAAAGATACATATTATTAAAATACTTAAATACACCTTCAGGGACCTGGGGAGCATGTGTGTGTGTTTGCGGGGGGGGGGGGGTGTTGGAGGAGCTCAATCAGCTGTTCCCAGGGGTGGAAGGAGAGCCCAGCCAGCCTGTCCTCGGCTCGGTTGTCCTCAGTGCCAAGGTCAAGGGCAGAGGGAGGATGCTGGAGAGGTCAAGGTGGTGGTGGTGAGCGGCGCAGAGACCCAAGGCCAAGGGGGCGGGCAGACGGGGATGCGCAGGGACAGAGCGCGATGAGAGGCACCGATCGATGGAGCGGGGCCCCGCGAGGAGGAAGCCCGGGGCCGCCAGGCGGCGCGAGAGGCCGCGGGGACGGAGCCCGCAGCGCCCGCCGCCCCGCCCCGCGGCCCAGGCTCCGCCCGGCCGCCCCGCCCTGCGCTCGGGCTCGGTCCTGGCGGCGGCGGCGGGCAGAGGGCTCCCGGGGGCGAGGCGGGCGCCGGCAGCAGGTGGGCGGGGTGCGGCGGCGGGGGCGCCGGGCTGCGGGGGCCGCGGCCCTCGGAGCGCCATGGACTTCAACATGAAGAAGCTGGCGTCGGACGCGGGCATCTTCTTCACGCGGGCGGTGCAGGTGAGGCCGGGCCCGATCCCCGGGGCCCGGGGGTGGGGGTGGGGGGCCGCCAAGGGCTGCCCTGCAGCCGAGCCAGAGCCCGGGGCGCGGAGAGGCCCCGGAGGCCGCGCCCCCTCCCCTGCGGGCCCCGGCCCCCCGCATCCCGCTCCTGCTGCCCGGAGAGAGCTCCGGCGCCGGCCGCACCCTCCCTCGACGTGGCCGGGCGGGGAGCTGAGCAGGGCCGGCCCCGCTGGCTGCCGGGGAGGTATCGGGGCGCAGCCGGTGACCCCGCTGCCCGGGCCCCCGCCCAGGGCCCGGTGGGAGCTCCGCTGCGGAGGGGAGAGGCCCCCAGCCGCGCCTGCTCCGGGCCCTTGTCCAGCAGTGACTCCGGCTCCTCTGGCTCCTGGCAGGCCTCGGCAGGCCGGAGCCCCGGGCCAGGGATTCGTGCATCCCCCCCCAAGACCCCGCCTGCCGGCCTCAGTCTGCGCCCCCGCGCAATGGGCGGGCGGTCCGGGACTCCTGCACGTCCCTTTCACCCGCCTGGATAGCCAGTCCGGAAGCCCAGGGCCGGGGTAACTTCCTTTCCGCTCCTGGGGAGGCCTGTTTCCTCTTACTCCCGGGCCTGGGGGGTCCGGCCCGGGACCTTGGAAAGCTGCCTGTCTGTCCGGGCCAGTGATGCTGGGACTGGAACCAGTCCTCTCCACTGGGAGGCAGGCAGCGAAGGGGATGGTAGAGCTGGGCCAGCGGTGGGTGTGGGGCGCCCCCTGGGGAAGGGGCGTCACGCTCTGGGCATCAGTTTCTCCATCTGAAACATGGGGACCGCCCTCCCTCCATCCCGGCACGGCTGGCAGGGCTCCTGGCAAAGCCTGGCAGGTGGAGCTCACCACAGGCAGGCTCCCTGTGGTGCGGACGCTGCACCTGTGCAGCCGGTGACCCTGGGAAGTCGCTCCCGCGGCCTCCAGTCCCCTCCCGCGGAGCCGGACCTGGTGGAACTGGTCTGTGCTGGGCCTGCTGGGCCTGCGGTCCCGTCTGGTGTCCGTCCTTGGCCTGTTGTTTGTTCTCTGGAGGAGCCCAGCCCGTCTCTGGGAAGCCATGTGGCCATGTTTACTAGAAAGCACAGCAGCCCGTTCCGGAGCCCTGCAGGTGACTCCAGCGCGGTGGGGACCCCGGAGCCCCTGGGGCAGCCCGCCTCCCTGGCAGGTGGGGAGTCCTCCCCAGGCTGGAGTAGCAGGCGTGTATCTCTCACATCTGGGAAGAACTGATCCGGTTTCCTCTGCCAGGACCCGTGGAGCCGGGCACGGAGAGGCTTGGGGCCCTCGGCCTGCCTTCGCCTGGTGGGCCAGGCCCACGGGGGACCCGCACCAGAGGGGGAGGCAGGCCCAGGCCCAGCCTCCTGGGTGGAGGAGGGAGCTGGGAACTTTATAAATAGAGGCTTTCTCTGGCTTGCACGCCCACCCCCTGCTGCTGCCATGTTGCAGGGAGCAGCCGTGGACCACAGGCTGCAGCTTCTGAAGCGTGGGCCCTTCCCCTCCCAGGATCGGGGCAGGATCGGGGCAGGGGGGCAGGGGCAGGGGGGCAGGCCAGCGGAGGCAGGGCCTGAATTGTGAGCTGAGCAGGAGAGGACACTCGGGACCTGCCCAGGCCAGGCTGTCCGGGAGAGGAGTCAGCCAGGAGAGGCGGGAGGGGTGTGTGAGTGACAGTGTCCCAGCAGCGCCTCTGCAGGTCCCGGGGCGAGCTGGGGAAGGGCTCAGCTCTTCCATGTACCAGGGCCTCATCTGTTAGGAACAGGACCTGGGCTGAGGGGGACGGGGGAGAGAATCCGGAGGGCAGGACCCCTTTGGCATGGGCGATCCTGGGGTGGCTTCTTAGCCCCTGAACTGTGCCTTGAACGTCAGGAGGGGTTTGTGATGTGCGTCCAGGGGGTGGGAAGGGCCCAGTAAGGGCAGTGAGGCAGGAAAACCTGAGGCAAGCCTGGATAGGGTGCTGTGGGGGCGGGGCGGCCTGTACAGGTGATAGAGCTAATACTGTCAGTGGTGATTACAGTAATAGTAATAGCAGGAGCAGCAATGATAAAAGCCAGGGAGGTGGTAGCATCGTCATGATCTGAGCAGGCAGCTGTGGACACGGGGTGGATGCCCAAGAAGTGGGGCGAGCCTGGCAGGACTTTGAACCTGGGTGGACATGGGGTGGCCGCGAGCTGGGTGGGGAGGGGAGCTGGGAACCTTGGTAAGGCAGGTGTGTGTCACCCAGATGCGGCGACTCGTACCGCTGGGCTAAGGGTCCCTCGGTAGCTCCCGAGAGCCGGAGAGAGACCCTTTTGTGAGTGCTGGCGACAGCAGCTAACATTCCTCAGACCTGTGTGGGTGCCGGCCCAGGGCGAAGCGCTCTGCAGATATTCTGAGATAAGTCCTGTCACCCCCTTTCTCCAGCGGGAAACGGAGGCCTGGAAAGGTGCCAGCGCCTCTGAGCCCGGGTTTCCCCACCAGGAAAACGGGGCTCAGGCTAAGCCTCTGAGGGCTGGGCGTGTGGAGTCAGGGCCTGGGAGGCCCGAGGGAGGGGCAGAGGTCAGAGGAGGCCGGAGCGGCTGGTCTCAGGTGGGGAGCTGCGGCTGTCACCCTGGCCCGCGGGGCCCTCCGGAGAGAGAAACCCAAGCCCTGTTGCATAATTGATGGCTGCCGGGCAGCCTGGCTCTCAGTGGCGGCCTCCGCTCCCGCAGCTGGAGCTGGCCTGGTCTCTGGATAATGTATCAACCAAACGGTCCGAGAAGGGCCTCCCGACCCCTGGGCCATGTGACCTGGATCCCCGCACTGTCTGCTCCTTGCTCGGCCTCAGTGAGATCATCTGTGAAATGGGAAACTTGACCCGACCCGCCTTGAGGGGCCGTCAGCGTGTGGATGGGCCATCAGCATAAAGCCCTCAGCACAGGGCTCGGCCCCGGGACGCCAACAGGAGCTGTTACCACCAATCCCATTCCTGCATGCTCATTCTTCTGCTGATTAGCTGTGACCTTGAGCCGCGCTCTTTCCTCCGGCTGGAGAAGGCCTTCCAAGGGCCCTTCTGGAGCAGAGGGGCCAGGACGTGGGCTGGGTTCTGGCTGTTTCTGGTGGCCCACCAGCTTCTGACCGCTCTGACGGCGGAGCAGTGTGACATCCTGGCCCCGGTGTGCGGCTGCCAAGCGTCCTGGGCCCTGGGTGCGCTCAGGGTTGGCTCTGAGGGGCTGGCGGTGCCCCATCCGCCCACCTGGTGACCAGAGGCCGGCCATGTGGCCTCCTCCCGCGCAGCCCTTCCTCCCAGCGCCTCTCCGCCCAGCGGCTCCCAGCAGCACGTTGCACTGAACACCGACTCCCGCCAGACGCTGGCCCGCACGTCTTACCCACCTCTCCCTTCCTTCGGGCTCACAGCCGGGGGGAGGGGCCTCTGGAAGGGATAGTACTCACAGCCTGGGAGGCGGTGCTGCTCCTTACCCTCATTTCAGCTCAGGAGACTGGTGCGTAGAGAAGCAAAGCCATTGCCGAGGTCACACAGCACATCGGTAGTGGAACTGAGACTGGAGTCAGGTCCCTGTGACCTGCAACCCCTGGCTCCCCTGGCTCTCCCTGCCCCGGTGCTCCCAGCCTCCCGCGGAGCCCCCTGACAACCCCAGAGCTTGCATTGAGCCCTGTGTGTCCGTCCCACGAGCGCCTTCTACCAAATTCCTTCCCTCTGTGGTGGGTTCCCAAGCGTTTCTTACCCTCGCAGCCGTGTGCCAGGCTCTGCACAAACGTGCTTTGGGGGGTGGGGCTGCCACAGCGTTCACTGGATTTCCAAAGAGGCCATGACCCCGAACTCCGGTCCAACGGCCTCATTTCAGAGGGGCCCACTGAGGCCCGGGCAGGGCCCTGATGGGTCAGAGTTGCAGAGCAGGTTGGGCAGAGCAAGTTTCTTGTCCTGGGGGCCTGGGTTCCAGCTGGTGGGGAGGGGTAGTGGGGGGCAGTCCTCCCTCCTTCCCTCTGAGCCCTCCCTCATCCCTGGGCCTTCCTCCGCCCACAGTTCACAGAGGAGAAATTCGGCCAGGCCGAGAAGACCGAGCTCGATGCCAACTTTGAGAACCTGCTGGCCCGGGCGGACAGCACCAAGAACTGGACGGAGAAGATCCTGCGGCAGACGGAGGTGCTCCTGCAGCCGAACCCCAGTGAGTGCGGGGCTGGGCCTTGGAGGACTGGGCCTGGGGCAGCTGGGCCTGGGGCGAGGGCCGGAGGCTGGTGGCTGAGGGAGGCAGGAGGTGGGATTGGTGGGTGGGAGAGATCTGGGGCTGTGGAAAGTCCAGGAAAGAACAGCGCAGTGGGTGCTGGGCTCTGAGAAGCGCTCTCGGGGCCATGGAGATGGTGGGTTTAGCACCGAGGCCTGGGACTGCCTGGGAACTGAGACCTTGGGAGAAGAGGCAGGAGAAGGATCGTCTGAGAGGCTTCGGTGAGGCCCAGCGATGGCAGAGGGCTTGCCTAGGCACCCACAGCACGGAGCAGGCAGACGCAAGCTCAGGAGAGCCAGGGTGCAGGGGTGTGGGGTGGAATGGCTGGTCTGTCTGCACGTCCGCTGTGGGCGGGCCAGGGTGGCTCATACGTGCACCGTGTTCTGTATGTGCACATTGCGACGAGGAGACGTGGTGGGCCCACACTCGGGGCCTGGGGCAGGCCTTGCACGTCTGAGCCGGCTTCCTCCACGGGTCCAAGGCCAGTCTCACAGGAGTGGGCATCTGCCAGGGAACAGTCTGGAGGTCCTGTGGGCAGGCACTGCTCCGGGCTGTTCGGTCACAGGGCTCTCATCCTGGGGGTGGAGAGAGCCGTGACTCGGCGTGTCTCCCGCAGGTGCCCGTGTGGAGGAGTTCCTGTACGAGAAGCTGGACAGGAAGGTGCCCTCGCGGGTCACCAACGGGGAGCTGCTGGCTCAGTACATGGCGGAGGCGGCCAGCGAGCTGGGGCCCACCACGCCCTACGGTGAGCCGGGCCCTGGGCTGGTGGGCGCCATGGTCCCTGCCTCTAACTTCCTCCCTCCCCGCATCAGACCCCAGGTTCGATTCCAGTCAAGGGCATGTACCTTGGTTGCGGGCACATCCCTAGTGGGGGGTGTACAGGAGGCAGCTGGTCGATGTTTCTCTCTCATTGATGTTTCTGGCTCTCTGGCTCTCTCCCTTCCTCTCTATAGAAAATCAATTTATATATATATATATATATATATATATATATATATATATTTTTTTTTTTTTTTTTTTTTTTTAACCAGAGTTTTTTTCTTTTTGCTTAATCCTCATCCAAGGATATTTCTTTTATTATATATTTTTATTGATTTTAGAGAGGAAGGGAGATGGAGAGAGAGATAGAAACATCAGTGATGAGAGAATCATTGATCGGCTGTCTCCTGCATGCCCCCACTGGGGACCAACCCGGGACCCCTTCAGTCTGCAGGCCAACGCTCTGTCCACTGAGCCAAACCAGTTAGGGCTGTTCTTCATCCCAGCTTTCAACTTGGCAATTCACTCTAGATATCTGTGCACAGGAGCTCCACTAGAGCCACCTGAGTCTTTATTTTTCTCATCTGTGAAAAGTGTTATTCAGGTATAACTTATATACCATAAAATGCACCTGTCTTAAGTATGTAATTCAGTGATTTTTAGTAAATTTTGAGTTTGATTTAAAGAACATTTCTATCATCTGCAAAAAAAATCCTTTATGTCTACTTATAGTCAATCTTCACTGTCCACCCCCAGCCAACCACTAATGTGCTTTGTGGTCCTATTAATTTGCTTGGTCTAAACATCTATAATAATAAAAGGGTAATATGCTAATCAAACCGACATCCTTCCGGTTCTGGGACTAAGGCGGCAGGAGTGAAGCCCGGGTCCCTGGTGCCTTGGGGGGGAGGAGAGGGGAGGCCTACTCTCGCATGAATTTTCGCACAATAGGCCTCTAGTTTCATATAAATGGAGCCATGCCGTGTATTGTTTTTTTGTATCTGGCTTCTTCACTTAGTGTAATGTCTTTGAGGTTCGTCCCTGTTCATTGTGTTTTAGGATTCCATTCCTTTTTCTTGCTGACTAGTATTTCATTGTGTGGATCCGCCCCCACATTTCTCTTATCCGCTCACTTTGATGGAAATTTGGGCTGTCTCCCTGTAAACACTTTCAGAACAACCTTTGTGAGTTCAGATGGTTTCCCTTTTCCCGGGTATAGACCCAGAAGTGAACTTGCTGGGTCATGTGGCACTTTCAACGTTTCACTTTTCAACCAATCACCAAGCTCTTCCCCAGAGGGGCTGTGTGATCCTACATTCCTGCCCTCAGTATGGCGTTGGACTTTCAGACAGTTGTGGATTTTCTGAGTGTGTTTCTGGTGTTGATTTCTGGCTTAATTGCACGTTGGCCAGAGAACGTACTTTGTGTGATTTTAATGCTTTTAAACTTACTAAGACTTGTTTATGGCCTAGAATCTGGCCTCTCCTGGAGACCGCTCCGTCTTCTCTTGAGAAGGCCACACGCTGTGTTGTTGGTGGATGTCAGTGGGGCAGATTGGTTGATAGTGGTCAGGTCTCCTGGCTCCTGGCTGATTCTGTGTCGTCGTCTGCTTCTGTCCTGACTCTGTCAGTGTTTGCTTCGTGTGTGTGTGAGCTCCATTGTCGGGTCTGCGTGTTGATGTTGTATATTTTCCCGATGAGTTGACTCATTTTTGTAACACTGCTCTTTGTGTCTAGTAACTTTTTAAAAATAATTTCATCTCTTTTTTAATATATGTATATATATATATAATTGATTTTTTACAGAGAAAGGAGAGGGAAAGAGGGAGAGAGAGTCAGAAACATCGTGATGGGAGAGAAACACCAACTGTCTCCTGCACACCCACACTGAGGATGTGCCCGCAACCAAGGTACATGCCCTTGACCAGAATCAAACCTGGGACCCTTAAGTCTGCAGGCCGACGCTTTATCTACTGAGCCAAACTGGTTAGGGCTATAATTTTATCTCTTTATTGGTGTTCTTTATTTGATGAGTCATTTGTCACATTTGCTTTTAATTCTTTAAACACATTTGTGATAGCTGCTTCGAAGTCTCTGCTAAGTCTAGCATCTGGGCCTCCTTGGAGACAGTGACTGCTGATGACTTATTTTCCTGTTTCCTATTACCTGTTTCCTTGCATGTTTCATAATATTTTGTTGAACATGGACGTTTTACGTACGCAGCGGCTCGGGATTCTGTCCCCCGCCGGGGTGGTGATTGCTGTTTGTTTGTTGAGAGACTTGCCTGAGTCCATTGTGTAGCGTCTGTGTCCCCTGCACCATGCAGCTAGCGCTGTCTCTGCCTTTTCAAAAGAATCACTCGTTTTCTTTGTCAGCCCAGCTCCCGGGGGCTGCTCCTGGACAGCATGTGTTCTGGTCAGCTGGTGATTGGCCTGAGCTTATGCTTAACAGCGCCATGGCGGCTTTGCTGACGCATTTGCGAGCGGCCGGGGACACATTCGAAGCCGTTTCCAAGTCTGCCCAGCGTCCCCCATGTCCCCTCTGTGGGTGTGCAGAGCATCTCGCTCAGCCAGAATGGCCAGCCAGGCCGTCTCCAGCCCCCACCACGTGTGCTGCACAGGTGTCCCCGGCCAACAGAGGTGGCTGGCAGCTGCCCAGGGCCCCCATGTGGCCTTGTTTCTCGGTCTCTGGTTTTCATTCCTCGGGATGGGTCCGGGGACTCGTTGGAGCCACTGTTAGATGGGCCTGAGCAAACACCCCATTGTTTACCATAAACTCCTTGGGGTCTCTAGGAGTCAGCGTAAATTCAGAAACAGTGTCCAGTATTCCCTGAGAATCTGATCATTTCCTTGTATCCCAAGGACAGTCATCCCCATAAAGGGGCTCCTGGTCAACTCCTGACGGGTCTGTTGCTTGTTTGGAAACGTGATTCCAGCTTCAGGTCAGCCACCATGTTGGCCTTTCCTGATTACTTCCCACTGAGATCACTGTGGGTTTTTTTTTTTGTTTGCTTGTTTTTGCTCCTTTAATCCTTTGATTTTAGAGTGGGGTCCGTTGGTTGCCTCCCCTACGATGCCCAACCTACTGAGCCACCCGGCCAGGGCAGACATCAGCCTCCAGGGCTTCTCTGAGCTCCATCAGCACAGTCCCTGGCCGCAGGGCTTGTCCCTCGTGGCAGAGCCGAAGCCACACTGAGCTGGAGGGGGTGGGTGCACCCCAGGACACACAGGGACAGGCTCCCACCGTCCTTCCGAAGGCGCAGGAGTTCCAGAACAAATGCTTTTCGATTTGTCCTTTGCCTTCTGTCCATTTCTGGAGTCGGAAATGGTGGTTTCTGACGACTCTGTCCAGTGTCAGTATTGCTCTTTCTCTGCCATCCCAGAAGTGCCCCCTCCCCATCTCTTTCATGGCAGTGGAATGTCCCACTTTTTTATTTTCCCACTGTTTTGTTGTCAGTCCCCGATGGATGGATGTGTAGATCGCGCCCACGTGTTTCCAGGCTAGGCATTCTGAACGTGGCATCCTTGTGGCTGCCTCTCTAAGGTGACCAGGCGTCCCGCTTTTGGCGGGACAGTCCTGATTTTTAACCATTTGTCCTGCGTCCCGCAGCATTTAAAATGCGGGACAAATTGTTAAAAATCCGGACTGTCCCGCCAAAAGCAGGACGTCTGGTCACCTTATCTTTTTTTTTACTTTTTAAAAATATATATATTTTATTAAATTTTTACAGAGAGGAAGAGAGAGGGATAGAGAGTTAGAAACATCAGTGAGAGAAAAACACTGATCAGCCACCTCTTGCACATTAGGGCTGTGCCCGTAACCAAGGCACATGCCCCTGACCGGAATCGAACCCGGGACCCTTCAATCCGCAGGCTGACGCTCTATCCACTGAGCCAAACCCGTTTCGGCTGGTCACCTTATCTCTGACGAGCCTCTTTCCGAGCTCCCCGCTCCCTCCTGGGCCAGAACAGCCTGAGCCTGACCCTCCTTCTCACCTTCGGCCCCGTGTTCCCAGGGAAGACCCTGATCAAGGTGTCGGAAGCCGAGAAGCGCCTGGGAGCCGCCGAGCGGGACTTCATCCACGCCGCCTCCATCAACTTCCTCACGCCGCTGCGCAACTTCCTGGAAGGGGACTGGAAGACCATCTCGGTGAGGGGCCTGGGACCGCCCGCCGCCTCGTCACCATGGCAGCCCTCTCCCCAGCCACCGAGCAAGGCTCTCCTCCCCCCTTGGTGGGAACCCGGGCCTCCTGGGGCCTCCCCAGACGAGACTCCCGCGGACCGTCACTCAGAGCGGATGACTTTCCTTCTGCGGGCCTCAGTTTCCCTGTCTTGACCAGAGGGGCCCCGAGGCCAGTCCTGCCACAGCCCAGGGTCTCCCCGGGCAGCCCAGCGCCTCACTGTCCCTGTTCCGCCCGCAGAAGGAGCGGCGGCTCCTCCAGAACCGGCGCCTGGACTTGGACGTCTGCAAAGCGCGGCTGAAGAAGGCCAAGGCCGCGGAAGCCAAAGCCGCGGTAGGTGCCCCTGCCGGCCTCCCGCCCCGGCTCTGGGGGCAGCCAGGGAGGGGGCTGAAGCACCTGGTTTGGCATGACCTCTCTCCCCTGTCCTCGCCTGGAGAGGCCTGGCCGGGGTCTGGTCTGGACCAGTCACTTCAAGTCACACCTCTCTGCCCCGCCCCCCCCCAGGGGAACTCTGACAGCCCAGAGCTCAGGGTCCCGGGGCCAACGTGAACAGGGTGGGCTGGCCATAACGCCCCAAGCAGACACAGTGGAGTTTCCGCATGCCTTTGCCCACCCTTCCTGGATGCTCAGCTCTGTTCCCAGCTCTGCCAGGCATGGCTCCCCTTACTAACCCCATACCCACTGCTCCAGCGACTGGAGGGGCTCCCCTCTCTCTCTGCTCCCTGAGGCCTGCTCAGCCTGGTGGGCAATGGCGTGCAGCGGGGACCGTTGGATCAGGGCTAGGCCAGGCTGGGGAGAACTGGGCCCGGGGCTGAGCACGCTCTCGGGATGCCAGGCTGCTGGGGGTGGGGTGGGGGGCGGGAGTGTAAGGGCCTAAAGGCCACTTCATGCCGGGGAGGGAATGCCCAGGTCCAGGCCTTGCCGGGGAAACCCGTGCTCTCAGCTGAGAAGGCCGGACCCAGCCCAGGCTTCCACAGCTGCTCCTCAGAGTTCCGGTCCTGAACCCTCCGGGCATGCCCTTCACAGCGTGGCCACCTGGGGCCGTGGAGCTGGAGCCTGCACTGCCGCTGGCAAGAGCCATGGCCGGGCTCCCAGCTCATCGGGGGAGGGGGGGGGTCCAGAGGGGAGGCAGGGGCTCAGCCACTGGAGTCTTGTTGGGGTTGGGGAGGGTGACTAGGGCTATTGGGGTGACCTTACTGAGTCCCCTGGACAGGACAGCCTCCCTGTCACTCAGGGATGGACAACCTCTCAAGAATAACTTGGCCAGAACAAGCTTTCCCTCCGTCAGCCAGGCCAGGGGGCCCTCCCTTAGTCCCTGGAGTGGCGAGATCTCTTCTCCAGGTGGTTGGCCCGGACAGCCTCAGGCCTCTGGGTTAGTCCAGGCCGCCCTCTCCAGAGCCAGGGCCTGGCAGCCCAGCTGCCAACTCCCAGAGGACTCGCGCCCAGCAGCTCCCTCCTCCCCACCCTCCTAACCGCGCACACCCACCCCCAGACACTCCAGAGGGCGGGCTGCGTGTGTCCATCTGCCTGTCCGCCTCGCGTCCCTCCCGCTGGGGCCGGGGGCCTGCTCCCGCCTGTGCTGTGGACTCACTAACTCTTTTGTTTTTGTTCCTTTCCGTTCTGCTTTGGGTAACTTGGCTCAGTGTGAGGGAGATGTGAGTATACCTGTCCCACGTGCTGTGCTGCTTCCTGTGTGCCATCTGGCCTGGCGCCCGCGGTGCCATGGCCGGCCCAGGGCACATCCCCTGGGCCTTTTGCAAGCAGCTGGTCTCCCCATCAGAGCCTCTCCCAGGAGTAGCCTCTGTTTTGGGCGGACACCAGGCATTGGAGCCTGGGAGTCAGCTTTTTGCAAATGTTGAGAGCCCGTCACTCTGTCCATCCATGCATCCATCTGTCCACCTCGGTCGTGGGGGAGGGGCCTGGCCCTTGCTGCAGGAGCGAGAGATGTGTGCAGAGGTTCTGGGATGGAGGATGCAGGGCGGGGTTTGTTGGGAAGACTGGCGGTCCAGGGAGCAGAGGGCCTTGACCCCTGGGCCGGGGCTGCAAAGTCTGGCTTGCCCAGAGGCAAAGGCTGTGACCACAGGCACCGGCTGTCTCCTTGTCACCTCTGCTCTCCTGGCCTCCCCAGGGGCCCACCCACTTGGTCTCTGTCTTCACGCTCCGGGTCTCCAAGCCCGCCTCCTCTCCGGGCGGCGGGTGTGGGGAGAGGGTCAGTGTTGTATTTGTCTGTGGTCCCCCGTCCCCGGGGCCAGGGGCTCCTGGTCTGCTCTGTGGGACACTCCGGGGCAGCCTCCTGGCCCCAGCCCAGCCCCGGCTCCCGGTGACGCCCTCCCCCCATGAACTCTGTTCCCACTAGACGGTGCCTGACTTTCAGGAGACTAGACCTCGTAATTACATTCTCTCCGCCAGCGCCTCCGCGGTAAGCGCTCCCACCCCACCCGCCCCTGTCCTCCCCGGTCCCCCCACCCCTCGGGGTCTGCTGCACAGGAGACAGGAAACAGAGGGCAAGGCAGGGGCACCGGGTGGACCAATCCTGAAGCTCTATCCACCTTGTCCCTGGGAAATGCTGAAGGTGGAGACCGGACCAGCTGCCCTGAAAGTCTGCCTGCCTCCAGACACAACCCTGCCCCCGCCAAAGCAGGCACTGCCCCCCACCCCCCTCACCATCCCTGTCCCTACTCGGTCCCAAGGAGAGACAAGGCCTGGGTCTGGCCTGCCATGAATTCACAGGCCCCTGAAGACAGGGGACAAGGATGGCGCTGGCTGGCCAGCTGCCTTGCAGCCCAGCGGCTGGGTGTCCTGGGGTGAGGAGCCCTGAGGATGAGCAGGGGAGTGTGAGGAGCAGCCCAGAGGCTTGGGAACAGGGTGTGTCCTGAGAACGGAAGCTGGGCATGGGGGGGCGGGGCCAGAAGACTTTGACTGTCTTGTATGTTTTTTCTCTCCAGCGTTATGGGGCTATTTGGCATTTACTGTTTAGTCTGGGAGCTAGGCCAGTCTCACGTGTCCCATCCTGCCTGTCACAACCATGCTGTGCCTCCTGCCTCTTCTCTGTCCTCCCGTCTTCCCCTCGGGTGACGTCCGCCCGCACAGACCTCTGCTCTCCCTCCCCCGTCACTAGCATGTTTCCGTGTGTTCGCGTGCAGCCATTCCGTGGCTGGGCCCTTGTCCCTCGGGGGCAGTTTAGTCTGCAGGCCCCGCCAGTGGGCACCTGCGTCCGTACACATGGAGGCGGCTCCCTCACCCGCTGGTGGGACCTCCGCCACCGGCTGGCCCCGTTCTGCTTGCGTGTCTCAGGGCAGCTTTCCCGCAGGCGTGGTGGGAGGAGGATCCTCTAGGTTCTGATCGAACCCCTGCCCCCTCCTGGGCCGAGAGGAAGGACAACTGTCCCGGAGGGCGGTGGGGGCTTCCGTTTTCCTTTGCTGCTGCTCCCGTGTGACTCGGGCCGAGGCTGCCTCCTCTGCTGAAGGACAGAAAGGTTCAGTGACCGCCCAGGGCCCCAGCAGCCTTGGCCCAGGGTCAGGGTGGGGTGGGGGCCCTCGGTCTCCCTGGAAACCCCAGTCAGTGCCTGGGGGCGTCCGCGGTAGGAGGAACCCAAGCAGGACTCTCCAGCTGGCTGTCCCCTCCCTGCATGCGGCATGTCGGACTGGTCTGAGTGACATGCTCCTCTCCCCAGGCCTCAGCCCAGCCTCAGCTCCAGGGTTGGTGCGGGAGGGAGTCGGGAGTGAATGGGTGGGGCGATGTTGGGATCTCAAGGAGCTGGGGTAGGGCCCTGGCTCTGGGGTTCAGCTGTCCTCCCCTGCCTGCTGCCCCCTGCTGACCGGTGCCCCTCCCTCCCCTGCTGACCGGCCCCGTGTGGTCTCCGCAGCTCTGGAACGATGAGGTGGACAAGGTGAGTGGGGCTGCAGGGGCTGGGGACGCGGCTTAGGGGGCAGCGGGCGGGAGCCCAGGCACAGCTGCTGCTGTAGGGCTCATGGCTGTTCGAGTTTCGGGTCGGCCCCACGTGCCCGCTGGGGCTGCTGTGGGGGTGTCACCGCCCCTGTGGGGAGACCACCTCCTCTGGAGGCCCCTGGAGGTGACTGAGGGGGGTTTTCCCCTGATGGGTGGCGACGTCTGTGACTGCTCTCAGACTGGACCCCGGTGTCTAGGCAGGGCTGAGGCTCCTCCCGGGGGCAGGGCCCAGGCCTGAAGTGGGGAGGAGAGCGCCCCCCTGCCCCTCCGACGTCTGTCTGCATCCCCAGGGGAAAGTGATGTTTGCCGGGGAGGGGAGGAGGCTGCTCCTGGGCGGACACTGGTGCAGGAGGTGATGGGAGGGAAGCTGGGGACGACTGGTACACTCACATTCTCATCCTGCTCTTCCCAGTCTGAGCAGGAGCTCCGAGTGGCCCAGACAGAGTTTGACCGGCAGGCAGAGGTAACCCGTCTCCTGCTGGAGGGAATCAGCAGCACCCACGTGAGTGTTCCCACCTCCTTCATCACCCACTGTCTTGTCACCCGTATGTCGAGGCGTGAACCAACCTGAGCCGGTGGGGATGGTAGTGCTTGGGCGTGTGATCCTTCAAGGGGCAGCTTCGTCTTCAGAGAGCGAGTCCCAAAGGGCGACCTTTCCTCCCCGCGGGAGAGGCTGGGCCGGCAGCCACTAGCATGCTGGGCCAGGGGCTGTCCTAAGACGGTGGGAGTGGAAACCCGGGCCTCCCATCGTCAGCACCGGCCTCTCCCCGACAGGTGAACCACCTCCGCTGCCTCCACGAGTTCGTCGAGTCTCAGACGACGTACTATGCGCAGTGCTACCGCCACATGCTGGACTTACAGAAGCAGCTGGGCAGGTGCCTGCTGGGGTCCGCTGGCAGTGGGCAGCCCGACCTCGCTGGGCGAGAGCCTTCTCCTCAGCTCAGGAAGCCCCACGGGTCACAGGGCGGGTGGAGGGCTGCCGGAGCCCTCTGGTGGGCCATCACGCTCACTCTCCGATGACAGTTGGGGGCACTGGTCTTGGGACTGGGTGGGCTCCTGGGAGTGGGTGGCAGGTGGCAGGTGGCAGGGAGCGTCTCACTTTTCCCTGGCTTCGTTTTCCCCTTCATGCTGCCAGCTCCCAGGGAGCCATGTAAGTAGCCCTCTCCTCCTCTGCAGTGGGCGCAGCTGGTGTTCTGGGGCACGTGGGACTGGGTATGGCTCCCAGCTACTGAGATGTGCCCCCCCCCCATGCTCCTCTCCAGATTTCCGGGCACCTTCGTGGGCACCACAGAGCCCGCCTCCCCGCCCCTCAGCAGCACCTCGCCCACCACCACGGCGGCCACCATGCCTATGGAGCCCTCCGTGGCCGGCCAGGCCCCTCCGGGGGAGGCTGCGCTCTGCCTGGAGGAGGTGGCTCCTCCCGCCAGCGGAACCCGCAAGGCCCGGGTTCTCTACGACTACGAGGCAGCGGACAGCAGCGAGCTGGCCCTGCTGGCTGACGAGGTGGGTCCGTGCCACAAGGATGGCGAGGAAGGGCTGGCTTAGGCTCCCCGGGAACTGGATCTGGGAGCACTGGGCCTGCAGACCCTACACCAGTCTTCCTCGCTGAGGGGCCCTGGTGGCTAAGACCTGGGGGTTCCTCTGGGCAACTCCAGTCTGTGGAGCAGGGGAGGTGAATGGCCTCCTCTGGAGATGTAGGTGCCATGCATCACGGTGGTGGTGGTGGTGGTGGGAATAGGAGGGTATCACAGCGCTGTCCCCATTTAGTCCTGGGCCAGTTTGGAGGTACAGGTGCCCTGTATTACGGTGGGGCGGGGGGGATGGAAGGAAGGGGTACCATAGCACTGTCCCCATTTAGTCCTGGGCCAGTTTGGCCCTAGCCACCCAGGCTGTGACCTTCCCTCTCTGCCGCCCCCCTCTTCAGCTCATCACGGTCTACAGCCTGCCTGGCATGGACCCTGACTGGCTCATCGGCGAGAGAGGCAACAAGAAGGGCAAGGTCCCTGTCACCTATCTGGAACTGCTCAGCTAAGCAGCCCCTCCCAGCCCCTGCTTGTCCTGCCTGGGCAGGAGGATGGTCAGCCTGCCTTTTGTCTTGTCTGTTGGTGACCTTGCTGCTCAGGGTGGGGATTAGACTAACCCCTTCCTGTCCCTGCCCCTGGTCATCAGCTGTGAGGGGCCCCTCCCCCAGCCCTGCTTCTGGAGCCCCCATCTGCCTGTGTCCCCTGAGCACCCCAGCCTCCTGGCTCCTCTGAGGAGGGAGGGGCTGGCTGCAGCCACCTCACTCAGTCCTCAGCCTGTGGGGGGTCAGCAGAGAGGGCTTGAGGCGGCCCTGGGGTTCACCTTTGGCAAGAGCACCTTTTAGTTGCCAAAAGCAGCGAGGGGGGAGGGCAGGCGGTCTGTGGCAGGCCAGGGCTGGGCGTTGTCCCTCTGGATGAACTGGAGCAGAGGGGAGCCGGCTGGAGGCAGGGCTGGGCCATGGAGCAGCATCTCCCTGGTGCTACCCTCCCCCTCGTACCCTGGAGCTCAAGCCAAGTATGGTGGCTGCAGCCTGCGCCTCGCCCCTTTTTAACGGATCTTTTTACTCTGCCTGCCTGCTTTGCTCTCCAGCCAGCGGTGAATAAACCATTCTTTGTGTGCACGTTGACGCGGCTCCTGTCCGGTGGGGTGGCGGAGCTCCCGGGGCTGGACTGAGTGGGAAAGGGAAGACTTCACATTTGCCCCATTCCTCCTCCTGGGTGGGGAGTGAGGCACAAAATGCCACTGGCCCTCCTCCCGGAAGTACTAGGGCAGAGGGAAAGTTCTCCAGGGCACCACTCACAGCCTTCCCTTCCCCCACAGGGCCTGTGCTCTCAGATATGAAGCTGCATGACAGACATTTTATTCCCGGGAAGAATTTCCTAAATTTGGGCAGCCTGGAACGGGCTGTAGCCGGGGGTGGTTCAAGCTCCAGTAACGGGCAGCTGTCGGTTTCGTGCAGGCCAGGCACGGAGCCAAGCGTGTTCACGTGTATCCTGGACCTCACAGATGAGAGCAGACCAGAAAGAGTCACCTCCTCAAGGTTCCGTAACTGGCACGTAGTCACACAGGGACTCGCCCAGCGAAGTCTGATTCTAGAAACTTCAAATGGTGGGTTTGGGCTACAAGCCAGGCTTTAGATTAAGGCCCTTAGCCAGGCCAGCCCATGGGGAGGCCTAGGAGAAGGCAGGGCCCCCGCTATAAATAGGAAGGAGCAGCTTCAAGAAAGGCTACACCCAGTGATAAGCTCAGCCAGCTGGGAGCTGGAAGGGAGCGTGGCAGGGTGCAGGGACAGGACCAGGCAGGCCACGGAAGGGAAAGTGAGTGTCCACACTGCACCCCTCCCCCTTGAACATTAATGGAAGGATGTCAGTGAGTCAACCACTCAACTCGCCTTCCCAAGCCTCCACGCCGCCCCAGGGCCCCTGTTCCGTGCACTGAGCTGGCTAGCCATTCACTCCTGGGCTTCGAAGGCGCACATTACACAGCTGTCTATAAACAGTATTTTAATATTTGTATAAATAGACCACAGTATTACCAAAAACTGCAACAACAGAGCATGGAAAACATTTTAAAACCCGTGCAGACAGCCCTTCCTGGCTACACATGACATCGGCTCCTGTCTCCCTGGGCTGGGGAATGCTTGAAGGGAAGGAATACACCTCTGGGGCACTGGAAGGTGAGGGTGAGCACAGCACACTGCTCCCTCCCCTGCTGCTGACCTCCATCGTTATAAAAATAATGCCAGTGTGCGGGTGGTTGGAGTTGTGGCTACTCTGGGGAGAGGGTGACAGGAGCAGCTCAGTCCCAGACGGCCCCGTCAGGCTGCTGTGCAGGTCGGCGGCGAACGGCGGGCAGCGCCATGCCACTGCCCTATCTCTGCACGTGCCGGACAAAGGCCTGCACTAGCTGGATCAGAGGCTCCTGGCTCTCAGGGCTGGCCTTGGAGAGTGCGGTGGACTTGCCCTGAGGCGAGAGGAGGAGGCCAGCAGCAGGGGAGCTGGGGGCTCCCCTGCGGAAGTAGCGCGAAAGGCTGGAGAGCAGCGTGCTCTACGAGAGAAAAAGGAGGCTGATGAGGCCACAGCCCCCACCCTCGGGCTGGATTTTCCCCACCAGCTCCACCCCCTCCAGTCAGGACCCTCGATCTCTTCTTACCAACTCTGAGCTGAGCTCCTGCTTCATCCGCTGTTTGTCCCGGGAGTGCACAGCTGGGTCCCTAAGGTAGCGCATCGCCTGGGAGATGAGCAGGTAGAAGCAGTTCTCCATGGTAAACATCAGGAGGGACCTGGGACAGGGCAGGGTTGGCACCGTGTAGAGGGCTAAGTTGGCAGGTGCTAGATGGGCCACTGCACTAAGAGAATAGCCAGCCCATGTCTGCCCCAACCCAGACCAAATTCTAGAAGGGCTTTCTTACTTCAGTGTCCTGGTCCCTTCTGCCTGTGTGCTGAGCCCCACAGCCTGAGTGAGGGGCTCCTTTTTCTTATCCAGCTGGAGGAAGAGAAACAAGAGTTAACACCAGGGAACAGTGACAGCTTCGGCTCTGGGAGCTTCCTGTTTGGCAGGTCCTGCCATCTTATCAAACCTCATCATTCAAACCTCACGATAATGCTCAACAGTTAGGTTCCATCGTACTTCTTTCATGACGAGGAACTAGCTTGGAAGGGGAAGGCCAGGAAAGCGTGCCCAAGTCAAGGGTAGGAAGTGGTAAACTGGGAGGAAGAGTTGGGTGAAGGGGCCAGACAGCACCAAACTCACCTCTCCGAGCATGTTTAGGGCCACATTCACCGTGGCCAGAAGGGTTCCAAAAGAGGGGGCCACTTCAGAGTCAAAGGTGGGGGTGGTGAAGCTCAGGGCAAACAGGAAATTGTATTCAGCAAGGTCCAGGGACTGCAAGGCAAGACCAGAGCATTCTAGGGCCCAGCTAGGAGATCAGACAGCTCTCAAGAGAGCAGGGCACAGCCAAGCTTTCAGGTCGCTGTGGGAGGCTGTAGGGCAGCACAGATGGTGCCGGTACCTGATCCAACAGGATCTGGCAGACGTCCGGGGTGAAGTGGCGCAGGGCCGCCAAGGTCCTGCTGAGGATCTTGAGGAGGCCATACTGCACCACGTGTAAGGCTCGCTGCTCCGAAGCCTCTGTGTCAGCAGTGGGCTGCTTGGAGGAGGAAGAGGGGGCAGCAGGGGCAGCTGTGGGTGGCCGCTGAACTCGGGGAGCAACAGCTGAGGGGACACCATCCCCATTTTTATTCTGGAAGAGACAGAAGTGGAGGTGGAGCACAGAAGCTGGGGTGAGGCACTCCAGGCAGCCAAGGGGGTGGGGAGGGTACCTGCAGGTAGTGCTGCAGCATCTTCCGGCTGTGCAGGAGGGAGGTGCAGGCCTGGCACAGGTAACCCAGGTTGACCTGTGGCAAACATGGGAGGCTGAGGGGCTTCTCCTGGCAGCAGCCCCAGCCAACTGACTAGGCCAACCACACAGGTCTCCACAGACCACTGTGCTCCCGACTCCCTGAGCACCTGCACCTGCGCCCGGGCCCACTCTCGCAGGGATGGCTTCCCAGGGACCTCGCTGAAGACCTGGCCCAGTGTCAGTCCTCGGTCAGGAAATAAGGTGGGGATTATTCCCCCCTTTTACAGAAGCAGAAAAAGGCTGAGAGGTGAGAAGAGTTGGCCAAGGTCACAACCAGCAAAGACAGATGCCTGCCTGTCAGCTCCAGAGTCTGTTCTTTCCCTGCCGTGCTCTCTGGCTGCGTCCCAGCTTCAGGCCTGTTTCTAAAGGGTCTGACTGATAAGCCCAGGCTTTTAACTTACAAGACTGCCATATGCCGGAAGGGAAACATTAGGCTCCAGAGAAAGCAGCATGACACCAAATGTTGTGCTCCCTAAGCCAAATTCCCCGCAGGAGCCCCAGAGTGCCCCTCACACCGTCCCCAGGCACCTCCCAGGCTCCTCCCAGAGCCCGTGCCTGAGCCCACCTGCACGTCCCGCAGGAGCTGAGGCAGGTGGAAGTGCCACTCCTTCATGAAGCTGGAGAGCTGCAGAATGAAGCCCACCGTGTGGTCTGCCTCCTCCAAGCACGCCAGACTCTGCACCGTCCTCACCGCGTTGAGGCACTGGGAGGGGAGAGAAGAGAAGGATGGGGTGAGGCCGGGACCGGACACACCTGCCCTGCCCTCCTGTGAGGAGGACGGTTCTGGGCACACAAACTGAAATGGCAGTACAGCAGGTGGTTTGGTGTTCCAACAAGAGGTTCCGTCTGAGCTGATCCCAAACTGTTTGCTTCACTTGGCAGAGCAAGCTACATGAGTTGGCCAATCAGCCAGCAATCCTTAGAACACAGAAATAGGAGCAATGGCCCAGCCCATGTGGCTCAGTGGTTGAGTATTGACCTATGAACCAGGAGGTCATGGTTCATTCCTGGTCAGGGCATGTGCCTGGGTTGCAGGTTCCATCCCCAGTGGGGCAGCATACGGGAGGCAACAGATCAATGTTTCTCTCTCCTTGATGTTCCTATTCCTCTCCCTTCCTCTTTCTAATAAAAGTCAATAAAAACTTTTTTTTTTTTTTTTTTTAAAGAAATGGGGAAATGACACCCTTTAATTACCAAGCCTCAAGCCCCGAATGGCCCAGGCCCCTGTAAGCCCCAAACCCCATGCCTGGCAGCTCCTCACCTGTAAGGTCCGCTCCTGGTGAACACCCACGAAGTCCAGAGCCTCGGTCAAGAAGTTGTAACGCAGGGTTTTGAGGAGCCGTTCCATCAAAGACATGGACAGGCGATAGACGCCTGGCCAAGAGGGGGCATCGAGGGATTTCCGAGAGGTGCTGGGTGTCTGAGACACAAATGAAAGACAAAATCAGGACAGTAGGGCCTCAATGCAGCATAGATATTAAGGCAGTCTGGTTGCTTAGGAAAGGAAACCTCTGGAATGGGCATGATCACTGCCAGGCGACCAGCAGGACCAGAGAGTCTGAGGCCAGCAGTGACAAAGAGCACTAGGCAGAAATACAAGAATCCTGGGTCCTAGACTCGGGTCTGCCACTAACTAGCTGTGTGAGCTTCTCTCGGGGTGGGGAGGATTCCAGTCCATCAGTACAGTAAGTACATAAGCCACTGCAGAGAGCAACTTCTGGGATAAGTGAAGGGGCTGCGGGCATGCTTTTCCCATGGAAGTGCAGTCTGGGCAGTGGCCTGACAGGCCACTGGAACTCACCTGCACTGTCCCATTGGTGCTGAGCTGGTACACACTCAGGAGGGGCAAACAGATGCTCTGGGTGATGCCAGCTCCAGCCACTGCTGCGGCTCCCTGGGAGAGAATGACATGGAATGACATGGGACCTGTCCCTGCAGCCAACCCCCCAGGGACAACGGGAGCTCTGAGTGGACCAAAGCTTCTGGAGAATGAGACAGTGCCAGAACCCACTCAGCACAAACAAGAAGGCTCCTTCCTGCCTCGTGCTTGCCGCTTACCTGCTGGGTGCGAGCCAGGGTGAGGAGCAGGTGCAATGCTGCCTCGGTGAAATGCAGGTTCTGCTTCATGCGAAGGCTCACCTCCAGGGTGGTAAAGAGAGTTGGCAGGATGGGCAGCCTGCGGGTCACCTGCAGCCAGGAGTCACCCTCCTCATCTACCTCACACAGCTCCTTGGCCAGGTGCAAGCCCAGGACACACACCTGCTGGGGCCCAGAGGTAAAGATGAGTGGAAGAGAAAGAGCAGTGCAGGGGAAGGAAGACGAGGAGAAGGAGGAGAGGACAGCCAGCTGGCACCTGACCATACACTTAAACAAGCTGGACTGGAACACAATTCGGAATTTCTCCCAACCCTGCTCTGCTCCCACACCCACCTCTCAGGGACTGGCAATCTCACCCACACTAATAAGCTATCCCTAGACTGACAGAACTACCCATGACTTCTTCCCCCATCACCCAAACTGCCTTAGCTGTGCTGGTGCTACTTCCTGTCCTACTCCATCCAACTCTGACAGCATACAGTCAAAGAGACCTCCCTCTGCACTATTGCAATTTCCCTCTAAGTGGTCTTTCTTCCTGCTCTCTGGACCCTCCCAAAACAATTCTTCTACCAGTTTTTTCCAACATTTTTTACCATGACTGCAGCAATAAATATCTTTAGACTGTGCCCTGATATTGAACAGTATTCTGACCATGTAAAGCACGCTAATATTTTCTTTCATATCGTTAAAAAAAATGCTGGTCTTTACCAAATGAGCTCATTTCAAGACCCAGCAATAAGTCATGACCCATAGCTTTAAAACAGTTTGCTACTGCATCCAGAGTGATCTTTCTAGATACAAATCTCATCACTTCTCACCCTTGCTTACAAGCCTGTTAAACTGGTTCCGATTCCACTGAGGACCCAGAATAAAAACCGTGACGCTTCCAGTCATCTAGCTGCCAACACTGCAGGCCTTACTTCCTCTCCGCTCACAAAGCCTGCTGTAGGCCCTGCTGAAACGTGCTTTCTCGCCGAGTCTCTCGATTGGTGAGAATCACAGTATTCTCCCTGTATTGTTCCCCTGCGGGACCTGCCACGTGGGATTCTAACACTTCTTTGCATAGTCTGAAATTCACTAACTTCCTCACCAGACTGTCTTGTTCACTAAGCACACGTGGGGCCTAGCAGTTCCTCCTTGTTGGGTGCACGTGGACAGGACAGACAGCTTCCCATCGTGCGCTCACCCCATCGCGCTGGTCCTTGTGCCGGGGCCGAGAGCAGTCATCCGTCTCCATGCTGTCCTTGTCCTCCATGGCGCTGCCCGAGGCCAGACTGTGGCGGGTCTGGTCAAAGAGCGCAATCACCTCTTCTTGGAGGGTTTCACACACGTTCAGCACTAGCTGGGAGTACTGGGGGATGTCACTCACTGCAAAGCGACAGGGAAGAACACTGTCACACTCACTGAACACCCAAGTTTTCTTCCCAGGAATAGTTGGGAATAGAGTACGGTGCGAGAGGGAGAGTTATTGTCCTATGAGAGGAGAGGAGAAACAGGTGGAGAAGAAAAATAACATTCCCAAAGACCAGAGTTCCAAGACTGAGAATTCAACCCCCCAGGAGGCACATCTGGCTCCACGCCAGAGTGGCCTGGCTGCCAGGAGGGATGGAGACCGCTGCTGCCACCGCCCTGCCCTCACCTCCCATCTCCTTCATCTGCAGCACAGTGATGAACGCTGAGAACACCTTGGCCTTGGTCTTCTCCATGAGCTGCCGGTCTGCCTGCAGCACCCCCTCCAGGATCTCTGTCAAGGGTGCAAGCATCTCACCCCCGGGACCTAACTCTCTAGAAATAATATGGGGTCAAGAGGGAGAGGAGAACACAGTTCACAGAAAGGCCACACCTGCCTCTGCTCCAACCCAGGATGCCCACTGGGCAGTGGGCTGTCAGTCCTGTTGCCTGATGGAAAGCTAGCCCATTTCACACCCATTTTCTCCCCTCAGGTGGCCAAGGGACAGTAAAGAGGAGAGCAGGCTCCGATGAGGCAGCCCTGTCCACAGGCCCCTCTCCCAACAGCACTCACCGCTTCCACTGCCGCAGGAGGATGAGCAGCAGGGTGCACAGCATGGAGCCGAGGCGGAGGCAGGTGACTGAGGCGGGGACCAGGAGCTGAGGAAAGCAGCAGACAGCTAGAAGTCAGGCTGGTGCAGCCAGAAGGTTCCAGCTCTGTCCACATGCATGTTTTTCTTTCCCAGCAGTGAACCTCAGGGGCTGGCCCAGCACAGCAGAGCTCGGCCTCCCCACCGCAGCCTCAGACCTCCCAGCCAACTGAGCCCTGTGACCTGACCACGTGGGCCACTGCCGACTCGTGAGCTCCTATTTGGCCTCGGAGACCTTGTCCCAGGAAGGAACGGAACTCTCCCAGACACACTTACTAGAGCTTTGGTCCCATCAAGCACATCAAGAAAGAGCTGGCGGCGCACTGCAGAGTCGGTCAGGTGCAGTATCTCTGTCTGCAAAGGACAGGAAAACATGTCAGTTGGAAAAATTTCCCCAACTTTAGAAGCCAAGAAATGTGGGGTCCTCTGTCAGGCGATTGTCACTGACAAGTCACTGTCCCTGACTGAAGTGGGGCTGGAGGCTCTGCTGTTTGTCTGCCCTTAGATCAGGTCAGAATCCAGCCCAGCCGCACCCCTCCTCCTGAAGACACCCTTCCTTTGCGCAGATCCTTTGGGGCTGCCCGGACACTGCAAAGACCAACTCCTCCCCCAGGCTTGGCAGCCCCAGGGGCCAGTGCCAATGCTTCGGCACCACACCACCTGTGCTCCCTCTCTTCCAGCCCAATGGCCACCTTCCTCCGTGAACCACACGCTCTTTCCCTCTCTGGGCCCCGGCCTTGTCCATCTGCCTAGACGCTCTCTTCCACGGGCTCTCCACCTGGAAGCCTCCTTCGCACCTTCCGGTCTCAAACTGGACATCGCCTGACGATGCCTATCCTACTCTGGCTTCACTACCAGTCTCCGGATTACTTCCCTCACAGTGAATTACCACAACCTGGAACTATTTCTTCATGAGTTTGTTGACAATTTGCCTCCCTCTCAGGACACTCTCCATGAGATGAAAGACTTTATCTGCCTAGTTCACTGCTGAAGCCCTGATGCCTGGCACATGGGCAGGCATCCCATTAATACCCATTAATGAATGAGTGAATCATCAACATCCTGGACTTAACCAGATAGGTTTCCTAGGAGGGGGAAAAGAATGGCGAGATTTTCCAAGAATAATTAAAGAGCTACTGCCTAGCTAGGGTCTAAAAGGCAGGTGACTCAGAGGTTATATCCAGGGACAAATCAATTACTCTCCAAAGATGGCTGAGCTTTTGGTGTGTCTGCAGTCTCAGACACTGTGCCACAGCAAAGGCCCAAGGTCATGGGCAGCATGATTAAGTAAACAAGTTACAGGTGTTAAGAGTATGCCTGAAACAAGGGGTACTTATCAAGCTGAAGCAATTAATGAAGTCAATGCATTAATCTGGATTCCCCAGGAAAAACAGTTCAATATCCAGTCCTTACTAAATAGCATAATGGTGTCAAGAGACTAAAAAATACCAAGAAAAAAATGCAACCTCTTCCCAACTGTTAACTCTCTCTCTAAAAACCAAGTCTCAGTAGACACACTGTACAGAGACAAGGCCTCCGTTCTTTTTCAAAGACCAGGAAATGCAGTTTCTAGAACCAGTGAGAACAAACAGCTCTCTAGAGAGGCTGCTGCTGCAGCTGTCAGAGAGACCTCACTAGTCAACAAATATTTGTCTGTTGTCCACAGGGCACACCACACGAGGTAATGCATGTGCATGGAGGTAGATGAAGGGAGCCCTATGCCCTATGCCAGGCTGCAAAGACAGCTACAAGAATCTTATGAAATGACTGAAGGGATTTCAAACTACTTCTCTGCACTTTTCGTAAGGGTTTCTTTTCTAAAATCATCCAATACCCCATAGTAGCCCCCATTTTTTTTTTTTTTTACACAGAACCTGTTACAGCTGAGCTCTCAGGAAAATACCGACTCATTCTTCATCCCAAAGGACTGTTAACTACTAGGCACCCTGGCACATGGTTGCTGGGAAACCAAGTGAAGACTGGCCCCAAGAGGTTCTTACGTGACTGGTGGCAATGATGAGCAGCATCCTCCAGGCGGAGACCAGCATCTGATACTCGACCAAGGCGCTGCAGCTGCTGCCCTCCGTGTCGGCCGTGTGAACCGCCAAGGACTTGACATACGCTGACCAGTAGGCAAAGCGTTTCTCACTGGAAAATTTCTTGAGTGTATCTTTTAATGACTGGTCTAATGAGCCCCTAGAGTGTCAAGAAAACACAAAACCTACCATTAGGTTTTAGAAAGGAGATGGGAATGTGATGGGCACAGTCCCTTGATGAGGCAGAGAAAGCAACCTCACATGGCCTAAGGCAGACGGCTCCGGATCCCTCCAATGTGTGGGGCTCCTGCTTCTTGCTTAACAAAATGGGTTAGGCTGAGGCCTTTTCCAGGATTCCTCCTCCATAAAATCCCGAGCTCATGGAGTCTGCTTCACAAGAACTCTTTCTGACAATCATAAATGCCATCAATGGACTGGCCAGGGGCACAGCTCAGTAGCCCTCTGTAAATGGCCCCAAACCAGTTCTCTCCTGACTTGGCTCATACTGCCATGCACCCAGGGGTAGGGCACGGTGATCCCCCTCCCAAACCTTTCATTAAACTCTCACAGGGGAAAGGACTCACTTAACTACATAGTAGATCTCCAAGCATATTATCTTCATGATGAGGGCGCAGGTTTCCAGGATGCTGGGCTGTGGAGGGGAAGAGCAGACACCAATCACAAGGCGACCGATCCTCTCCCCTGGTGTCCCTACTGCATGTCAATGGGCATCTGACTTGCAAGAGCAGAAGCCTCCGGCCCAGTGTCTCCAAGTAAGTGGAGAAGACCTCGAGCAGGGCAGGCCACTTTCCTTCCCAAAGCAAGACATCAAAGGAGAGGAAGCAAGCACTTCTCTGAGAAAGAAGTTTCTCGTGAAGAAAGCACGCATCCCTTTGTACAGCTCAATCCACAGCCCAGCCTTTCCTCCCAGGATCTCAGTCACTGCCCACCTTCCCCACAGCTTACCTCAGATGTTTCTGAGGGAGGAGAAAGGGTTCCAAACAGTGGTCTTGTTAAATTCTCCCAAAACTTGGGTCTAAAAAGAAAACACGTCATAAATCACTCTCTCTCACGGAGACCTTTCCCCGTTCCCCACCTCCCTTTAGAGGTTACTTCCTGTTTTTCCAGCCCCAATTCTGTGTCTCAAAGGTCACTTGCTCCTACCAAATGTAAAGGGCTCCACAGATAAAGTATGATTTTATGAAGGTTTTCCTCTTCAGAAACACAACCGTACATTACAGAGTTGACCACTGAGAATTCTCAGGGTTCACTCCAGTGTCCATTTCTGACAGCCCCCAAAGAAGAGAGCGAGGGCAAGCAGGATAGACTCCCATGTTTAGCCATTTTAAAGTTCCTTTCTTTTGTGCAAACAGGGTCCGACATAAGATGTGTCATTCAGTTCACTGCTCAAGCAAGCCACACTTATCTGAATCTGCTGTTTCTCAAGAACAATGGGGTTGGGGGTTGGCAGAAGACAGGAATTCTAAAGTTAACACATGAGCAAACATGACGTGTGCTGGTGGCAGCATTAAAAAGAGTAGCTAAGCTGAAACCGGTTTGGCTCAGTGGATAGAGTGTTGGCCTGCGGACTCAAAGGTCCCAGGTTTGATTCCGGTCAAGGGCATGTACCTTGGTTGCGGGCACATCCCCAGTGGGGGATGTGCAGGAGGCAGCTGATCGAGTTTTCTCTCATTGATGTTTCTAACACTCTCTCCCTCTCTCTTCCTCTCTGTAAAAAAAATCAATAAAAATATTTTAAAAATTAAAAAAAAGGAGTTTCCAAGTTTAAATATATATATAAAAATAAATAAAAAGAGTAGCTAAGAGTGACACTCCCATTCAGAGACCCAGGCGCTGATATGCTCAAAGATCCTTCACAAGAAATTGCTAAGATAGACGCTATTATTACCCCACCTCACAGACAAGGCCAAGAGCTCTGGAAGAATCAGACCTACTTGGTCCTGAGAACCAGCATGGCACTGTCCCGCCGGTCCTGCCACAGGGCATGCAGAAAGGCGATGGCTGCCCGGTGCAGCAGGGGCGGGCACCAGTAGCGATCCTGCTGCTGGGAGTCAATCAGCTCCAGGACCGCATGGAGACAGCTCCACACCCCAAGGCTGAACTCCTGCAAGAGGGGCAGGTGAGAGTTCAGGGCCACAGCCACTACCAGTCACTGCACACACAGAGCCCAGCACCCACCTCCCAGGGAGCTGTCCCCCTGCTTCGCCCCAGGTGCAGGCTCACCTTGGAGCCATCACTGCCATCCTTCACCTCTAGATTCAGAAACAGTTCAATGAGGCCTGGCTGAGTCTCTACTGCAACCGTGAGGAATTCCAGGATCATGACTTTGATGCGCATGTCCTCAATCTTGCTCCTCAATCGGGTCAGGAAAGCGTCACGAATGGCAGCCGCATCATTGCCCAAGCAGGCATATACTGACATCGGGGCCACCTGGTGGAGACCGGACACACAGGCTCAGAGCTCTACTTCCAGAAAACCAACAGGCGCCTGCAGAAGGGTGCCGAGAATGTCCAGGCATATATAGCTCTGCGTTAAAAGGGACATCACGCCAAACTACAGCACAAGGTGCCCGTCAAGTCACAGGAAAAACCGTAATCAACATATAAAGACACACAACCTCTCCCATGATTAAATGAATGCAAAGTAAAAAGTGAGATAATATTATTTGCCCACTAGCAAGGATTATAAAAAAAAAAACATGAAAGCATATGGCAAAGATACAAGACTTTGTGTTAGGAGTATAAACTGTTACAATCCTTTTTGGATGACTATTTAGAAATGACTAAAAAAAATTTAAATATTCACTGATATCTAAGTTTTAGAAACTGTAAAAAAAAAAGTTTACAGAGTTCTACAGGTAATGTTTACTGTAGCACTGTTTATAGCAGTGAATGACAGAAACTAGCCCAAATGAATTAGGATGCATCCACTCTATAGCATACCAGGCAAGCATTAGGGAGAATGAAGTAGCTTCAAATGTGCCTGCATGGAAGACTGCAAGACACGGTGTTAAGTGAAGAAAACTAGTTACATAACAGGATGTGTAGGGGAACTCCACTTCTGAAAAGAGCAAAAGCACACACCCCACACACCCTTTACTACACAAGCACAGACAACTCTGGGGCAGTGCATACCAGGCTGCTCACAGGGGATCTGGAACGAGGGGATTTAAATAAATATTTAAAAATAAGTATATAAGACTGTTGTAATAAAACAAAAATACCCTCACAAAACACAATTTGGCCGAGACCGGTTTGGCTCAATGGATAGAGCGTCGGCTTGGGGACTGAAGAGACCCAGGTTCGATTCCGGTCAAGGGCATGTACCTTGGTTGCGGGCATATCCCCAGTAGGGGGTGTGCAAGAGGCAGCTGGTCGATGACTCTCTCATCGATGTTTCTAATTCTCTATCGCTCTCCCTTCCTCTCTGTACAAAATCAATAAAATATATTTAAAAACAAAAACAAAAAAAATCCACTATTTGTGTGTGTATGGCTACTTCACTTTAAGTCAGAGAAGCCCAAGTTAGCTGCTTCTCTTGGAAGAAGGCAAAAGTGGTCACAAACACGACGTCAGTTTTCCGGGGCTTTGGCTGGTCAAGTGGGATCCTACCGTGGCCAGACGTTTCAGCAGCTGGATGGCCAGACGTGGCAGAGCTGGGTCGTGTTTGTGGTAGATGTATTTGGCAAGAACAGCAATGAGATTGTTCCCATGGGCACCTGAAGAAGCACAGGAAATATTTTAAACACCAACTGTGCCTGATTCAAGCTTTTAAGAGAGGGTGCTATTCATAAGGCTCATTCATATGTGAGGGAATGTACTCTCATGTACCTGGAGGGCCAGAGCTAATACAGGGGCCCTATCATTCTCTCTCTCTCTTTTTTAGTACCGTGTTTCCCCGAAAATAAGACATCCTCCGAAAATAAGACCTACTACAGGTTTCCTTCTGAGTGAAATATAAGGCATCCCCCCGAAAATAAGGCCCCCCTAGGCTAAACATGTGAGATTTGGTCCATGGATTCTGAAAGAAATGGAGTCACAAGAAATTCACCAGGAAATTCAGGAATTGGATTGTTATGATGACATTCCAGAAGATGATGACATGATTGTCATTGAATAAATGAGTAAATTCTTGATACTGTAGGATTCATAGTTTGTCTGGTTTGTGTTGACAACTACCGTACTACCGTACAGTATACAGTTAATAAATTTCCTTTATTTTCATTTAACAATAAATGTGTACCATATTCTTCTTCATGGAAAAATAAGATATCCCCTGAAGATAAGACCTAGCGCATCTTTGGGAGCAAAAATTAATATAAGACACTGTCTTATTTCAGGGAAACAGGGTAACTAAGGCAGGATTTGGGGACAAACAGCTCAATGCAATTTATTAAGAGTAAGAAGAAATACATGTTCAAAAAAATAGGTAGTTTTTTTTTTTTTTTTTTTTTTATCAAATAGGCTAGAAAAAGACATCGCACTGAAGCACTGCCCTGACATGCAAAAATATTAATGCCAATATGATACAGGTAGGTCTGAGACATTATCCTAATACCTACTTGAAAATGAGCAAACTGGGTCCCAAAGAATTAAATGTGTATTTAAAGTCAAAGAGTAATAACAGTCAATATTTGAACAGGAATTTCTATGTCTTTCATTATAATCTTATAAGGCAGACACTACTATTATCCCTCTTCTATTGACAAGAAACCTAAGGCAGAGATGTTTAATAATGTGCCCAAGGTCACACAGTAGTTTGGAGCCACAATCTGAACCAAGGCAGCCTGACTGAACATGCGTTCTAATTATTCTGCCATCAGGATGAGGGAGAAATGAAATATGATCCAGTCCTCTTATTTCTAAGTCCAGGATGGGAGCTGGTGATCATCCCCAAATTTCAAGAAAATTAGAAAATACTGTTGAGCCCTAAAAACACAGCCTAAAAAGTATGTACTTATGGGCAGAAACATGGCTGATTGGAAGAGAAATACATACCATGTTGTGTGAGAGCCTGTTCCAGAGGGGACACCACATTAGAAGGAGGTTTCAGCCGAATAACATTGTTGGTGACGGAGAATGCCAGTTTCACGGTCTTGATCAGCAGCTGGCCCTGCCCCTGGCCCTCTGCCCCATCACTAGGGTGCCAAATGGAAACCAAAGTTGATTCAGGCAACATGACTTCATTCACAACATATGTGTTCTCATGAATTAGATTCCAACCATACCAACCATAATCCCTAGAGTTCAAATAGCTTCTGCTAGAGGCCCTGGGCCAAACTAGGAGACAGGAGGGGCAATCAATTCCCTCTGCTACGTGCCAGTCTGTACTGCACCACTAGGTTATAACCAGGCCATGTCCTAGGAGAAATAAGGTTATCTTCAAAAAGCTACTACACGCCCTAACGGGTTTGGCTCAGTGAACAGAGTGTCAGCTTGTGGACTGAAGGGTCCAGGGTTTGATTCTGATCAATGGCACATGCCTGGGTTTCGGGCTCGATCCCCAGCCAGGGGTGTGCAGGAGACAGGCAATCAATAATTCTCTCTCATCATTGATGTTTTTGTTTCTCTCTCCTTCTCCCTTCCTCTCTGAAATCAGTAAAAGAATATATTAAATAAATAAATAAATAATTAATTAAAAAGCTACTGTGCTCTAACTTAAACTGGAGTTCTTAGAACATGCAGGCACAAAAAGGTAAATGGAGGAAGGTGGAGAGGGAGCCTTACCTGCGGGGCTGAGCAGCCATAACCATGTCGATGGTGTCCACGCCAATGCCCATGATATTGACAACTGTCTGTCCTGCTTCTGTATAGGCCAGGCTACAGATGCAGAGGGACTGCAGGCTGGGGGTGTGGCTGAAAGACAGACACATTCTGAGTTATCAGGGAGCCACCACATTTATTACTGGAAGAAAAAGCAATTGTCCAAACTAAACAACTGGACATCAGTGATACAGATCAGCTCTTGGCCAGACGAAGGCACTCTGATCACTTTCTCTAAAGAGACTTGATTTTAAAGATCACCCCGAGAATCAATCTAAATATCCATCAATTACTGGGTATGTTTCCTGAAATGAATAATGATTAACCCTTTGCACTCCGAACCATTCTGGACATTGGCTACCAGCTACTCGACGCTAACGGCGGAAACGTGCGTTGAATTAACTCAATTCCCCATAATCACTAATAAACTGCAATGTCCCCTGAGAGGGGACATCTGAGTGATATGCTAGAATTCCGATGTCCCCTGAGAGGGGACAGCGGAGTGCAAAGGGTTAACTCACACACTGGAAAGTGTAGTGGCATGGAAATAGTCCCAGACCAGTTAGTATAAGCAGAGGAAGAAACCTAGAAGAACACACACTAGGAGGTGAATAGTCATCTCTGGAAAACAGGTTTGCGAAGGGCATTTTGCACTGAATATTTTCCAATGAATGTGCATAATAACTTCTGGAAAGATGATAAAAAGTGAGATGAGCAATGCGGGAAAAATGGGGCATATGTAATACTTTCAACAATAAATATTTAAAAAGAAAAAAAGTGATATAAGTGTGTATATAACAATATCATTAGGAACAATCTTGTTCACCATTCATTTGTTCTTTTCTCTCAACAGGAAGAGTGAACAGTCTACTGAAAAACAAATCAGAACCTCAAGAGCTGGTTCTGGGCTCAACCTGTGGAAGGCTGAGACGGCTCTGCACAGCAGAAGCCCATGCTTCCCTGGTGACTGGCCACATCCAAGACCACCAAGCTCTAGCAATCACCCCTCATACCTGCTGTGGTCTGTCTCATGGCACAGGTTCAGTATCGCATGAATCAGCTCCAGGATCAGGCAACCTAGACTCCGAAAAGACATAGGAAAGATGTGGCCTATGTGATGACCCTTGTCCCCCCAAAGAGAGAGAAAGATCTCCAGGGAGCCAGAAACTCCTCAGACCTTCCTGCCCACACTTTCCTTACCAATCTGCTCTCTCACACCGTGCGAGTTGTAGCGCCACTTGTGGTAGCTGGGAAGCATCTCCTTCAGCACAAACATGATGCAGGGCACCAGTCCTTGGCTCTGGGTACTGCCCAGCTGTCCCTACAAGAATCCGTAGTCAGAGGGCTTATGCTATTTAAGGAAAATAATTAAAGGAGATTTAATTTCAAAACCATAGGTTCAAAGGAAATCTGGGTAACCTGAGTCATTAGTAGGGGGGAAAAATCAGAACACTCTAGCGCAATGAGTCCAAGCTGTAGAATTCTCTAGAATAGAGAAAAGGACTAAAAAGACAAAGTGACACTGTCACAAAAGGCACCTGCATGTAGGAGAGCAATAAAGGCTAAATCTGGTCAGAGAGGAGGAACTTAAACATAAAGGCTATGGGACTGTCAATACGGAGAATGTGCATTTCATTGTGGTTGTCACCAGCCATCCTCAACCTCTCTCTCACTCCATCACTGGAATACCAGAGAGGAGACCTGATACTCAATATTCTGTGTCCTAATATCACTTAACATTAGCTACCTTATTATTAAAATGGGGGATTGGGGGACGTTTTTAATATTTTCAATAAAGATTAAAAACATATAAATAAAAAATGAATGAAATTGGGATTCTTTATATATAAACATCTATATTTACATCCCTATCTTTATCAATAAAGGACTGTTGCTATCTTAAGCATTCATTGGTTGATTCCTACAGGCAGGAAATGTGCCAAGTGCTTTTCATATATGTCCCTCTCAACAACTCCATGAGGTGGAGATCACTGATCATTCCTATTTCACAGAAATTGAGATATTTTATACTTGCTCCAGGTTATGCAGCCAGTAAGTGGTCAACCTAACATGTAAACCTAACTCTCTCTGACTCCAAAACCCATGCTACACCAGTATTTTTCAAACTGAGTTGTCATCCATATTGCAGTGTTTCAACCTTTTTCAGTTCATGGCACACACAAATTACTAAAATTCTGCAGCACATCAAAAAATAATTTTTTGCCATTCTGGCAAAAAACAAAATGGGAAAAAAGGAACATGAAAACACTATAGTGCAATGAGTCTAATATAATTTTGATTGATTCATACTGGATGAATTCATGCTAGCTACTATTGTGCTGGCTATTTGTCATAAACTTGACAATCAAAGGGAAAAGAGGGTGTGTGGAAAGCTTGGCTTCCTCTATTGCTGGGGAAACCCAAGCCTCTCAACAGCTGCCGCCATCTTTGTTGGGGTTAATTTGCATGCTTGCTCTGATTGGCTGGTGGTGTGGCTGGTGGGTGAAGCAGAGTAATGGTTAATTTGCATGTTACTCTTTTATTAGGTAGTGTGTGTGTGTGTGTGTGTGTGTGTATGGCCAGATTATTATGATCTCTGAACGCAAAATAATCTTGTCACTTGTGTGTGTGTGTGTGTGTGTAGGCGTGGTGCATGAATTCATGCATGGGTGGGGTCCAGCCAGCTTGGCCAAGGGGAAGGTCGAACTCCTGGTAGAGGGGACAATTTGCATATTAGCCTTTTGTTATATAGGATATACACTGAGTGGTCAGATTATTATGTGTTCAGAGATCATAATAACCTGGCCACTCCATGTATATACACATGGATTTACTGGAACGTGATATAAAATATACGTAGTACCTTGGGCTACAGTCAAAATAGCTTACACTCACTTATTTCACCAAACTGCCCTGAGGAATAAATAATTCAGATAAAGCACCTTCTACAGAATCTGCACACAGTAAATACTCAGTATACATAAAGTACTATCACTATAACTTCAAGCCAACTGTTTTGCCTGCAGAAAAGTAGCAGGGCCAGGGAAATTATTCCAGATGATTCTATCTGACCAGATTTTACCTTGACAAGAGTGGTGATCAACCGGAGAAAGGCAATAGTAACCCCATACTCGCCCTGGGGCTGTTCACTATTCATCAAGAGGTTTCCGTACCCTCCAGCACTCATCCCCTCCGCACTGGCGAAAGACAGAGAGGCAGAGGGAAATCACGATGGGGAGATTTCAAGATTGCAAGACACTGTAATCACAAAACATTATTATTGTTATATAGCTCGTGCATAAAATAGGAAAGCTCCGCAAAGGAATTAATCAAGTTTAGGCAATTTTATACCCAGGATAAACATTCAGAGCTTATTTTATTGGTATACAACCTTAAGAGGTTTAAAATGAAAAATCAAATAAACACCAGGAAAACATGATCGTCTTGTAAGCAAGAGAGAGCAAGGAGAGAATGTTCGAGTAGTAAGATGGGTCTGTGCGTTAATAACTCGTCTATAGGAGAGCTGGAATATCCACAAAACAAGGAAAAGTACAGAATGACTTTGGCTTAAGAAAGGGAAGCCAAGTCTCTGGATCCAGATACCCCTGGATTCTCTAGGTTGTAAAGTTAATTCCCATAAACGAAGGTGGCTGCTGCTGAATGAGAAATCAATCTCTCTCTCTCTCTCTCTCTCTCTCTCTCTCGCTTAAAGACTGTAGGACCGTCAGTGCTGCCTCAGAGAAGAGGAGCCTCTGAGCCCCAAGTCTTACTGTCTCCGATGCCTTGTCCTTATTCATCCCTCCTGTTTCCAGAGGGCTGAATAGGCAAGGAGCAAAGCAAACAGGCACCGAGAAGCTTCTTTAAAACTAAGGAAGCTAGCCTGGACCTGGCATGTCATGGTGCTCCCAGGGAATACACTCTGCCCACCCCCGACCTGGCTCACCTAATCATCTGACTCATGTTGGAGACCTGGTGGGCCATGAATGGTAAAAAGCCTGTGTGACGAAGGTCAGTCCAGACCTGAAAAGGAAAAGAAGAGCCAATGACCCTGTGTTCTCAGGTACCAAGTGCAACACTTTGGGACTGCTCTGAAGACGTGGTATACCTTTGCTGGGTTCCGGGCAGCCAAAACAGTCAAACAATTGACACAAGAAGCAATGACATCCACAGGGGGCGAGATCACTGTGGTTAGCCTGGTTGGGGAACAGTACACTATACTCAGTAAAATGAGTCACACACCCTGCTCCATCACAAATGTTTTCCAGTTCTCTCTTCCCAAGGCCCTCCTCTCAGCAAGGATGCTGAAAGAGAACAGCACTCGGCTGGGAACAGTTATCACACCAGAGCTTCTCAGACAAACGTGTGTGGACTTGAACCCCAGGGGTGTGAGCAGCACTCACCGCTGCAGCAGCATGTAGATGCGGGAGGTGATGGGCAGGAGACAGTCTGCTATGGACAGGTCTGTACTGATGACCTTATGGACCAGATCAATGATAGGTCTGACCCGCTGGCAGTGCTGAATCACATCTGAGGAGAAAAGAAGCCTGTGACCTTATGAAAACAATTCCTTTAAGATCACTGAACAATCGCTGAGACCCAGATAAACAAATTACACTAAGCATAACCTGGGTGACTCTGAATTGTGTTTTGAAATTCCCTGCCTATCCTCTAAATCAGGGGTCTTCAAACTTCTCTCATTATGAGAATCACCTGGTGGAGTTGTTAAAACACAGATTCCCAGATCCCAACTATAAGAAGTGCTATCAGGAATCTGTGTTTTAACACCTCCACCAGGTGATTCTCATAATGAGAGAAGTTTGAAGACCCCTGCTCTAAATCCTCTAGGCATGTCCGTTTTTCTTCCCTATAGGATAGGGGTGTCGAACTCAATCAGAGAAGGGGCCAAAATCTAAAATCCAGCCTAAATCGCGGGCCGAATGGTTTACTGAACAGTCATAAACTGTCATTGTGATGGAAATGCAGCGGAGTGCAGTGATGACAGCGCGGTGCGGGCCACATTGCAAGGCCTGGCGGGACGGATTTGGCCCGCGGGCCTTGTGTTTGACACATGTGCTATAGGATGTCTCCCAAAGCTGCCCTCACCTGCAGTGGAAACCACATGAAGCAGCATTTCAATCTCACAGGTGAAGAGGGTCCAGCTGCTATAGGAGTATTCCCAGCGCACCAGGTAAGCCCTATCGTCCAGCATCACTTGGCCCACGGTGCCTTGAGGTATGCGAAGGTTGGTCTGACCCCCTAGGGAAGGAAGAAAAATTAGTCTAGTATCTGAGGACACAACAGGAAAGGGTACCTTCTATACAAGACACCAATATTTACACACACAGGCTCTCTTCCTAGTAGCTAACATTGCTACACATCTTTCCGTTAATAAGAAAAAAGCCTCTTTTCATTTGGGGAAGCGAGTCTTTGCATGCGCCTACACAGCTGAGTGCACAGAACGGTGTCACACTCACATGGCTGCGGGAAGACCACCTTATGGGACCGTAGGTCACTGGCTAAGCTGGTGGTGGTGCCAGGATTAGAAGAGCAAGGCTGTTCCTTCTATATTTTGCTCCTTTGAGCACCTGAAATACACATAAGCTTACAAGTTTTAGCTGGTCACTCTTAAGCACTGCCTGTAGAAAAATACCTTTTCTTACTATGTATTCAAAACTTGTAAATTATTTTTAAAATATATTTTATTGATTTTTATAGAAAGGAAGGGAGAGGGATAGAGAGTTAGAAACATCGATGAGAGAGAAACATCCATCAGCTGCCTCCTGCACACCCCCCACTGGGAATGTGCCCACAACCAAGGAACATGCCCTTGACCGGAATCAAATCTGGGACCTTTCAGTTCACAGGCCAACGCGCTTTCCACTGAGCCAAACCCGTTAGGGCTAAATTATTTTTTAAATTGTGATAAAATATATATATATGAAATAAAATATACAATTTTAAGCACTGAAGTGTACAATGCAGTGGCAGTAAGTACATTCACATTGGTGTGCAACCATTGCCACCATTCATCTCCAGAACTTTTTTTCATCTTGCAAAACTGAAACTCTGTCCCCATTAACTAATAATTCCCTATCCCTCCATCCCTCAACCCATCACCCACCATTCTATCTTCTGTCTGAATTTCACTACTCTAAGTATCTCATATGAGTTGAATCGTATATTTGCTCTTTTGTGACTGTCCTATTCAGTCTGCATGTCTTCTAGGCTCACCCATATTACAGCATGTGTCAGAATTACCTTCCTTTTTAAGGCTGAATAATATCCCAGTATGTGTGTGTACATACTCATATACACTTATGTATATACACAGATACACATTTTGTTTATCTATTTCATATGTTGGACTTAAATCTTTATTATGTATACCCTTTTATCCAACAATCCCAATGTATTCTATGTAATAAAACAAAAGCAACAGTTTATAAAGGTTTATGTACCAAATGCAACATTGTTTTTGGTGGCAAAAATGTGACACAACCTAAATGTCCTTTAGAAGAAGAAAAATAAAAAATTATAGAACATCAAAAATAATGATGTAGTTACTAAAAAAAGTCAGATTGATCTGTAATAATATCAGGTTGTAGAATGAATTTGTGAGTATACAGACACATGTAAGAGGACATGGTAAATTCTTAACATTAATTCCCTAATGGAGGAAGTTCTGGAGAGAAAGAAACTTTTTAAAATGTATCTCTGCATTTTTTTTACCTTGTTACAATAAATATCATTATTTTTTATGCATGCATTATTTTTTAATGCATGTTCCAGTCAAAGTGCATTTCTCTCTTCCCCCAAAAATTAGTAAATTAAAAAAAAAAAAAAAAAAGGAAAGTAAAGAAGAAAAAGAGATTACTAAACCAAGATCTTTTTATCTTACCAAGTGGGTAAAGGAGTTTGGGTGTTTGCCTCCGCCAGAGAGTTCCATCTTCATGGGAGATCACATCATGGGGCTTATGCTTATAAAGCTCATTGTAGAAAGACATTTTATCCAAGAAACTATATACCTGCCAACATGCAGGAAAAAAAATAAAAAACCAGCCACACATTTAGCTAGGGGACATGTACAGGTTGCACATCTGGCTTTCTGCTCTTTCAGCCAGACTGTATGTACAGACTCTCAAACATCTTACAAACCCACCACTAGAACTCTCCTGGAACTGCCTCTGCACTCCTTGCCAAATCTTCACCGTTCTTCAATCTTCAACTCAAGGTCTCCTCCCCCTCTCCCCCGACTCCAGATACTGCCTCACTTGAACAGTATGGTCTGTACTACTCAAATGACATTTACTATACATCACCTGGCTTTATTAGCTACTTATTTCTTATTCTGCTATCTTCTTCCAATTGATACTAAGGAACTTTATATGTTATCTTATTCCTACAGTACCTACACTAAGGTACTTAAGGAAAATATTTCTATAGAATTGAGGCACTATCTTAGGTATTTTCATTCAACTTCAGACTAATTCTTGCCATGGCAAAGGGATTTCGATGTGGAAAGCAGAAAGGATTCCTAAAAACCTCCCACTCTCGTTAGGCTTCTAACTGGACAACCTACCTTTTTGGCAGTAGACTTCCCTGACACGAGGGCCCGCAGCAATTGTAGGAGTGGGGAGAGGAGATGGGGAAACATTCCACAGACACTGTCCAGAATGATCCCAAGACCAGAGGTTGGCTCCTATGGTGAAAAAGAATAAATCACTGACCTTCTCATGATCTATACATTAACCCCTCTCTCTGGAAATTAAAAACTTCCATATTTCCACTGAAAAAGGCTATCAACAACTGATTCGGTTAGGACCTGAAAAGAGACTTCTACGGCCTCCAGCGACCTCTTCGGGCCATCTTCTCTAGAGAAAGATAACATTGTTCACCTTCGCATGACATGTTTCCACTAAAGTGAAAAACATCAGCTACATGTCAGCATTTAGCCACCATATACATGCAACAGAGCCTCAATCTAAATATTATTTCTCCTAGGAACATTGTAATTCGGTAAGACTAAAATGGCATATCAGGAAAAAAAGAACAAAATTTACAAGCAGACTAGTCAGGCCAAAAAATAAGTACAAATTTATTCATCAGCTGGACCTTGAAACTTGAGGCTGTTGCCAATGCTAAGACTAAGTACTGGTACCCAGCCTGTGTGGCTCAGAGGCTGAGGGTTGGATTTATAAACCAAGATCACAGTTTGAGACTTGATCAGGGCATATGCCCAGGTCCTAGGCTCAATCCCCAGTAAGGGATGTGCAGGCAATCGATGTTTTTCTCATATCCATGTTTCTCTCTCTCTCTGAAAATCAATAACATATCCTTAAAGAAAATAAAAAAAGAGTTACAGCAATGAGAGGATTTGAGATCTTGCTCCTTGGCATATCTTCAGTTTGATTCAAATAAACTCACAATTCTCCAAAAAAAAAAGTTACATCAATACTGGTGCCTGCGACTCCCAATGTGAAAAAAGACTTAGTAGGTAGGATAGATAACACACTGGTTAATAATGTAGACTACAGACTCCAGTCAGAGAGAACTTGATCCCGATCCTGGAAGTCTAACTGGTTGACCTTAGACAAGTCACCTCACATCCCTGAGCATCACCTTTCTTCATATGCAAAATGGAGATAATAATACTACTTCACAGGTTTTTATAAAGATTTAATAAGAAAAGGACATAAATGCTTAGTATAACACCTTTCACAAAGTGCTTAATAAACTCTTTTTGTTACAGAGTATCATAGCCTGACTCCCAATGGCATACTTACTGTTCCCCAGAATAGTTCTGGAAGAGAAGGGTCTGCCAAGACTTCACATGCTGTGTCAATTATATCCTGTTGGGAGAAGGGAAAGAAAATGGCTTATTTTCCCTAGGTGAACCAGTCTTTTTTTTTTTTTACGATATTCTATTGAAATAAAAATACCAATGAGCCTGACTGGCTTGGCTCAGTGGTTGAGCATCACCTATGAACCAGTTCGATTCCCATTGAGGGCACATACCCGGGTTGTGGGCTCGATCCTCAGTGGGAGACATGCAGGATGCAGCTGATCAATGGTTCTCTCTCATCATTGATGTTTCTGTCTCTCTCTCCCTCTCCCTTCCTCTCTGAAGTTAATAAAAACATATTTTAGCCCTAGCCAGTTTTGCTCAGTGGACAGATTGTCACCTGTGGACCAAAGGGTCCCAGGTTCAATTCCAGTTCAATCACGTACCTAGATTGCAGGCTCCTCCCTGGGCCATGGTCAGGGCATATGCAGGAGGCAACCAATCAATATATTTCTCTCACATCAATATTTCTGTCTTTCCCTCTCTCTTCCATTCTCTCTAAAATCAATGGAAAAATATCCTCAGGTTAGGATTTAAATACACATACACACACACACACTCATTTAGCATGTCAAAAAGAACAAAAGAGCCCTGGGTTTAAAAAGATTACGGCCCATCTAGGGTATATACTATTTATATCTGTTGTATGCTGTTAGGCAAATTCTCTGAACTTCAAATTCTTAATCTGTAAAATGGTGACAATATTCTCTGATTCATAGTATTGTTGTAAGGATTAAATGAGAATGTACAGGGAAGTGAACTGTGTATTTTCAAATGCCATGTAAATGTGAGCTAGAACTAGGATCGGCTAAACTCTTCTAGAGAACAAGAATAATGCCTTTAAATTTTGTTTGTTTGTTTATCCTCACCCAAGGATATTTTTCCCATTGATTTTTATTTTATTTTACTTATTTTATTTTTAAATATATATATTTTATATATATTTTATTTTAAAATATATATATTTTATTGATTTTTTAAAATATATATTTTATATATTTTTATTGATGAGAGAGAATCATCAATCAGCTGCCTCTTGCACACCGCCCACGGGGGATGTGCCCGCAACCAAGGTACATGCCCTTGACCGGAATCGCGCCTGGGACCTTTCAGTCCGCAGGCCAATGCTCTATCCACTGAGCCAAACTGGTTTCGGCTCCCAGTGATTTTTAGACAGAGTGAGTGGAAGGGATGAAGAGAGAGAGAGAAACCGATGTCAGAGACACATCACTTGGTCTCCTGCATACACCACAACCAGGACGAATATGAAGCCTGCTACCAACGTATATGCCCTTTACTGGAATCAAACCTAGGACCTTTTAGTCTGAGGGCCGATGCTCTAACCCTGAGCCAAACTGGCTAGGGCAGTAGTCGGCAAACTCATTAGTCAACAGAGCCAAATATTAACAGTGCAACGAATGAAATTTGAGAGCCGAATTTTTTAAACTTAAAACTTCTTCTAACGCCACTTCTTCAAAAGAGACTCACCCAGACCGTGGTATTTTGTGGAAGAGCCACACTCAAGGGGCCAAAGAGCCGCATCTGGCTAGAGAGCGGCAGTTTGCCAACCACGGGGCCAAAATATTGTTTTTTCTCAGCACCTAGCACAGGCTTGGCACACACTGGAATCTAATCAAGTCCTACAAAATTATTTTTTTTGCACTGACTGGGTAACTCAATTGGTTAGAGCATCATCTTGATATGCCAATGTTGTAGGTTCAATCTCTGGCCAGAGCACATATAAGAATCAACCAATGAATACATAAGTAAGTGGAATGACAAATCAATGTCTCTCTCCCTCCCTCTCTGTTCCTTCTCTTAAAAAAAAAAATCAAGATAAAATTTTTAAAAATCCAAGTACTTGGTCTCTTGCAATCCCAGTATGTTAATGCCAATCCTCCAAGAGTATAACAGAACCCAAATGTGACCAGAATTTTGGCAAAAGTTGCAAAACTTGTTCTAAGCTTCTAGAACTTTGGAAATTGATTCTTTCAATTAACATCAAATGTTTTTCTTTCTAATAATAAAACATTTTCAGCAAATTTATCAATTTCTTTAATTTTCATAACAGGTCCCAAATTATTAAAAATGAATACAATGATTTCTTCATAAAAAACTACTTCAAGACTCCTTGGAGAAATGGCAGATTCCAGGAGTGGGGCAGGAATCATATAAGATAATCCTGCAACAGTTGTCAGGTCAGAAAGCAACAGAGCTATTAAAATATGTGAAACAGAACCAGAAGCTAACCTAAAAAAGTTTTTACTGACCAAAGAACGGCCAATCTGAACATAAGAATATTAACTCCAATGGATTAAGTAAAACAAAACTAATGTGTTTATCACGAGTTCATGCTGATATGTAAAAAATTTAAAACCCTCACTGGCCACCTTTGGAGAGTCCTAGGGAAAAGGAAATATAGGAAAAGCAGAGTATCAAATAGTTAAAGAGAGAGAGAAAAAAAAATTTTTTTTAAACCAAGGTATAACTGCCGAAACCGGTTTGGCTCAATGGATAGAGTGTTGGTCTGCGGACTGAAAGGTCCCGGGTTCGATTCCGGTCAAGGGCACGTACCTTGGTTGCGGGGACATCTCAGTGGGGGGTGTGCAAGAGGCAGCTGGTCGATGTTTCTCTCTCATTGACGTTTCTAACTCTCTATCCCTCTCAATTCCTCTCTATGTCAAATCAATAAAAATATATTTAAAAAATAAAAAAATTAAAATATAACCTAAGGTATAACTGATATATATTACATTAGTTTCAGATATACATAATAATTCACTATTTCCACACATTGTGAAGCAAACTTTTTTATAGCAATGTTCTAACCACTAAACACAAGAGGAAAGGTAGAATTAGGGCCATTTGTAAATACCAGGGAATTAATGAGACTAGACAGTGTTGTGGCTTGTGGCTACCGTAGTGGACAGCACAATTACAGACTAAAAGAAATTTGACAGATTTATCAACTAATAATGTGTAGATCTTGTTTAGATTATTTTTCAAACAATCTTATGACAAATTTATGAGATTTATAAGATAATTAGAAATTTGATTCCTGATTTGATATGTACAGATATTGTTTTTAGATATAATAATAATTGTGAAAGTTTACTAAAATATTCATGAAATAAAATGACTGAAATTTGCTTTAAAATAATCAAGAAGGGTGTGGGCAAAAATGAATATATCAGCTGTGAAGCTGGTGACCGGATCAACAGGGTTCATTATACAATTTTTCCTACTTTAGTATAAGTTTGAAATGTTTCTTTTTAAGAAAATGCCACAAAAGAACAGTTATTAGCACCCACAGATGTTTAGGACAGATGCACTAGAGTAAAAAAAATGAGATTACAAAACAGTGTATACATGTGATTCCAGTTCTGGAGAAGAATTATTCTGCTTTTACATATATACGCAGAAAATATTTTGAAGGAAACCCAATAAAATGTTAATGGGTTATCATGTGTGATAGGATTACACTTTTTTCTTTTTATGGGCACCTTCTGATTTTTCTATCATTAATATATATCATGTGTATAACATGAGTGAAAACAAAGCAATACACCTGAGAGATATGGGTGTGTGTTTTATCAGCTCCAACGTGGTTTCTTGGGGATATGACTGCAAAGCTGGACAGTGCAGGCAGCCTCACAAAAGCCAGACACTGACCTGCTGATTGCCCAGTGTGTGTAGCTCCAGTGAGGTCAGCACGAAAGAAAGGAGTCCATAGACACACATGCATGCGGTGCTGGTGGTGCACTGTAATGGCAAAGGAGTCAGTGAATAATTCTGAGTAATACAACTCTTCCCCAGATTCAGCATAATCCTATCACATTAATATAGTCCCTGTGACACATGGGAAGGGAAACTGAGGCTTCATAATTTTCCTAATTTAGTCCCAAGATCAGGAAGACAAAGGAAGAGAAAGCAGGAATCAAAACTATTATAAGAGCCCGGCTGGTTGGCTCAGTGGTTGAACATTGACTGACCCATGAACCAAGAGGGAGCTAGTTCCATTCCTGGTCAGGGCATATGCCTGAATTTCGGGCTCAATCTCGTTGGGGTGTGCAGGAGGCAGCCAACTGATGGTTCTCTCATCGATGTGTCTCTCTATTCTTCTCCCTTCTTCTCTTTCTAAAATCAATAAAAAAACATATTTCTAGCCGGGACCGGTTTGGCTCAGTGGATAGAGTGTCAGCCTGCGGACTGAAAGGTCCAGGGTTCGATTCCGGTCAAGGACATGTACCTTGGTTGCGGGCGCATCCCCAGTAGGGGGTGTGCAAGAGGCAGCTGATAGATGATTCTCTCTCATCTATGTTTCTAACTCTCTATCCCTCTCTCTTCCTCTCTGTGAAAAATCAATAAAATATATTTTTTTTAAAAACAAAAAAAAAACAAACATATTTCTAAAAAATATTATAAGAAAAAAATCAAAAGAAAATCATTTTCAAAATGATCAAAGTTTCCATGGGGAAGAAAATCATATCGGCCTACAGAAAGGATAGTCTGTACGTGCTAATATGAACTCTGCAGCTGCCTGAACTGTCACCAAGATAAATCGAACAGTGCCAACAAGTGGGGCCCGTTGGTTGAGGTTTCATTTCAGCATATCAAAACAAGCTGACTAAACAGTATCATTCAAATTAAGCTCCAACACAAGACTCAAGAGAATTTCTAGTTCGTCCTGTTATAGCTGAATAAGTAACCTCCTCAAAAAGATTTCTCCTGTCAATATGGCCAAAGCTATCATCGAGGAGATAAACTATACTGGAAAAAGTCAGACATAATGGGTTCAAACTGCATCCGCCACTAAGTGGTAATTTTTATTCCTGAGGGCAAATTTTATCTCCCTGAATGTCCATTTCCTAATGCAAAAAACAAAAACCAAAACCAAAATGCTAATCCATACTGCAAAAAAGTGATACAAAGATGAAATAATGTACCAGAAAGTGATGAGCACAATGTCTATAAAAATCAGTTATAACATCATCATCATTAGCCACATCACTACTACAATTATTACTACTACTATTATCGTGATTCATTAATGGGCTTCCACCCTACTCTTTGCCCATTCTCAAGTTCAAACACCAATAGCCTGAGTCTCACATCATTTCCCCCACTGGACAGTGAGCGCAGTAGTCGGGTCAAGTACTGAAATACATTCAGTTGGATGGCTGTGCCACCTATTTTCCGGACAATACTGCTCGTCTCTTCTGGATTCAGGGTGTGGCGGAGGAGAGCCCAGGCCAAAAGCACTGGAGCATGATGTGAAATGTCCCCCAAGGTCAACATCAAACGGTCCATATCCTAATGAAAAAGGAAAACTTCTGTGTCAATAAACAGAAAGAATCAGGACCCCTCCACAGGATCCTTCATATGCATAATTAAAGCCTTCTATTCATCCACAGAGGCCCTCTCCCATTCTGGTATTTTACTCTTCCCAAACCCCAGCCACCTCCCTAATCAACCCCTCAAGCACTTTTCGCTTTACCCATACTTTATTTCCTTCTGATTTTTAGCATTCTTAATCTAAGATTATAAAATACATGCTCAAGCCGAATCCGGTTTGGCTCAATGGATAGAGCGTCGGCTTGGGGACTGAAAGGTCCCGGGTTCGATTCCGGTCAAGGGCATGCACCTTGGTTGCGGGCATATCCTTAGTAGGGGGTGTGCAAGAGGCAGCTGATCGATGACTCTCTCTCATCGATGTTTCTAACTCTCTATCTCTCTCCCTTCCTTTCTGTACAAAATCAATAAAATATATTTAAAAAGAAAGAAAGAAATAGTATCTTTCTTTCAAAAAAATACATGCTCAAATAGAGACTGCAAATTTCCCCTGATCCTTCTTGAACTTTCTCTGCTTTCTCCTCATTTTCTATCTTCCTAACCATCCCATCCACAAGTCCTTCCCCTTTCCTCTTCCTGCACAGGCTCCACAGATACATACCCCCCTCCCAAAGGCTCTATCCTTGGGCGTCTTCTGTCCTATATCCTCTCCCTGAGTGACTCTACTCTCCCTCACAGATTACACTGTCACCTCTGTGCAGATAACTGACAAATCCAGTCAACTTAACAATGCAGGACCTCCAATTCCACAGCAAGAAAAACTTTATGGAGCAGTATAGTTGAGTGGTCAAAAACATACTACTATGAAAGATCTGAAAAAAGACAAGAGGCTGCTCAAAGTTCACCTGGCAAATCAGCCCATCCTGCGCAAACTGGTGCAGCTCTCTTCTGTCATCCAAAGCATACTTGAGCAACGATTCAATATCCATGCCTTCCACCAGGATAAGGGCACTGAAGTAGCTAGAAAGGAAAACAGTATCATGGTGTCATGAATGCTACTCTGACCTCATTGGAAAATAGGTGAAATCTTAAGACACTTCAATATCAAAGAAATTATGATTGTTAGGTTACATTCTTTCTCACACTACGTCTTGTAAATCCAGTATTTTACACTCCCAACACATCTCAATTTGACCAGCCACATTTTAAATGCTCAACAGTCATACATGGCTTATGCCTACCAAAGCACAGAGCAAGTCCTGAGGTTTCTACTGCCACCGATTACATCTGACCTTGATAAACTATCTGACTGCTCGAGTGTATATTTTTGTCCACAGAGGGAACAGACCTCTAAATGTAAATATATCCACCGAAACCGGTTTGGCTCAATGGATAGAGCGTCGGCTTGGAGACTGAAAGGTCCCGGGTTCGATTCCGGTCAAGGGCATGTACCTTGGTTGCAGGCATATCCCCAGTAGGGGGTGTGCAAGAGGCAGCTGATCAATGACTCTCTCTCATTGATGTTTCTAACTCTCTATCTCTCTCCCTTCCTCTCTGTACAAAATCAATAAAATATATTTTTTTTTAAAAAGTAAATATATCCATTGCCATAAAATTCAAAGTCCATAAACAGATCTCAGAGAGGGCAGGAAACAAATCTGCCTTATTTTTCATGGTCTCAGCGTTTGCAGCGTCTGGCCTGCAAGAGGTGCTCAATAAATACCTTGTTGAATGAAACTCTTCAATAAAGACAGTAAGTAAACTAATAGAATGCAATATTTACTTTGATAGTCCATGTCCTCTCAATCCCAGTCTTTATCCCCTATCTGACCTGGATCATGTTAGCATCCATCTAATTCCCCACCCACTAAGTGAAAAGTACTCCTCCCCTCACCCATTCACAGAATCACTATAATATCAATGTAACATTGTACAAGTTCTATGACCTCAATTAATTCAGCCTTACCCAATCCGATCCACAAAAGGATCCATGGTCTCATCTACCAGGTGCCTGTTGGTCTGCCTACTACCAAATCCTTGCTCTTTAAACAGCTTGGTTAATATCAATAGGTCACTAGGTGCCATCTCAAAGTATGCATAATAAAGGAAGATAATTTCTAGCAGCATGGACTGTTCCCGAAGGCACTGGACAAACCAGCGAGACACCTGACGCTCAGTCTGCACAACCAATGAAGAAAAAAATGGAAGAGAATTAAAGTCAGATTTACAAACATATTTAAATTTGTAAAGTTAATTTTACTAGGTAATATATGTATAGTGGTCCCCTTTACCAACGAGGGATACATTCCAAGACCCTCAGTGGATGCCTGAAACAATGGATGGTATTGAACCCAATATATACGCTTTTTTCCCTGAGAAATTTATGCTTTTGTTGCTATTGTAAATGAGCCCTTTTCTTCTATTAAATATTTAAAATATTTATTGTTTTGGTTAAATTGCTTTAATAAACACATATCATTTTCAAAACAAAAGATTATAACAAGAACATTATTAATCTATAAATGCAGATTGGCTTTAGATTTAAAATAAAATAATCAGACTAGTGTCCTACACTAAATGATAATGAAGAAGACAAAATCGTGAGTTTAGAGTCCCATTAATCACTAAGAGAATATTTTAGGTAAGAGAGAAAATAAATGTTTTATCCATGTGACATATTTAAATTTTTCTTAAGACTGATAACTTATATTTTAAGTTAACAAATGAATTAATAATTTAACTTGGAGCTCTATGAGAAAGAGTATATAATTCTTCTAAGAATTGTAAGAGGGTCCAATAACCACATACCATGAGGTTTCCATGTGTCTCCCATGTTGGTGCTTCAGTTCTATAAAGCTCTTCAAACTGCTGTCTATATTTTGTAACTAGTTCCTTCTCCAATTTATCAACACAGTCTGCATATTCAACCTTTAAAAAAAAAAAATCCAAAACAGGGTAGCTTATAATATCTAGAGTAAAAGTTAAATAGTCAAATGAATATGATTGTGAATAATATAAAATTATTTAAAAGAGTTGAATTTTACGGGGTAAAGAGAATCAAGAAGACAAAATGGGCTTACCCTATAGGGATGTCTTTCATCTTGGAAATAAGTGAGAAGGTGTAAGACACAACGAAGAATACACATTCTTTCTTCATAGTAATAATCTGCAATCTGGGAAAAATATTCAAAATCAGCTACTCACCATTGCATAGAATACTCAATTGTAAATTTACTGATAAAGAGATCACTTAAAGATGTGGTTAAAAAGTTCAATTTATTATCAATCACAGCCCTGGCCGCTGTGGCTCAGGTTTTTTTTTGTTTTTTTTAAAATATATTTTATTGATTTTTTACAGAGAGGAAGGGAGAGAGATAGAGAGGTAGAAACGTCGATGAGAGAGAAACATCGACCAGCTGCCTCTTGCACATCCCCATCTGGGGATGTGCCCACAACCAATGTACATGCCCTTGACCAGAATCGAACCTGGGACCTTTCAGTCCACAGACCGACGCTCTACCACTGAGCCAAACTGGTTTCAGCATGGCTCAGTTAGTTGAATGTCATTCCTTGCAACAAGAGATCACCAGTTTAATTCCTAATCAGGGTACATGCCCAGGTTGCAGGCTCAATCCCCAAGTAGGGGGTATACAGGAGGCAGCCAATCAATGTTTCTTTCTCATTGATTTTTCTCCCTCTGTCTCCCTCTCCCTTACTCTCTCTAAAATCAATAAGAACATATTTTTTAAATAAAATAAAATAAAACCAATCGCAGGAATGGAAACAGTATAAGGCCAAAAGAAAGCAAAAGACCTTCATGAACTGGGATACAGGTAAAGTCATGCAAGATAAAAGCAATTATCCTATATAATAAAGAGGTAATATGCAAAGTGACCGTTGCTCCAACACACAAGATGGCCACCCCCATGTGGACACAAGATGGCCGCCACAAGATGGCTGGCAAGGGAGGGCAGTTGTGGGCAATAAGGCTAGCAGGGGAAGGCTGTTGGGAGGGACCCAGGCCTGCAAGGGAGGACAGTTGGGGGGGACCAGGTCCGAAAGGGAGGGCAGTTGGGGGCAATCAGGTTAGCAGGGGAGCAGATAGGCATCCATCAGGCTGGCAGGGGAGTGGTTAGGGGATGATCAGGCGGGCAGGCAGAAGCAGTTAGGGGCAGTCAGGCAGGCAGGCAGGTGAGCGGTTGGGAGCCAGCAGTCCTGGATTGTGAGACGGATGTCCGACTGCCCGTTTAGAGGCATCCCTTGAGGGGTCCCAGATTGGAGAGGGTGCAGGCTGGGCTGAGGGACACCATCCCCCTAGTGCACGAATTTCGTGCACCAGGTTCTCTAGTTTAATAATATAAACAAATTCTTCTGGCAATTACGAGCATTCAAGTAATACACAATATTATAAACTGACAGACAAATATGTGAAAGCAAATATAAAAACACCACTGGTGCATGCCCTAATTCCTTATAACTAATGTACTTAGTTCTCCCTAAATACCAAATAGGAAACTACTTCAGTAGTCATGGTCAAATTCCATTTTAAAATCAGATCCTGGATGAGAAGGTTGCTTTGGGAGGTAGGAGGAGTTAAAGAAATACAAATTAATCCTGCTGCATTTGGATCTAGAGAAAAAATATCCATTAACCAGTTTCACACCAATGACTGAAGAATCTCCTTTGGAAAAAGAACTCGGTTGGTTCCAGTGTATTAAAAACCTCTTGTTTCACAAAACAAGTTAATAAGTGTCCTCATTAGGACCTCAATGCTTTAATGCTCAGGAAAACAAGGTTAAGAAATCAGCACCCCATTTTACATCTAAGAACAGAAATGGTGACTTCTACTAACCTTCAAGATTAAGGCCTGGCTCTGCCTCTCATCTTGCAGTACCGTCTGAAAGAAAAAAGAAAAGTCAGGAAGCCACCTTAGTAGCAATACTAAATCCACAAAGAAAAAAGATAAATATCTTCACCTCACCCTCCAAGATTATAACTGCCCATTCATTTTTGCAAACATTTTACCCAACTATATATTCAAGCCTGTGCTCAAATCCCTGCCCGCTTCCTCTGGCCTTAGTTTCCTATATATAAAATGGGAAACCGGACAGGCTAAATGTTGTTCTAGGTCCATTTCAGCTCTGATATCCTGAGACTCTGATGAACAAGTTAGTATTTGACCTCTCCCCACCTTCAAGTCTGAGCACAGACCTCAGCTTAAGCATATTTTTTTTAGGCCTTTAAAAAGTATTGCCTCGCCAAAACCGATTTGGCTCAGTGGAGAGAGCATTGGTCTGTGGACTGAAGGGTCCCAGGTTCGATTCTGGTCAAGGGCATGGTTGCAGGCACATCCCCAGTGGGGGGCGTGCAAGAGGCAGCTGATTGATGATTCTCTCTCATCTATGTTTCTAACTCTCTATTCCTCTCCCTTCTTCTCTGTAAAAAATCAATAAAATATATTTTAAAATAAAAATAAAAAAATAAAAAGTATTTCCTGAAAGTAGATTTATCTGATTACCTATCTCTTTTGCAAGGAACTGGTACCAAAACCTTAAATTATCTAAAACTAACAAGGAAAAGGATAAAGGAAAGAGAATGGAGCTGAACATAATCTCAAACCTTTAACAAGTCCCGAGTTCCTCGGTAATCCTCTTGAAGGTAACACTGGAGTAAGTGCACACTCTGTTCTTCATCAAGACCCTGAAACACAGAGGTTATAAGGGGGGAACAGTCACCTCAGCTCAGAAATCATATATCGGATGCAGAGCGTTCTAAAGATGTGTCCTCTGGAATGAACACAGAACTTGAATAAACAAAAATCTTGAATAACATAACAATTTTAACCGAAATAGGAGAAAAGAGGAGCAAGTCCCTGGCATGTAGTTTATGTGACACATGTGCATGCCAGAAACAATTTGCCCATTCACCAAGCACATTAATACAGCCGCAGATATTCTCTGGGTTTACAAAATTAAAAGGAAACAGCTACATATTTGAATACAGTCTAGTCAATTTAAAGAACATCACGTGTACGCTGAAGAAAACACTATGTTATACAGTATATGGGTCAGGCAACTGGATTTGTGGCTCATTGCCAGAAGAGTTGCAATCTAGATATTTATAAAACACAGTATTCAATTTAATCTCCAAAACTAAAGTAAACTAAATTTCCACTAATAACCACTAACAATAAAACTATGCACATCCATACTCCAGGTAATAAATTGAGCCAATGCTAACTTTTACTTACCAAAAACTTGCTGATTCGTAAACCAAGTTCCTTCAGTGGTAAAGGTATATCTTTATTAGCTTTCACTTTTTCAGCTGAATTTGGACTATGAAAAGAACAATGAATCATTTCCTCATTCTCAGTGACCCTCTGAGGGTTAAAATAAAAATACTTAAAGATATTTTTACTACACACCTTATTTTGCCCTTTAGGTGACTACAAAATACACACATACACACAAGCTCATTGCTACAGACTTTTAACACAGAACTATTTATGCCTAGGTAATAAATATAGTTTAGGTCTGTTACAAATGATAGCTATAACAATATTATTTATAAATGAGTTATATTATTTTTTATCCTTACTTCTCTGAAAGGTAAATATTACTATCCCCATTTTACAAAGGGAATTATCAACACTCAGAAAACAACTTACCAAAAATCCCACAGCTAATAAAAAGTTGAAGTGAAGTTTAGACCAGGTGTTAGTAAATATACACATATCACCTACTCTGTCCACTGAGAAGGCCTAGAAGCTATGACACCCCACCCCATGCCCACCGCAGCAGCGAGCACACCCAGCACCCAGATCTTGGGTTCTAATACCATTCTCAATAAAAGGTTTCAGGAATCCTTGGTGAAATGGTTGATCTAGAGCTGGGGTGGAGAAAATACTAGATGAACCTGGAACATATTATAATGCCAGAGAATAAAAAAAATACTCAGGAAACAAAAGGACGGCACATGTCAAAAGGTCACAGAAGCCAACCTAAAAAAACTCCCATTGGCCAAAGCTGGAACAGGTATAAACAAGTATAAGCTAAATATACACGAGTTCCTAGTTATATAAAAGAATAAACAGACAAACAAATAAATAAGGGAGACAGGGAAATCGTCCTTCCAGAAAAAGTCCAAATAATATACATAAGTACTATCCCCTTTAGAAGGTGAAGTTTAATTCCACTATACCCCTACCTTGAGAGTGGCTATATTTAGTGATTTACTTCCAAAAATAGAGGACAGAAAGAGAAAAAAAGTGACTTTACAGAGGAGAAACTTGGTAAATGCTACTTTAGTCAAGGTAGCAAAGTTAACATCACCAGTGATTTCATATGGATAACTCTTTCAATGCATATCCTCTGTTATGATGTGATAAGAATGATACTTTACCTTTCTGAATTCTTCAAAACCCATAACCCAATCAATAATAATAGTAAGAAAAACATCAAACAAATCCAAATTGAGGGTGTTTTATAAAATATTTGATTGGTCCTCCTCAAAACTATTTAAGGTCATGAAAATCAAGGAAAGACTGAGATACCATTAACTAAGAGCTAAGGAGACATTACAGCTAAATGCAATATGGTACCATGCATTGATCCTACAACAGAAAGAAGACATTAAAGCAAAAATTTGGGGGGTGTCAAATTAAAATAAAGCTTCAGTTAAAAAAAAAAAAAAAGTATGTTAAGACTTCAAATCCCATGCTACCAGAAAGGGAAGTTTTGTCTTTAAGAAAAGAAACTAATGCCCTAAATGTCTAGACTGTGAACTAAAGCATGTTGTTGTTGGATTTTTATAGACTCTCACATTTCACAGAAAATCCACAACACAAAGGCTAGTATAAGGTTAAACAATAAGTTCTGAAAGAGGCAACACAGAATGATGGTTAAGAACACAGACACTGGAGTAAGACTGCCAGGTTTGAATCCTGGTTCTACCACTTACTAGCTGTGTGACCTTGGGCAAGTTATTTAACCTCTTTGTGCCTCTGTTTCCCCATCTGTAAAATGGAAACAATAATAAAAGTACCTAAATGTGATAATATAGTGATTATCTTTTTTTTTTAAGTTCATATATTTTAGATACATAGTAAAGTATTTACAGATAAAATAACTGTAATGATGTCTGTGCGTTACTTCAAAATAATTATGGGGGAAGGGTTAACAGATGAACAAAAAAAAGTTCTTCACTAGCCTAAGAGAATGAAGATGGAAGGTGAAGATGGAATAAATTCAACAGATGTTCAGAAGCAGAAGAGAAATGGGAGTGGGGGGGTGGGGAGCGGGCCTTGGAACTACAATGCATAACACAGTGAGATCTGAACTAGGAATTAAGGTAAAAGAGTCTAGTCCTTCCTACAGGCATAGTTTTTTCTTTTTTTAACTACTTTATTTTATTTTTCCACTGCCCAGTGAAAAAAAAAAAAAAACAACAAACTTACATTCACCTCCAAAATAAAAATTGTTCATTGCTACATTCCAGCATTTGGTACCGACAGTGCCTCACACAATTTGGACCAAAATATATATTTGAATACTCAAATTGAGTATTTAATAAACCCTCATCCCCAGACACTACAGTTATATAATTGTATTCAACAATACTCTACTTTTAGAAGGAATTTCCCTTCCTTTAAAAAAACAGGTTTCCTTTATAAAGACAATTTGGTTTCTACTGCTAACCAAACTGTATTCTCTCTGATCTACCTAACCCAGCAATACCATTCATGAAAATGGTTTCACCTACACCAGCTTCTTCAGGGAATTACTCTGAGCAGGTGCATATGAGAGCCATACCTGGGAGGTTTGTAGTAGGAAAGTCCTTCTAACAGCCGCTGCCAATGTTTATTCAGTTCTGCCTCAATCTGATTCTGGAAAAGTATAAGGAATACAAATGCAGTTTTAATCAACTTCACAATCACAGTGATGATTATATATTCCTTTCAGTTTTTTTTAATATGAAAAAACTGGGCGTTCTTGCCTAGCTGGTGTGGCTCAGTGGTTGAGCATCGACCTATGAACCAAGCTGTCACTGTTGATTCCTGTGAGGGTACATGCCGGGGTTCCAGCAGGGGGCATGCAGAAAGCAGCCAATTGATGACTCTCTTTCATCAATGGTGCTTCTGTCTCTGTCTGTCTCTCCCTCTCCCTTCCTCTCTCTGAAATCAATAAAAACACATTAAAAATATATTTTAAAAAGAAAAAAAAATGTGTTCTTCCCCACAGTTGAAGTCATTTTGGATAGAGAATCCTGTAGCCTTTTCTTTGTTTAACATTCTAACATAATGATTTCACCTTATTATGAAAATCTTGATAAACATTCTTAAGTGACTGCATATTTTATCAAGTGGCTAGATCATAATTTATTTACCATTCTTATAATGTTAGATACACTTAAGCTGACTGTAACTCCTTATTAATATAAATAATGCCATGGTTATGAGCCGTGGGCACAAAACCTTTTCAGGATTCTTTTCTTTTAAGAGATATAGTTCTGCCGAGACCGGTTTGGCTCAATGGATAGAGCGTCGGCTTGGAGACTGAAGGGTCCCGGGTTCGATTTCGGTCGAGGGCATGTACCTTGGTTGCGGGCATATCCCCAGTGGGGGGTGTGCAAGAGGCAGCTGATCTCTCATCGATGTTTCTAACTCTCTATCTCTCTCCTTCCTCTCTGTACAAAAATCAATAAAATATATTAAAAAAAAAAAAAAAAAAGAGAGAGAGAGAGAGAGAGATACAGTTCTGCCGAAACCAGTTTGGCTCAGTGGTAGAGCGTCGGTCTGCGGAATGAAGGGTCCCGGGTTCGATTCCGGTCAAGGGCATTTATCTTGGTTTCGGGCACATCCCCAGCAGAGGGTGTGCAAGAGGCAGCTGATCGATGATTCTCTCTCATCGATGTTTCTAACTCTCTATTCCTCTATCTTCCTCTCTGTAAAAAAAAAAATCAATAAAATATTTAAAAAAAGAGAGAGAGAGAGAGAGAGAGAGAGAGATATACAGTTCTTGCCCTAGCTGGTATTCTCAGTAGTTGGAGCATCAAACTATGCACCAAAGGGTCATGGGTTCGATTCCTCATCAATGGCACGCACCTGGGTTGCAGGTTTGCTCCCTGCCCCTAGTCGGGGTACGCGCAGGAGGCAACCAGTCGATGTGTTTCTCTCACATCAGTGTTTCTCTCTCTCTCTCCCTTCTACTTTCTCTAAAAAGCAATGGAAAAAATATCCTCAGGTGAGGATAACAAAAAATAAAAATAAAAATGATGCAGTCCTAGAAGTGGAATTATCAGATGAAGGCGTATCAAAAAAATGTTAAGGCTCGCCAAAACCGGTTTGGCTCATTGGTAGAGCATTGGTCTGCGGACTGAAAAGTCCCAGGTTCGATTCCGGTCAAGGGCATGTACATTGGTTGCAGGCACATCCCCAGTAGGGGGTGTGCAAGAGGCAGCTGGTCGATGTTTCTCTCTCATCAACGTTTCTAGCTCTCTATCTCTCTCCCTCTCTGTAAAAAAACAATAAATTTAAAAAAAAATGTTAAGGCTCTAAAAAAGGTGTAATATTCCTTTTATTAATTACAATAACAACAATAATAGTAATAATTGAGTGTCATCTTAACATTTTACACTCACAGAGTCAGAACACTAGAGGATCAATATGAAGAACTGTCCTTTATAGATTATATACTGGAAAATGTCCTAGAAACCACAGCCTCTCTGACCTAAGGAGCTAGCTAAATGGAAAAGGGAGAAAAGGCAAGTAAAGTAGGGGATAGAAAAGGCCTGAGAATCTTTTTAGCCTGAGGTAGCAGAATAGTATTTGTACCATGACCCTCAGTAGCCAATCAAGCAGCACTGTTCTCTTTTCAGAAAAGAAATCACTAAGGAACAAGAAAAGCAGAGATTTAGAACTTTTAGCAGCGAGACTATAAGACACACTACATTTCAGCAGAGAAAAGAAATATATAAAGTTTTAGAATTTAAAAAATGTGTTTACTTCCTACTTCAGAGAGAAGACACTTAAAAAAAACAAACAAACAAAAAAACAATACAAACTGCACAAAGATCCATAGAAGCCACTCAAAACCACCACCACTTACCAGTTCTCTCAGAGCTGACCTTCCAAGCAGAATTGTCCACAGTTCTCTACTGCTCCTGGAAAATGACAGAAAGCAGACTGGACTAACTATCTCACAGCTATTTTATCTATTCTCTAAAGCAAAAAGCTCAATGTACAAAAACAATGTTAAAATTTTGGACAGTAACCATATTGTATTCTTAGAAGTTTGATGTTCAAAATTAAAATTAAAAAACTAAAATATAGCCCTACTTGGTTTGGCTCGGTGGACAGAGCGTCAGCCTGCAGACTGAAGTGTCCCAGGTTGGATTCTGGTCAAGGGCACATGCCCTGGTTTCAGGCTCGATCCCCAGTAGGGGGGTACAAGACGCAGCCAATCAATGATTCTCTAACATCATTGATGTCTCTATCTCTCTCTCCCTCTCCCTTCCTCTCTGAAATCAATACGAATATTTTTTTTAAAAATTAGTATTTGATCATAACGAGAATCAACATTAAGCAGTTGTAATTGCCAGGCACCGAACACCTTGACTTGTTGATTATGAACAACTTATGAGGCAGACACTGTTATTATCCCCAGTATTTCATCTGAAAACTACGGTTTAAGGGTGGTTAAGTAAGTTGCCTAACATCACAAAGCCAATATATAATGCAGCCAGAGTTGGGACCCACGTTTGCACAAATGCAGAGTTTAATCCTTACATTACACTGCTTCAAGGTGCACCAAAGAATTCATCCTACAAGCAAAGACTGAGGTGAAGCTTTCTGCTCTAGAAGGGCACACCATACCCATAATACAGTGGCTGGCACACAGGAGAGGCTCAAAATTACATGCCGATGAATGACTACCACAGGAGGAGGGTAAGTCCCTTTTAGACCTGAAATCTAATTGGAAGAGAAAAATTAGGGGGGAAAAAGTCTTCAGAAGTGCCAAGAGAAGACAGAATAAAAGAGAAAACAGTAATTTAACAGGAAGGGAATCCTTGTGGAAATGAATGTTACTGGTTCCTCAGTTCCTACACATTTACTGGTCTAGGAATAATGGGAATCCAAATAAATCTAGAACTTCATGATGCTAATACACTGGTATTGGGATTGACAAAGGATGTGAAGCACACATTACACATACATCAGCAAAAAAGTAGAAAGTAATGAAGAGCTTAATCCTAACAAACACTCCAAAGTAATATAATCTTCTAAGACAAAAAGAGGGTCAGAAAAGAGAAAGATCACTGAGAACTGACCCAAGGACTAATGAATGACTTCACCTCAAATAGGGACTTGAAGGTTTAAGCAGGTGATTCTCAGGACACAAGACACGGCTTGAACTGTGACGTCCAAGCCAAAGACTCAGGGAAGCATCTTCAATATATTTTTTCACAACAAAATATATACTATCATGACTCGTTTATTTATACAAAATATACTTGCAGTAAGTATTTGTAGGAGAAACTAAGGAACAGAAATCAAATAAGTAGCCTGAAGGGTAAAGTTAAATTTTATTGACTTCCAGGCCACTGTTCTGGCAGGCAACATGGAACTCCATTCCTAAATGAACTGGAAACTGGAAATTATCTTCCTTAGAGAGATCCATGTCACTGGAAAATGTTGGGTGAACACTGGGAGGCTAGGAATAATAGTCTCTACAACTGCATCCTTTAGGTAGAAAGCTGAGACACAGCCAACCTACTCTGAGTAGTCCTTTTGAGAAAGTTATATTCCACATGAAGATAATAAACAAAAGTGGTCACTGCTTGCCTTGGCCTGCATTTCTCAGTGGTTAGAGCATTGGTCCGGGCACCAAAGGGTACAGGGTTCAATTCCTGGTCAAGGGTATGTACCTGTCATGCAGGTTCGATCCCCAGCCCTGATCGGGGCAGTCGGGGTGCATGCAGGGGGCAACCAAGCAATGCCCCCCCACTCCCTTCTACTCTCTAAAAAATAAAAATGCATCCACCCTCCGGTGAGGATTAACAACAAAAAAGAAAGTGGTACTCTCACTCCACAGATGAGGCTCAGCTCTCCTGCACAATTTAAGCATAGCAGAAAGCTTCTCACACCACCATTTTTTTTAGTACAGGTACACCAATCCAACACCTAGAAACATATTAACTGAAAAACACGACACCCCAAAATGCCAATATTCAAACAGAGTTTCTGCCAAACCCTGACTGACCTTCTCAAAGCCTGACTGATCTAAGAGTATTCCATGTTTAACTACTGCCAACTCACATGGCTTTCCTACATGCTTCAGAGCCACCTCAGAACTGTTCTAAAAAGGATTCACATCTGGAGAAACAAACCAGGTTCGCAAGGTGGCCTGTTTGAAGTTACTTGCATATCAGCAGGCACCAGGAATTGAAAATTAAAGTGTTCTCGGTCCAGATCTTTAGGCATTTCAACAGAAGGAAGCTGCACGGATTCGTGCACCAGTGGGGTTCCTCAGCCTGGCCTGCAGGATAGGCGGAAACCGGCTCTCCAACGTCCCCGGAGGGGTCTTGGATTGCGAGGGCGCAGGCCAGGCTGAGGGACCCCACCAGTGCACGATCGGCTGAGAGAAACGCTGGAGGTTGGAGGGGCGAGGGGCGCGGAGACAGACACCGTGGGAGAGTCCCAGGGCGTGTCTGGCCCGTCTCCCGCGTCCTGATCTGCTGGGACCCCAGCAGCAAACTAACCTACGGGTGGGAGCGTCTGCCCCCTGGCGGCCAGTGCCCGTCATAGCGAGCAGTTGAGGGGCCTTAGCCTATTAGCAGCATAAGCACTCTGATTGAACAGCTGTGGCCGCGACAACTTGGCTAATATATTAGGCTTTTATCATTGAGGACGGAGGATGTTCTCCTGACACAGGCTCTGAGCTGAGCGTCAAGCCCTTAGGTCACTTCTTCCGTCTTCAGGTATGAGTTGGGAGGGTTCCCAGGACGATCAAAGCATTTTCTCACGCTTCTCTTCCCTTGTTCGCTTTCATTTAAGAAGACGCCTCGCCTCCCCCTGCAGGAGCTAACCTGCACCCAGGCTCCACCACGATGACGAAGAGGAGGACGCAGGGACCACCCCGCCGCCTGTGGCTCAGAGCTGACAGGAAGCAGCAGAGGAGGAAAAGCAAGCTGGTCCTCACAAGCCCCGAAGCAGGCCCCGCAGCCGGCAGGGGAGGGAGTGGGTCCGCCTGCAGTATGTGCCGAGCGCCGGCCACCTGCTCCTCGGGGACCCGGGCCACGGCGGGCAGGGAGGCAGCAGGGCCGGGGCCGCCGGGGATGGGCGCTCCGAGGGCGGCAGCAGCGCGGAGCCTTCCCGCCGCGCCGCGGAGACGGAGACGGAGACGGAGAACCCCCGCGGCTCCCCCTCGCCGTCCGGGCCGGGCGGTGAGTCAGCGGCCATGAGCGCCTCCGGAGCGGAGCGGGGCGGGGCGGGCTCGGCCCGGGACGCCTCCCGGGGTCTGCGCCAGGCAGAGCGCTTTCCTTTCACTATTTCACCTCCTGGTCCCCGAGCCCAGGGCGGCGCCTGGCACCTCGTGCGGGAGCCGGGCGGGTCGGTGACGGAGCCGCCGCCCGAGAACGTGAACGGATGGATGAATGAAAGGCTGCGCGGGGAGAGGGCAGGGGCGGCGGCGGCGGCGCGGCGCCACACGAAGCCCCGGGGAGCGAACGGGGCTCCCCCGGGCGACCGCGAAGCGCCCCGTCGCGCCCCGAAGGGGCGTCACGCCAGACGAGGAAGCGCGGCAGGAGGCAGTGGGGGCCGAGGGCGCGCCCTTGGGGAGAGGGAAGGAAGGGGAGGAAACTGGGTGAGGAGACCGGAGGCCGGCGCCGGGAGAAGGGCTGAGGCACCGGCCCCCTTCTCGGAGAAGTCGCCTCGGATCCCCACGCGAGGGGACCGTTTGGACGTAACCGCCTCCCGTCTTGGCGCCCGCTCACCAGGCCGGGCTTCGCCCCGCTCCCGCCGCCACATGTCGCTCCCTGCTCCCGCCCCGTTTCCACTCGGCCTCGAGCCCACGCCTCACGGCCGCCCCGGCCGCCTCGGCCCGCTCCGCACCTCACACACAGCTCGCCGGCGGCAGCCGCCATCTTCGGCGCCCGCGCGCGCGCCCGCCCCGCCCCCGAGCGCCGCGCCCACGTGACCGCTCGCCTCCACACGGGCGCGTGGGCGGGGCTTTTGCGTCACGTGACGGCGGGGCGGAGCCAATATGGCGGCCTCCGAGAGAGGTTGAGATCCCGCGGCTGCGGCAGCGCAGGCTGTGATGAAGGCGGCGGAGAGGCAACTTCTGCGCAGTAGGTGGGAGGTGGTGGAGGGTGACCGGGCACCAGCTGCCAGGCGTCAGAGGGTGCCCGACCGTGGAACTTGCGTCCTCTCCGCTGGAGAGCGAGGAGAGAAGGTGCCGGCCGCGTGAGGCTGCGGCTCTGCCTGGGAGGGCTTGCGGGGCTCAAAGTCCAAGGCGTCCCCGGTTACCCCGTTTTGTCCGGGTCCCCGGCCTAGAGACATGACCCGGCATCGCGCGCCCGGGGCCCCCGAGACCGGCGCCCCGCTGAGCGGGTCGGTGCTTGCCGAGGCGGCCGTGGTGTTCGCCGTGGTGCTGAGCATTCACGCCGTGGTGATGGACCGGTACTCGTGGTGCGCCGTGGCCCTGGCGGTGCAGGCCTTCTACGTCCAGTACAAGTGGGACCGGCTGCTACAGCAGGGAAGCGCCGTCTTCCAGTTCCGAATGTCCGCGAACAGCGGTCTGCTGCCCGCCTCCATGGTCATGCCTCTGCTCGGACTGGTCATGAAGGAGCGCTGCGAGGCCGCGGGGAACCCGTACTTCGAGCGCTTTGGCATTGTGGTGGCAGCCACCGGCATGGCAGTGTCCTTCTTCTCATCAGTGTTAGCGCTGGGCATCACTCGCCCCCTGCCCACCAACACTTGCGTCATCTCAGGCTTGGCTGGGTGCGTCATCACGTATATCATGAAGCACTCGCTGAAGGTGGGCGAGGTCATCGAGGTCCTGGAGGTCCTGCTGATCTTCGTCTACCTCAACATGATCCTGCTGTACCTGCTGCCCCGCTGCTTCACCCCGGGGGAGGCGCTGCTGGTGTTGGGAGGCATCAGCTTCTTGCTCAACCAGCTCATCAAGCGCTCCCTCACGGTGGTGGAGAGCCAGGGAGAGCCCGTGGACTACTTCCTGCTGGTGGTGGTGGTAGGGATGGTCCTCATGGGCCTCATCTTCAGCTCCTTCTTTGCCTTCATGGACCCAGGTACCTGGGCCTCCTCCATCTTCTTCCACCTGATGACCTGTGTGCTGGTCCTTGGCGTGGCCCTACCCTGGCTTTATCGGCTCACCCGTAGGAACCCCTTGTTATGGCTTTTACAATTCCTCTTCCGGACGAAAATCCGCATCTACCTCCTAGCCTACTGGTCTTTGCTGGCCACCTTTGCCTGCCTGGTGGTACTGTACCAGAATGCCAAGCGGTCATCCTCTGAATCCAAGAAGCACCAGGCCCCCACCATTACCCGGAAATATTTCCACTTCATTGTGGTGGCCACCTACATCCCAGGGATCATCTTTGACCAATACCTGCTCTACATGGCCGCCACTGTATGTCTGGCAGTCTTCATCTTTTTAGAGTATGTGCGCTATTTCCGCATCAGGCCCCTGGGCCACACTCTGCGCAGCCTCCTCTCCCTCTTCCTGGACGAACGAGACAGCGGACCGCTCATCCTGACACACATCTACCTACTCCTGGGCATGTCTCTTCCCATTTGGCTGATCCCCAGACCCTGTACAGAGATGGGTAGCCTGGGGGGAGCAAGAGCCCTAGTCCCCTACGCCGGTGTCCTGGCTGTGGGCGTGGGTGACACCGTGGCCTCCATCTTTGGCAGCACCATGGGGGAAATCCGCTGGCCCGGAACCAAAAAGACGTTCGAAGGGACCATGACATCTATCTTTGCCCAGATCATTTCTGTAGCTCTCATCTTAATCTTTGACAACGAAGTGGACATAAACCAGAGTTATGCTTGGATATTGGGGTCCATCAGCACAGTGTCCCTTCTGGAAGCATACACTACGCAGATAGACAACCTCCTTTTGCCCCTCTATCTTCTGATATTGCTGATGGCCTAGCTCTTGTGCAGCAGCAGTGACGGAAACGGGGACGTGGAGAGAACGACGGTCCCCACAACAGCCAGCCACTTGGACATAAAGAGGCAAGTGGTGAGAAGCAGGTTTGATTTTTCAGTTGATTCAGATTCAAAATAAAAATTAAAGCTCTCCTGGTTTTAAGTTTTATTGATATTCAAAAGTAAAAAGACCGCCCGGCTGGTGTGGTTCAGTGGTTGAGTGTCGACTTAGGTACCAGGAGTTTGAATCCCGGTCAGGGCACTTGCCCAGGTTGTGGACTTGATCCCCAGTGGGGGGTTGTGCAGGAGGCAGCTGATCAATGGTTCTCTCTCATCATTGATGTTTCTATCCCTCTGCCTCTCCCTCTTGAAATCGAATTATATTTTTTTATTTTTTTAAAAAAAAAGGGCTTAAAAGATGGTGCAACAATTCAACTTGCATACGCTATGGGGCCCTGCCTCTCATCTTGCAATCCTCAGAGGGGGCCAGAGTGGACACTGGAGGCCATATTGCATAATGGTTAACACTTCAGGCTCTGTGTCAATCCTTGGCTATGCCACTTCTTTTTAAATTTTTTTTTTTTTTTTTATTGATTTCAGAGAGGAAGGGAGAGAGAGAGATAGAAACATTGATGAGGGAGAACCATTGATCAGCTGCCTCCAGCACACCCCCTATTGGGTTTTGAGCCCGAAACCCAGGCACGTGCCCTGATCAGGAATCAAACCTGGGACCCTTCAGTCTGCAGGCCGACGATCTATCCACTGAGCCAAACTGTACCACTTCTTAACTGTGTGACTGGCTTCCCCATTCTGGGCCTCAGTTCTCTGCAAGGGGAGTAAGCCTGCGCCTCAGAGGGCTGTGAGGACCTGATGAGGTGCGGTGTGTACTGATCCAGCCCGGGGCCCACACTCCATAGCAGTCAGTAAGGGAAAGTGCACCGATACCCAAGGCCAGTCCTCCCCGCCAGCCAGTGGCTGTCCTCCTGTGGGTTATACTCGGAGGCCAGAGTAACCTTGGCTTCATTTGGAGACGAACCCCGGGAAAAGAGCCAAAGGCACGCGGTTTCTCCGCGGGGGCGGCTGGGAAGAGCTTGCTGCATGTGAGGGAGGGCTGGGGGGAAGGGAGCAACTTCCCACTTCCACCCAGCCTGCGGGAGGGCCACAGGGAGGGCTGAGAACTTGGGCCCACTAAGGCCAGACGCCAGGAGGGGCGGTCCGGGGAGCTCGTGGGATTGCCGCCATGTCCTTTCCCTCCGAAAAGAATTGAGACATTCTTTTGGATCTCAAAGACTTGACAAACCCTCCCCTTCTCTGACTCCCTTCTGCTGGCCACAGGAGGTGGCAGAATGTCGGGGAAGAGCAGCGGTTTTGACTCGCCTCCTGTGGTCTCGGGAAAGGCGTCTGTCCTTTGTGCCATGTGTCCGTGCACACAGTTGGGGCTGGAAACAAGGGCACACACTCCCACGGCCGCCCAGGCCAGCAGGAATGCAGTGACCGAGGACGGGAAGTTGTCAGCATGGCAGCCCACTGGCCCAGTGCTGTTGACCTGTTCTTTCAAGGAAGTCTAGAAATCTTGTTTTGTGAAATCGCTCAATTTTAAGAAATTTTTATGAAAATATCAAGGTGCCCTACCTGGTCTGGCTCAGTGGATAGAGCATCAGCCAGGGGACTGACGGGTCCCAGGTTTGAATCCAGTCAAGGGCACATGCCCGGGTTTCAGGCTCAATCCCCAGTAGGGGGCATGCAGGAGGCAGCCGATCAATGAGTCCCTGTCATCACTGATGTTTCTATCTCCCCCTCTCCCTTCCTCTCTGAAATAAAAATATTTTTTAAATAATAAAAATGCCAAGGCCCTGACAAAACATGTCTGCTCTGCAGTCAGCTAATAGCCCCTGGTTTGCAGTCTCCGGGGGAGACCCCAGCTAAACAGGGTCTGGATTTGGTAGATGTTCCTACAAAAGGTCTGCCAGCCGGTCCCAGGCAGGAGGGACCCATGGAGGCCCCCTGTCAGGGCCAGAGAGAGGAAGGGCGTGGCCTGAGGTTAGGAAGGTACTTGGGCTCAGAGCCGGGACCAGAATCGGGACTAGGTTCCCAGCCCTGATAGATAGTCTTCTCCCTCCGCAAGGGGAGGCGCACAGGCCGAGCTCCTGAACATCTCCACAGCTGTGTGACCTGCACAGCTCCCTTATCCTGCGAACGTGGTGGTCCATCGGGGTGAGGACCCCGTGGGACGCAAGTGAAGCTCAGCTCAGGGAGTGAGTGCCCACTAAAGGTGACTTGTTAGGAAAATGACAGTCCTACCAGGCAGGCTGGGATACGTGGGATGGCTTTCGGCAGGGCCTTCATTCTGGCAACGTGTCTGCTCGGCAAAGAAGGATCGGGAAGCTGCATTCGGAAGTCATTTCATTTTTATTCGGTGCCTTGCGCTGTAATAACGTTCTGTCTGAGGGGCGAGAAGAGGAAGAAGCTGGCGGAGGAGTGGCCAGAACCCTTTTGTAGCCGAGAGCCGCCTCCAGAGGGAGCTTGTGTTGGGGCAGCGGGGAGGGTTCCCGCTGCCCAGCCGCCCCCTGTCCTTGCCCGCCTGTCTGCAGGGCCAAGGGGCACAGACACTGGCAGAAGGAAAGCTCAGGAGCAGAGAGGTGACTTCCCGCTGCAGCTGGACGGTCGACAGGTGCTGGTGTCTGCGGCCACAGCTTCCCCGGAGGGGCCGTGCCCAGGCCTGCGGAGCCTTTAGGTGTACAGTGCGGGGAAGGGCAGCTCAGCTGTCGGCTGGAGCCTGCAGGAGACAGGAGATGACCTGAGATGTCAGTATTACCGCTCCCCCCCCTGCCCCCGGCCTCCAGGCCTCTTTAGGGGACGGGGCACACCTACCACCTACCAGTTCTCGGGGCTCCAGGTGGTGCCAGAGGCCTCCATGAGGTGGAGAGTGTAGGCCTGGCGCGAGCGGTCAGAGAGGTTCAGCTCGCTCTTGTGCACCACTTCTCCGTGGATCAGGACAAGGGCCCCTGGCAGGGACGCAGCAGGTCAGGAAGGGACACGGGCCCTGCCAGGCTCCAGCAGTTTGTGGCCTGTTCACCTCCCCATCCATTCCCATCACGAGGGCCTGCAGCCTGCCCGGATCAGGCTGTGCTGTGGGACATGGGTCCCCGGGATCCGGGCCCTTCTGGGGGCCTGTGCCCCTGGCCAGCTTTCGCAAGAGCATCCTTCCGTGGTGTTTGCAGGACCAGGCGGAGCTGGGCTGGTCAGCTGGGCTCTGGCCAGTGAGGGCTGAGTTGGACCTCAGTTTTCCCTTTTCCAAAAGGGAGAGGGGCGCTAGGAGCTGGCATCGGGGGGCACTTGCTGTGCGCCACACAGGTTCTGTGTGACACCTTAGGCACATCTCACCAGCTTCCCCACTTCCCATCTGGACAAACGGGCTCGGGGAGATTCAGTCATTTGCCCAAAGCGCCCAGAAATAGCGAAATCCGGAGTCTAGTCTGACCAGGGGCTTGGTGTTAATTCACTGCCTCCCGGTTTCCCGGGGTCCAGTGACTCGCATTCGGTGACCACACAGCACTCCGGTGAGTGGGGGCTCAGGGCCAGCAGAGACCCACGGGCAAGGCCACAGGCCCTGCCTTCCCGCCCTCTGCGCCCTGCCTACCTCTGCGCACTGGCGTAGGCACAAAGAGGCTGTTATCCCGGGCTGGCTCCGACCCCAGGAAGCTGGTGCCAGGCACCGAGCCAGCAGGGGCCCGGACCATCCTTCTCGCCACTCCACCTGCAGATCAAGGTGGAACCTTTGTTCTTTCTTTCCCAGGGCCCTCTCGGGGCAGGTGGGGTGTGAGTTGGCGGGGAGACGGGGAAGGGTGGGGTGTGAGTTGGCGGGGAGAGGGGGACGGTGGGGTGTGAGTTGGCGGGGAGACGGGGAAGGGTGGGGTGTGAGTTGGTGGGGAGACGGGGGCGGTGGGGTGTGAGTTGGCGGGGAGACGGGTAGGTGGGGTGTGAGTTGGCGGGGAGACAGGTGTCCTCACCGGTGTGCGAGCCGGGGATGAACCACAGGCAGCCGTTCTCCAGCGTGGCGTCCTCCAGCGCCATCCACAGGCCCAACACCCGGCCCAGGGGCTCCGTGTACAGGAAGGAGGCGTCCTGGTGAGAGGAGACTGCAGCACCCACGGCCATGAGCCAGCCCCACTCACCTGGGGCTTTTCCCCGTCCCCAATCCTCTCTGAGCCCTCCAGCCCAGCTTCCCAGGATCCCTTAGAGTTTTGCCACTTCCTGGCCAGGAGACTCAGAACAAGAGATTTCACCTCTCAAAGCTCCAATTTCCTAAACTGTAAAGTGGCCCCAACAACACTAACTGCCCCCTGGGATTGCGGGAGGATTTCACGATGTGAGAAGGTGCGGATACCACCTGTGTTACCTGCTAAAAGGCAGCTGCTAACTGGAGGAGGAAGAGGACAGAGAGGGGATAAATGGAGATGGAGAAACAAATGAAAAGCAGCTGCTATAGCCCCAGCTGGTTTTGCTCAGTAGATAGACCCTTGGCCCGCAGCTTGAAGGACCCCGGGTTCGATTCCAGTCAAGGGCAAATACTTCGGTTGAAGGCTTGATCCCTGGTCAGGGTTCTGTCCAGAGATCAAATCATGTGTCTTGAAAGGCAACCAGTCATGTGTCTCTCTCACATCAATGTTTCTCTCTGTCTCTCCTTGTCTCTCTTCCAACCTAAAAATCAGCCGGGACCGGTTTGGCTCAGTGGATAGAGCGTCGGCCTGCGGACTGAAAGGTCCCGGGTTCGATTCCGGTCAAGGGCATGTACCTTGGTTGCGGGCACATCCCCAGTGGGGGGTGTGCAAGAGGCAGCTGGTCGATGTCTCTCTCTCATCGACGTTTCTAACTCTCTGTCCCTCTCAATTCCTCTCTGTGTAAAATCAATAAAATATACTTTAAAAAAAAAATCAATCGAAAAATATCCTCTGGTGAGGACTGACAAAAAACAAAAAAGTAGCTGCTATTTAACTCTGCCCAGCGGTGTAAGTCTGGGCAGTTGAGCACAAAGCGTGTGTGGGGAGGGGTGGTGGAGGGGCCTACTAATAGCATCCATAAGTACCCCTCCCTGGTGCTGGGGCCCAGTCCGGTTGGGGACCAGTGACCAAAGGCCATTGTCTTGGTAACAACCAAGTGAAGCAGTACTAGCCTCTCCCTTCCTTCCTGGGGAACTGTGTTTTCTGAGCACAAACTGGAAGGGGCACACGGACAATTCAGACAACGTCAAGAGAAAGGTGTCCTAAAGGGGCACCCCAGAACGTTTGGAGAGGGATGGCTGAAGGAAGTGGGGGTGCCAGATCGTCAGGGACAGTCCTGACCGAATGGAGGAGGTCACAGGAGGCAGCTGGGGCTCCTGTGAGAAGAGTGGCTGCCTGTGAGGGGCGAGCTTATGTCACGGGAGGTGTCTGAGCAGAAGTGGCTGGCCGCCCACGAGGGGGCGTACAGGTATCTGTGCATCCAGGGTGTTGGAATTAATCGGTTTCTCTGCTGAGTGGGTATTCCAGGGAACTCGGTAAGAACACAGGATTCCCGGCCCGGCAGCCCTACTGGCTGGTGATCGCAGGGAGAGGGGCCCGGGAACCTGTGTTTTAACCAGCGACGAGTGCGCCCAGGTTCGGGGACCACTGTGCGGGGCTCCAGGATGCCCCCATCCACTGTCCCAGGAAGGACCGGACGGTGGCTTCTCTTCCCTGGCCCACGGGCATCGCGGCCAGCACCTTCCCTCCCTCGAAGACTCAGCAGCCACCATCCCAGATCTCCCACCACGGCCTCTGCTGGGCACACAGCCCGCCCGGGGCTCACCTTCGCCGCCAAAGTGAGGCTGCTGCAAGAGAGAGGAGGGGCCGGGTGAGAGCAGAGGAGGCAGGGGAGGGGCAGGAAGCTCCTCCCTGGCCCGGTGTTTGCCTCCCAGGACTTCCCATCAGCACCATCTACTGAGCACCTGGAGGGTGGAGGGCTGCAAAGAGGAAAACCACCCGCCCTGCAGGGCACCCCCAGGCTGGCCGTGCACGTGCCTAACGGAACATGAGGCAGAGGTGAGGGGCAGCCACAGAGGCTGGGACCAGGCCAGTGCCTCTTCCCAAGGGAGCTGGAAGGCTTCTTGGAGGAGGTGGTACTGAGCGGGGCCTTGAAAGCTGGGAGCAGAGCATTTCAATCGCCAAAGGGAGGAGGTAGTCCGAGGGATCTCCCTCCCTCCTGCCACCACATTTTAACTGAGCACCAACCAAGTGCAGGTGCCTTAGCCAGAGAAGACCGATTTTGCATGCTCTTCCCCCAACTTAGCAATAACCTGGGAAGCCATTTTTTTACTTCCCCCAAAAAGGAGGGTCCTGGTATGAGCACTCTGCCCATTTTACTGGAGGGTAAACTGAGGCCCGGGGAAGCCAGGGAGCTCACCTTAAAGATGTACATGCTCTGCACCACCACAGGCATCTGGAGGCCCAGACTTCTGGCCAAGGCCTGGAAGGGGGCAGAGGTCACACTGCCAGCCTAGCCACACTCACTTCCGGTCTAGCCACCCACCCTCACCCCCGCCTCTGCTCACCTGCATCTTGGGGGAGTGTGTGACACGCTTGAAGACAGGGTCATGGGCATGCAGAGCTGCAGGAGAGGTGGGCTGATGGGCCAGTCCCCAGCCCCGACACCCGCCCCCCCACGCCTAGCTCTGGCCATCCAGACTCGAGTCTCGTTCTCACCGATTGTGTGTGCATTAAGCTTTCTGCTTGTTTATAACCAGAAAGTGGGCCCCTCAGACAACCTCACCCCATCACAGGTCCCACTTCACCCATGACCGTATTCTTGACCTTCCAGACCTCTGAGAATCACTCCAGCCCTGACTCCCCACTCCTCAGAGGACAGAGGGCTCCGTGGTGACAGTCTCCGTATTGCCACTCACTCCATGTGGCCTCTCTCTGTAAGCCTCAGTGTGCCCCTCTGCACAATGGGACTAGCAGGCCCGTCCCCTCCCATGCTGCCTCAGACTCACAGGGCCAATCATACAACCACAGCCCAGGGCCTGCATCAGCCACTCCTCTCTTATTGGCTGTGTTACAAAACAATCAAAAATCGGTGTGTGTGTGTGTGTGTGTGTGTGTGTGTGTGTGTATGTGAGAGAGAGAGAGAAATGTTATATGTCAATCATACCTCAGTTTTTAAAAAGTGAGGGTTGAATGTACTTAAATGCCACTCAGTTGTACACTTCAAAATTGTTCAACGGTAAAATTTATGTATGTATTTTATGACCATTTTTTACAAAACTACGATGATACAACTTTAAGTTTAAAAATAAGCAATATAGCCCTAGTCAGGTGACTAAGTTGGTTGGAGCGTTTCAAACACCAAAAGGTTGCGGGTTCGATTCCAGGTCAGGGCACATATGGGAGGCATCAGACTGATGTTTCTCTCACACATCAATGTCTTGCTCCCTCTCCCCCTTCCTCTCTCTCTAAAAATCAACAAAAGCATTTTCTCAGTGATTAACATAAAACAGTACCCTAATAAGCAGTCTACCAAATAAATGCTAATGTATCAGACTGAAAACCAAACCAAAACCAACACCCGCTTCCTAGCTCGGTTTGGGGTCTCCGAGCAGGGACCGTGTCAGCAGGTTAGGTGCTCCTTAAGGAGACTCCAAAGCAGCGGGACCCAGAGCTCCATGCCCAGGGCCTGGATCAGCCCCAGGCCAGGGGGGCTCTGCCTGTGCCCACCTTGGTGGGGGGTTCTGTGGACCCCTCGTCCCAGTGCCATGTGATTAGCATCATGAGGTGCAGAGGAGCAGGGAGCACTGCTGTCAGAAATGCCACTTGTGCCCTCACCGGTTTGGCTCAGTGGATAGAGTGTCGGCCTACGGACTGAAGGTTCTCAGGTTCAATTCCAGTCAAGAGCATGTGCCTTGGTTTCAGGCACATACCCAATGGGGAGTGTGCGGGAGCAGCTGATCGATGTTTCTCTCTCATCAATGTTTCTAGCTCTCTCTTACAGAGAGAAAGGGGGAGGGATAGAGAGCTAGAAACATCGATGAGAGAGAATCATAATCTTCAGTCAGCTGCCTCTTGCACACCCCCCACTTAATTTCTTACAGAGAGAGAGGGAGAGGGATAGAGAGCTAGAAACATCGATGAGAGAGAATCATAATCTTCGATCAGCTGCCTCTTGCACACCCCCCACTGGGAATGTGCCCGCAACCACGGTACATGCCCTTGACCAGAATCGAACCCGGAACCCTTGAGTTCGCAGGCCGATGCTCTATCCACTGAGTCAAACCGGTCAGAGCAATAAAATATATTGAAGAAAAAAAGAAATGCCACTTGCTGGGCCACTAACCTGCTTGCTTTGGGTAACCCTTAACCCCCCCAGGCCAGGCCTCAGTTTATCAAGTCCCCCCCAAGGTGCCCGCTCACCGTGGCCAATCTTGTTGATGGCTTTCTCCGGGGGGACCAGGAAGTTTCCTGTGGCACAAGGAACAGGGACGGGCTGAAGAGCTAGAGTCCAGCCTCCCTGGGTAGCACCCCCCGCCACCCTGGGGACAGATACCTGAGTCCAGTGTACCCCCACCCCTAGGCCCCAGCTCCAAACCTTTCTTGTCAAAAACCCCTTTCTCAAAGAAGAACCGAATCTTGTCGCCGCTGCTCAAGAAATAGTCGGTGCTGCCCTGTGGAGAAGGGACATCAGAGAGACTGAGTGGGCATCGCCTCGCGGGGTCAGAGGTGGGCCTGGCGAGGAGGGAAGAGGGCTCGCAGGCTTCCCACCCACAGGGCTCGCGGCCCCCTGGTGCTCCCCAAACCTGCCCACCGAGGCAGAAGGGAATGGGAGCACAGCTGGGAGCTACAAGCCCGACATTTCTTGGAAACCTCTTAATAAGTCACATGACGCAAGCTGGACATGGTGTGATTCCTACCAGGCGCTGGAATCAAACCGGCCTGGGGCCCCATAGGCTGGGGCGCTTGGGGTGCCTCTCAGAGCCTCCGCTTCCTCCTGCAAAGGGGATAATAACAGAACTGACCTCCAGGGGTTGTTGGAGGCTTGAGGTAGAGGCGAATCTTATAGCAGGGACAGCACAGGCCCTGCCGCCAGAGTACTGGGGTTGGGGTCCCAGCGCTGCTGCTGACCGGCTGTGTGACTAGAGCCACGCTGCCGAGCCTCTCTGCACTTCGTTTCCTCGTGAGACGCAGCTGCTGTTAGGGCTCCTGTCTCCGGGGGGTTGTAAGGATCAGGAGCAGGTACATACAGAGCACAGGACCATCCTTGGAGAGCCGTTGAGTCACATGCATCTGCTTTTGCTAACGTTACTGCTGCTAACTAGAGAACACTCCACAAGGGCATGGCTGTGCTTGATGAATATGAGCGATGCCTGTTCTTTATGTCTTAGTCACCTCTCCCTGTTAACTTTAATATCATGTCCGATTTCTCAGCATCACCTGGAAATGATGTTCCAGAAAGACGTCCCATGTTTTCCTGTGGCTTCAGCCACCCTTGGCCGCCACCTCCCTGCCTTTCTGCACGGCAAACGTGGGTCCTGCCACTGCTTTACACGTGTCTACATGGCCCCTTCAAAGCCTTCCTCACTGAAAAGTGAAAGGTTTGTTGTTGTTGTGTGGTGTGTGTGTGTGTTTCATTACTTAGCTCCTCTGTACCAGGATAGGGGGAGGGAAACATGTCAGGGAAGCGTAATTGATATTAATGACATTGCAGGTGACGATGTTAGATGTAGAAGGCTGACAATTGAAACTAACCCTTTAGAGGAAATTATTCTGTAACCCTTTTCCTCCTGAAGTCCCCGTCCTGTTTGATTGCATGGCTTCGGCCATTGTGATACCCTTTGTGCCCACCAGGTGGCAGCAGCTCCTCAGCATGAGTGTGAGTGAGGCCCATTGGGGGGCCTGGACCACAGACAGTGTTGGCTTGGGGGTTCGGTAGAGAACTGTGGACGAATCCCCAAATCTCAACTTCCCCGTCTCAAACTGGACTGAGTGGTATTAGGTCCCTGGAGGGAAACGGGCAGAGTTTCCAGCCTCACAGGCGGGCGAAGCCCTACCCAGGTGGGCACATCAGAATCACCTGGCTCATGTTGGATCCCTGGCCACCAGGAGGCCCTTTGAGACAGGAGAGCTACTGAGGAAAAGGGCAGAGCAGTGAACGGCATGGGTTTGGTACCAGACAGACCTGGGTTAAAATCCCATGGTTTGGGTCAACCTTCACTTTCCCCACCTGTCAAATGGGGACCAGAATGCTGGCCTTAGACATTCATACTGAGGATCGGAGAAACTATGCATACAGGACACTTAGCCTGCAGCCTGGCACATGGAAGGCTGGAGCCCATCCGTTTTCAGAATGAGCCGAGGGCCTCCAGTCTGCCGCTCTGGCTGGGGCCTGAGCCCCCATCAAAGACCAGATGGCACCTTCGCTGCCCCAGCACCCACCTGCGCCCGCAGCTGCTCCTCCTCCTGCGTGGAAAACTCTGTGCGGCAGTGGAGCGGGACGTCCATCTCGGCCACTATCTCCGCGATCCTCTGCTGCATGGCTGCACACTCGTCTGCAGACAAGAATCCTTCCAGCACCAGGAACCCATCCTCCTGGAACTACAGGCAGGAGGGGGCTCAGCTTCCCTGCCCTCAGACATTCTTTCCTGGAGAACTGACTGGACCCCAAACCATGTGAAGGCAGGACCAAGTGTCCTGTCCATTGCTCTGCCCCCACCTGGCCACAGTGCTCGGCCCCCAGGGAGGAGCAGTCCATATTGGCTGGAGAAGCCCAGCCAGTGTAGCTCAGCTGTTGAGTGTTTTTAAAAATATATTTTTTTTATTTGATTTTTTTTTTTACAGAGAGGAAGGGAGAGGGCTAGAGAGTTAGAAACATCAATCAGCTGCCTCCTGCACACCCCCTCCTGGGGATGTGCCTGCAACCAAGTTACATGCCCTTGACCAGAATCGAACGTGGGACACTCTATCCACTGAGCCAAATCAGTTTCGGCAGCTGTTGAGTGTTGACCCATGAACCAAAAGATCAGGGGATCGATCCCCAGTGGGGGCATGCAGGAGGCAGTTGGTCAATGTTCCTCTCTCATCAGTGTTTCTCTCTCCCTCTCCCTTCCTCTCTGGAACGATGGAAGGGGGAAGGGAAAGGTAAGGTGTCCCCCTTCCCCGTCCACTGAGCTTGGACCACAGGGGAATATAACCTCATTCATGTTATAATTGATGGAGCACAGCCTGTGCACCAAATACGGTTTTAGCAGCCGGAGACTCAGTGACAAGAAACCAGCCAGGATGCCTGCCTTCCCAGAGCTTCCAGTCCAGCGGAGGAGGCTGGCTGAGGGGAACAGGCCGCACCAGGGGAGCAGATGTCACAAACTGCTGAGAGCCAGGAGGGAGAGGGCCGTTGTGGAACTAAAGGAAGAGTCTAATGGGAACCAGATGGGGAGGACAGGAGGTCTCAGGGCAACAGCCCTGAGGAAGTGACATTTAAAGGGACCAGCAGGATAATGGGAGGGGGAGGGACCAGGAGGAGCACTCCAGGGGAGGGAGCAGGATGGGGACCCGATGGTGCAGAGTGGGGGAGGCCTGGAAGGGAGATGGGAGGGTGGCAGGGGTCAGGCCACGCCGGGGGGGCTGGGCTTTGGCATGAGTGCAGTTGGGCATTAAAGCCCTTGCTCTGATTTGCCCCGTCCCCTCATTCTGAGGCTATGGGGGTAGGAAAGAGCACCTGCATTTTCCTTGCAGATTTGAAGCTGTCGCCTGAATAGGGGCATTGAGTCACCTCCTGAACCCCTGCGAAGTGTCCGATGTCCAATGACTGACCCCATTCCCTCTTCCACGGACGCTCAGCTCCGCCTCCCATGCACAACAGGGTGTTGGGATATTTGTGCGCCCGCCCTTCTCCCCCCCCCCCCCCCTGGGCCCTCAGTCTCTGGGCAGCTCTGCGTGATGGAAACTCAATCCTCATCTCAGAATCAAGCCGAAAACCACCCCCCTGGGAACTGGGTCACCCGCAGCTAAGTGTGCATACCCGAGATCCTGACACAGGGCTAGCATTCTTGAGATAAGACATTGGAGGGCCCTGGCTGGGTGGTTCAGTGAGTTGGAGCCAAGTACACCAAGAGGTTGTGGGTTCGATTCCCAATCAGGGCACATATCTAGGTTCGATCCCTGGTCAGGGTGAGTTTGGGAAGGCAACCAACTCCTCTTTCTCTCTCTCTCTCTTTCCCTTTCCCTAAACATATTCTTGAGTGCGAATTAAAAATAAACAAATGAACAGAAGTCGGAGGATTATCAAACAGGGGAGCAAAGATGAAGGTGAGGGGGTGTTCACGAGGCTTGTTCAGTGACGGCAATGAGTCAGAAATAATCTACATGCTCAGCACAAAGGGATTTGTTCAACCGAGTACGGTCGGTCTGTCTGGGACACAACATCTGAAAAACGTCATGTGGTAGAAAAATATTTACTGACATGGAAATATATTCCTGATGGGGAGGGGAAAAAAAGCCAAATGCAAATAAGTATCCTGGCCACTGTGAGAACTTGGGCAGATGGCTCAAAGCAATCATTCCCAGCTATCACCAGGGGCCTTACAAAGATTCCGCGGCTGCATACCAAAATGCTGTGCCAGCGTAAGGATTGAGGGCATGGCCCCTCTGGGTCTTCCTGCACTTTTCTCTCGTCATCAGAAACGAACAAGGGTCATGTTATTGAAAAGCCTGTGTCTCTCCCATTCCCATGAGCTAAGCTTTTGTGTTTAAAGTAAATGGACCCTGGCACCCAAGCATGGCTCACCCCGGGCCGGCCCCGCCCCCGAATCGCAGGCCCGGATCCCGGGCGGCTGGGACTGGCGGATCCCGGAGCCTTATTATGGGTTTTGGTCACATATGCACACACTCCCTTCCCACCCCGCGGCTGTGGTCTGGACACCAGGCTTTGTGTTCAGAAGCCAGAGATCCTGAGGGGAATTGAGCCCTCTGCCTTCTGTTTCCTCTGTTGAAAACTGTCACGGGATGTGTGCCAGGGGTTGTTCTCGGAATCGGGGTACTTTCCGTCCAGTCCAGAGGGTCTTCCCACTCTTACCCAATCCCCCCTGCCCCCACCCTGCAGGCCCCTACCTTCTGGAGCTGCTCGGGGCTCAGGCAGGCCATGAGGACGAGGCTGAGTGGTCGGCGGCTCTCAGCGCTGGTGCTGTGCCCAAGGCTGGAGGGGAAAAGGTCGGGAGGGAGAGTGGGAGAGTGGATAGAACCTGGGAGGCCCAGAAGGACTTAACCATTCCCTACCCAGAGGAAACTCGGTCCCGGCCACAGCCCCACGCCAGACCAGCCTGGGGCAGTTTTTTCAGGCTCTCTCTGACTCATGTGCCTAGAGGGGTCCTCCCATACCCTGGGTCCAGATTCCCAGCTAATCCAGGATTAACCCTTTCTGATCTCCTTCAAGGTCTGGCTGCTTCCAGGTGCCCAGAAGTTGAACTTAAGAGGTATCTGGGCGAAAAAAGTTGGGCAGACAAGAGGACATCTGAGGGCCAGCCCAGGTGCCACCACTAACTGTGACCCAAGTCCCCAGACCCAGCAGCAGCATCTGGGGAGGGAGGATGGAGGCCTGGGGAGGGAGGGTGGAGGCCTGGGGAGGGAGGGTGGAGGCTGGGGGACGCGCATCCCCAGACCAAAGGTGGAAGAGGTCTCTTCAGGGGATTGTCTGGTCCCCTCCCAGCTGGACACTCCCGGTGCTGGGAGGTTTGTGGGAGGGAGTGTGGAGATCAGTCTGCAGCTGACAGGAAGGAAAAAGATAAGGAGAACCTTAGGAGGAGGAAGAGGTAGCCCAGCTTTTTTTTTCTCCCAAAACATGCCTCAGTGGTTGAGCGTAGACTTATGGACTAGGAGGTCATGGTTAGAGTCCCCGTCAGAGGACATGCCTGGGTTGCAGGCTTGATCCCTTGGGGGTGGGAGGGGGGTGCAGGAGACAGCTGATCCATGACTCTCTCTTTCTCATCATTGTTGGTCCTATTTCTCTCTCCCTCTCCAAAATCAACACAAACTTTTTTTTTTTTAAACAGAGGAAGAGGCTGGAGAGCAGGGGGCCTGGGTCTGCAGAATGAGGGAGAGCCACGGTTCCTGTTCCCTACCTCCAGGCCCAAGGGGGTCTCAAGCTAGGCTGGCACAGCGGTGGCCAGGGGCGGGAACAGCCTGCACACACCCCCTCCTGGCCAGCACTGCTCAGCCGCACACAGGCCCTCCGGCTGCCGCTTCTGAAAACCGGCCACTGGCCTTCCCTGAAATGACGTTTTCTGAACGGCCAAGGGACAGAGTGTCTCGGGAGTGAGTGCAGGGACACGCTCGGCCCTCGGGAGCCCTGGCTCAGAGTCCAATTCTGTTTCCTGGGCACCGCAGTGGGCGCAGCTGCTTGGCCCCAGCCTCCCTGGGAGGGAAAGTGCCTCCGAGCTCCGAGCTCCGGGAGCCGGAGGGACAGAGGTTCGCAGGGTCAGGCCGGGAGGGGAGGGGGTGGCAGAACCACGTGGGAGATACTCGGCTCACTCGCTAGCATGGCCCCTTCGATGCAGCCACCCAGCGGATGGACATGTGCTGGGAGTGCAGTGAGGGCCTAACAGCTCCCCTGGGAGCCTCAGAGGCAGCCCGGGCTCCATCCACGCCTATAATTTGGGGATAGCAGAAGTCTCTCTCTTGTAAGGAAGATGAATAATTCACCACTAACACAGCGTGGCACAGGTCTGGCACTTAGTAAATGCCTACTGTGAAAGAAAAGAGCCACATGCTGACCTGACCAGCTCAGGGGAGGCCTGCGTGGCAGTCTTGCAAACTCAGAGACCTAAGATAACCACAAAAGATGGTCTGAAAATTAAATATTTTAACTACACACAGGACATAGTGGGCAGTCATGTCCCAGGCCGATATTTTCCCTGACAAAGATCAATTTAGATCTTCTTTACTGAGCCCACAGGCCTTTTTTTGCCTCTGAGATAACACATCTGTGAGATGTCTGGGTAACTTGTGGCTATGTGGTGGGCGCCAGGACAGATGCCTCAAATTCCTTTGTTATCAGGTTAATTGTTCCTGCGCCCACCACTTTGCTTTCTCCCGCCTCCTTACTCCATCACCAATGAATTCCATGTAACCCACCTATGTCCCTCCTTTGATTGCAGTGTACAGAGAAATGTAACCCGCCATTCTTCGGAGCATTATCTCAATCCACTGAGGTTCTGCTTCTGGCATATGTCGACAGTTTGGCTCAAATAAACTCACAAAAATTCTTTACAGGTTTCAGTGGTTTTTCCATTAACACTACCGACTACTCACCAAAGGTTAGCGGGGCTGTTCTGGGGAGAATGTGGGGCGTTTTTATTTTTGAATTTAACCCGAATTTTCCAAACTGCTCTTGCAATCAGAGAAAAGACAACCACTGGGTTTTAAGTGGAGAATCCTGGCGGGGAGGGGAAGGAATTGGGTCTCCTGAGATTTGTTCATTTATTCTGCTCCGGTGTTTTGTTTTGTCTTATTTAAAAACTTCTTTTAAAAAATATATTTTTATTAATTCATAGAGGGAAAAAAAGGGATTGAGAGACAGAAACATCAATGATGAGAATCACTGGTCAGCTGCCTCCTGCATGCCCCCCACTGGGGATCGAGCCCACAACCTGGGCATATGCCCTTGACCAGAATCAGTCCACAGGCCAACGCTCTATCCACCGAGCCAAACCGGCTAGGGCCTGCTCAGGTTTTGAGCAGTGGGTGGGTGGTGTTTGTTTTCTCCAAAAACTAACCAGCTCCAGATCAAACACTCCTGCTCTGACACTGGGCGGCCCCAATGCTGGGGTGGGGACAGGCAGGGGAGGGGAGGGAGCGGCCAGATCCGAGGAAGCGAAGACCCCACTCACAATGGAGTAGAGACTCAGGGGGGGCCCTAGAGGGGCCCAGGCCCAGCATGAGTCAGCCTCAGAACAAGCCGGCAACCCCACCCTTTCACAGATAAGGAAACAGGCCTCACATCAGGGCAGCAGCGCTAAGATCTGAGGGCAGGCTAAGCCTCTGCTCTGGACCCCAGCACCTTCGGCAGGCCGCCGAGTGACTGAGGGCTCAGGGTCACTTCAGCCCCGCCTCTGAGGAGCCCTGGGGACTGGCTGTTGGGATGACAAGAACCTAGGACAGCGTAGGAAGTTCCCATTGGACAGATGAGGATGAAGAGGCCCCAGGAAGGAAAGCATCTGCCCAGCTTCCTGCAGGTGAGGCGCTGGGACACAGCCTGAGACGACTGGCTCCCATTAGGTACCCTCTAAGCCACCAGCCCCCCCCCCCCCCCCACAAAGCTCAGAGGGCCCACAGGCACCCTGCCCACAGCGCACGTGCTGGCTGTGGGACCAATGGCCGGGCCCATCTCCAACACCAGCAGGTGCTGCCGAATCCTGAGCTGAGGGGAGGGTCTCCCCACTAACGGACCCTCCAGAGACCGTTTTCTGTTACAGGTTTATTTGATATTCGAACGAGTCTACAGTTCAGACCCACAGGTAACGGATTGCTTCGTGGTTGTCAGGCTAGTGTGCGTTATTTCCGAGGGTAACATTCAATGACGCGACGCAGAACACACAGTGGGACAGAGACGTGATTGTTCAGACGAGAGACGCTGACACGTGCCTTAGTGTCCAAGTGATTGATCTAAGGCGGACCCCGTTGACCGATCCACAGTGAGGGCTTCTCGCCCCCGGGCGCTGAGCGGGCCCCGGGTGCCAGGCTTGGGGAGCCCCCTCTTCCGGGGGCGACCTCCCCACCGCCGCCCGCCTCCTCCCACCGTCTGTGCGGACGGGAGCAGCGGGGCCGAGGGGTGGCACCGGGCACACTCATGACACAGGAGGTGGGGAAGCAGAGTCCGAGAGGCAGCCCTCCTGGCTCCTAACACTGTGACGAGGGGCAGGGAGGAGGGAGCACCGTTCGCCCGGGGAGTAGCCAGCCCGAGTCTCCTCCCGTCTTGGCAGCTCCAGAACATTCCCTCTGGCCAGCGGCCACAGCGGTGAGCGCCTGCCAAGACACATGGGGGAGAAGGAAAACAAGACACGGAAAACAAAACAGCAACGTCCCCCCCCTCTGCCCCCCAGGGGAGGAGAGGAACAAAGAGAACTCTGGACCAAGGTCAGCAGATTCGGAAGACACCCGGGAGGAAACACTCGGTCCTGCCGCCCGCGGGGAGCTGCGCCCACCCTGAGACTCCAGCTCACTGGCCTTTAGTGTCTTTTTTTTTTTTTTTTTTTTTTTTTACGTTTTTTCTTTTTAATACCCAAACCCTCCGTTTTCAAAGCTTAAAAAAAGTGTGACTTAAAAAAAAAAAAAAAAAAAAAAAGCCAAAGCGGGTGAGGCAAGCCCCAGGCCTGGCCTTCCCACCTGGTGGCCTGCTCTGCACGCCGGGCCCCAGAGCCCAGCCCGGCACCCCGGGGTGATCTCCCTGGCCACTCTGCTCAGGTCCCGGTGGGCACTAAATGCTGGCGGCGCCACAGAAGGGAAAGCAAAACAGCCCCCCCTCCCTCCAACACCCCCACGGGAGCGTTCCTTGGGAATGTGTGAGTTATTGGAGGAGGGAGCGGAGGTGGAGAAAATAAATACCAAGAGCTAAGGTGATGTCCCCGGACCTCTGCATGGCTCAGCCCCTGGGGCAGAGACGGCCTCCAGGGAGGCGGCCTGATTGTCCAGACACGGCTCTGAGACAGATCACAGGTCCCCAGCTCCCGCAGGCGCCTGCGGGCACAGTCTCAGCGGGCAAAGGGGCCAGCCCCTCAGGTGCTGCCGGCCCCCTGGCCCAGCTCCCGTCCTGCCGGGCCGAGGCGGGCGCCCGGGTGCGGGGCGGAGGCCCGGTGGTCCCTGCGCTGGGCGGCCCGCACGGTCAGGCCTGCTCCTTGTCGGCCCGCCACAGCCGCTCCTTCACCTCCGGCGGCAGCGTGTTGAACAGGTCCTCCTCCACCACCAGGCCGCTGCGCTTGAGCAGCGGGCACTCGCCCAGCTCCACGGGCAGGCACTCCAGCCGGTTGCCCCGCAGCTCGATCTGGGTCAGGTTGGTCAGCTCGCCCACCCGCGAGGGCAGCGACTGCAGCACGTTGTTGCCCAGGTGCAGGGCCCGCAGCTTCCGGCACTGGAAGAGCTCCGGGGGCAGCGCCTCGATCTGGAGGGAAGGAGGGGACGGTGAGGTGGGCAGGACTCCGACCGAGGGCCTCTGGCTCCCAGGCTGCCCTCCCTGCCCGCCCCCGGGCACCGGCACCGCCCGGGCCAGAGGCCGCTCCCTGCCGCCTGCACGCAAGGCCTCCGCTCTGTGGTCACCTTCTCCAGGAGCCTCCCATGCCTCCTGAGCAATCTGGCACCTGTGCCCGCAACACTGCCCTCCCCGTGCTGCCACTGCCTGACCACCTGCCACCCCGGGGCTTGGAGCTCTGAGCGGGCGGGACCGGGTCCACCTCGTTGCCCGCTGTCTCCACACCTGGCACCCTGAGAGCACAGCCCGCTAGCCAGCTCCTATAGACACTCCCGCCCCCCACCCAGGGCTCCCTGGGAGCCAGGCTGTGGGTCCTGGCTGGTGGAGGACAGTTTAGGAGAGCAGAGCAGCACGCTGAGAAGATTCCTCACCCTTTCGTGTTGCTGGGAACCGGGGGAGCTGGCCACAGGCGGGAGAATCCCAGCTGTGTCAACCCCCATTTCCTGGGCCCGTTTTCTCCTGTCAAGTCCCAGGCTGCTCACAAGAGCACGGAGCCCAGTGGCAAGGCAGAGACCCCTCTTTCTGATTTTGCAAAAGCAGAGTAATGGGCAACACTCTTTAGCTCAGCACTCAATCCGGTTTAACTCTCTTAACCCTAGAACGGAGCGGTAAATATTCCGCAAACACTCTTCCCATCTCACAGATGGGGTAACTGAGGCCCCCGAGAAGCTAACTTGCCCAGGAAGGTGGAGTTAACATTTAAACCTGGTTCAACAGCACACACTCTGCTAAGCGTCTGCACTGTTGGTGGAATGAGGAGTGAGCACGGGGCCGAGTGGGGACGGTCTGCGGGCACAGGGAAGGCCAGCTTCTCCCCGGCCCTCTCCGAGTGTCAGCCAGCAGCGCGCGCTCTTACTGAGCCAGGGTGTCCTGAGATGACCTCCTTCAGAGGTAACGCACAGGAGGAACCCTAACCACTGAGGCGGCCCTGCCCCGGCCCAGTCCTGCGAGGAGGCCACGCTGGGGAAGTGAAATGGGACGTGCAGAGCCAGGAAGGGCCGGCCCTGCTTCCGCTGACTCAGAGCCCCGCCGCAGCTCCATTCTGCCAAATACGGCGCTCGGCGGCCGGGCAGAGCCTTCCCTGCCTGGGCCTCAGTTTCCCGCTGCAGAATGGGAAGGATGCCTCTGGGCCGGATCCGTGCTGCGGCCTCTGGGCAGACTTGGGCCTCCACCTAGGAGGCTCCTGCCCTCTCGGCCATCTTTGGAGAGGAACTCGTTCCAGGTGAGGACCGTGTCCTTGCAGCAGAAAGCCCGGGTGGCTGTGGCTGTGGCTGTGGCAGAGGCCACGCTGTGCCCCGCGGTCAGGAATGGGCCAGTGCAGGGACAGACGGCGAGAGGAAGATGGGACGGGGCTCCAGCAGTACCGAGAGGCCAAAGCCCCCACAGTGGCACGCTCTGGTGGCACAGGCCGTGGTCAGGGCCCGGGAAAGGCTCCGGGGATGAGTGACGGAGCCGGGGATCACATGCAGAGCTCCCTCCCTGAAAACCCTCTCCCGGAACACCCCTGCCCAGCCATGCCCTCTCTCCAGACACACGAAGGAGGCTGCAGTGGCTCCCGCCCTTCCTCCTGAGGTGCTGTTCGTCCCCAGTCCTGCTCGGTCCCACCTCCTCAGGGACCTCAGTGTCCCCCCCACCAGCACCGAGGTGGCCTCCAATCTACCTGATCTTTGAAAAAGACAACCTCCCAGAAGCCTCTGGGGCTGCTCCACCATTCTCCAACCTCCCCAACAATGGCCTGGAAAGCTGCCATCCCTCCTCAGCCCGCTGTGTGACCCAGCCTCCTCCCCATCCACCCCTGAAACCCGCTCTCCTTCCCCCTGGCCCCTCAGTGCCATGAGCCCACACCCTGCCTGGCCTTGCTCTTCTGCCCTCTACTCGGAAGCTCCACCAGACTTCCTTCCTTCCCCGAGCCCTGGGCCATGACACCTGAGCTTTAGGCTGACTCAACATGGCCTCCTGGACATCCCAGGGCCCCGGACACCCGGCGCTGGACATACAGTCTCCTCTGCTAACCTGCCTCCTCCCGTGTCCTGTCTCTATGACCTCCCCCTCTCCCCCAGGCAGCCGGGTGAGAAACCTCAAGCCACCAGCCAGCCCACGATCTGTGAGTCCCACCCAAACCCTGGAAATCCTCTCTCCCCATCCCTGCAGCCTCTGCAGCCACACGGGTTTCCACATGCACCATTCTGCTCTCCTTGCCCCCTCCACCCCACCCCTCCCCTCCCGGGGCAGCAAGAGCAATCTCTAAACTGCAAGTCAGCTTGCTCCTCTGTTCACTTAATCAGCAAGAGCTCGGCGGACCTCTGCATTGAGCAGAAAAGCCAGGTCCTGTCCTGAGAGCCTGGCCGGGTACGAGGAATGGGAACGGGGTAGAGCCGCTCACTGGAAGGGAGGTGGGAGGAACAGGATGCTCCTCCCAGCCTGGTGGACAGCCTGGGCCTGCCCTCAGGGAAAGTCCAAATTCCTCTGGACTTCGCTGGCTCATGGTCCTCCCCATTGGTCCTCGCCCTCAGCTGTCAGTTACTCCAGGGACTGGACCTGCCAGACCCTCCCCTCTCACCTGGCCGCCTCCTCCTCCTCCTGCAGGGCCCGGTGGAACCTCCTTCCTCCCGGAGGCCCCGCCCCGGGTCAGTGTGGGCGCAGGCTCTCTGTGCAAAACGCCTCTCCCACCAGACAGTGCGCTCAGGGTGGGCACACCGCGGGCCTTGCTCATGCCCGAGCCCCCGGCCCCGCACTCACTGAGTGCTCAGAACGCCTGCCACGTCCATGAACAAGTGACTGAGTGAGTGGACAGCGAATGCCTGCTTGTCAGGTTCCCCTTGGCACCAGTGACACTGGGAACACGCTAGTCAAGGGCCTGAGCTGGGCCACCTACCCCTGCTTTTCCACCTGCAGGCTCCTGAGGCTGGAGAGAGCTCCAGCTGAGGAGGAGGAGCCTGAAGACTGGGAAGTGAGCTGTTTCCCGGGAAGGCCCTGGTGTTCCAGGCGGCGGGACAGGACGTGACTAAGCAATGCGCCGAACGGGGTCACCTTCCTGCGGACAGATGCCTGCCTGCCACCAGCTCCTTCCCCGAGGGTGACCTCAGCCAGCAGAATGACCTCACAGGCACACTGGGGTGGGCAGCTGGGGTGGGGGACAGGATGGGGAGCCTGGGAAGAGGGCCCATCAAGCCCTGGGCTAGAGCTGTGTTCTGGGGCAACCCCTTGGCCCAGCTCCAGGGGCAGATTCTCGGGGTGAAGCCACCTGGGGTCTGACCTTCTCCCCTGTTCATCCTCAGGCATTCTCACAGTCTGAACGGGGAGGGGACCAGGACGTGCCCCGTCTCTGATATACGGGGACAGGCTGTTTGCAGTCAGAGAGGCTCCAGGAAGAGGGGCGCTTCTAAATGGCACACCTGGACCCCCAGTCCGAGTGACACCGAGAGGCGTGTCCGTCCCTGGGCAGGGCGTTTCGGGGCTGCTGGGACCGGGGATGCAGGGACACTGCCCCCACAGGGCTGACACACAGCGCGGCTCTAACCCACGGGGCTGCCTATGCCACTGTGTCCGAGGAGGCACAGGCGCGATGTCTGAATCGGCCCCATCCCAGCCCCTAGCCACGGCCTCCATCGCTGCCCACCTCACTAGGAGTTGCCATCTTGGGAGCAGGGACTCAGACAACCTGCTCTTCCCACTGTCACTCCCCCTGCAGGTGCCGGGAGGGGAGCGGGAGGCCTCCTCAGTGGCTGTGCTTTCTCACTGCACAGGCCAGACCACAAAACCGCGGGAGCACCAGCCCTGACCCCACCCCGCCTCTACGGAGGGACGGGGGGCTTCCCAGGCCAGGCGTGGGCTGCCGCACTGGGATGGCAACCGTCTCCAGGGCGTGGCCTCCCCAACGGTTTGCACAACATCCTCTCCAGAGAGGGGGTGGCAAGTCAGCCCCAATCACGCCCCGCTCTGCCCTCCACCGCCCAAACGCGGGGGAGAGGGGAGGGCGGCGCGCCAGGAGCTGTGGAGGCGGCGTGGCTTCCCCTCAGCGCACAGCAGCCACCACAGTTCCCGTTCCTGCAGCCCCAAATCTGGTCTGGGCCCAGCTGGGGAAATACCGCTCGATCCAGGCTAAGTCCCGCCTCCCGCACCCAACCCTGAGATGGACAGAGAGAGAAACACAGGCCGTGGACCTCCTGCCCTGCACATCCTGCCTCTGAGAAACCTGCACAAGGGCATCTGCACGAGGGACAGACCGCATGTGACCACGCGTCCCTCCCGGCAGAACTGCGGTCCTGATCTGGCCGGTCTGGAGTGGGGCCGGGAAGTCTGTATTTTTAGAGGCCCCTCTAGGCAGTTCTGGGAACCACGGGTGGGGTCCCCAGCCTCCGGGCCTCCTGAGCACCCCCACTCACCCGGTTGGCTGTGATGGCCAGGTTCTGGAGGTTCTGCAGGAGGCCGATGTCGGCGGGGAGGAAGGTCAGGTTATTGTGGCTGAGGTCCAGGTAGCGCAGCTTGCGGCAGTAGAAGAGCTGGGGCGGGATCTTCTCGATCTTGTTGCGGTTCAGGTAGAGGCGCTCGAGGTTGGTGAGGTTGCCGATCTGGATGGGGATGTAGGCGATGTGGTTGTACCAGAGCTTAAGGCAGGTGAGGCGGTGCAGGTGCTGGAAGCTGATGATCTCCTCGATGGTCTTGAGGTTGTTGTCCTTGAGGTCGATCTCCTGCAGGTTGTGGAGGCTGAAGATGGAGTGGGGGATGCGCTCCAGGTCGCAGCGGATGAGCTCCAGCTCGGTCAGGTTCACCATCTTCTTGAGGCTGTTGAGGACGATGAGCTTGGTGCCCTCGTTGTTGATGGACAGCTTCTGCAGGTGCACGCCCACGTCCGTGACCACCTGCGGCAGCTTGCTCAGGTTGCTCTTGAGCCGCAGCACCTTGAGGCGCTTGAGCTCGCGCAGCCCGTCGATGACGATGTAGCGGTTGTTCTCGGCGCTCAGGTTGCCCGTGAGGTGCAGCTCCTCCAGCGTCTTCAGGCTGTAGATCCACAGCGGGATCTCCTTGATGTCCGTGAACTTGATGTGCAGCGCCCGCAGGTTCTCGCGCAGGAAGGCCAGGGCCGGCGCCTCGATCTTGGCCGCCGTGTGGTACAGCCACAGCTCCTGGAGGCCCGTGAGCTGGGCGATGCTGGGCGGGATGGTCACGTCCGGGATCAGCTCGAGCTTCAGCACCTCCAGCTCCACCAGGTCGAACACGGTGTCGGGGATGCCGCTGAGCATGAACAGGTGCAGCTCCAGCTTGTCCTGCGCGTTCTTGGTGAGCCGCTGGCGCAGCTTGTCCAGCGTCCACTCGTTGTTGAGGTTCAGCTGCCGCAGCTTGTTCTCGCTCACCTCCGACAGGAAGACGGCGAAGCGCTTGGAGTAGAGTGGGTCGTACTGGTCGATGAGGTGCAGCATGAAGGCGAAGTCGTTCTTGACGTCGGGGATGTCGCTGTAGCTGCTCTCCTCCCGGATGGACTCGAAGGAGTACTTCTTGAGGGAGCGGCGCAGCATCCACCACAGCGTGTACATGCAGATGAGGCCGTAGAAGATGACCAGGCTGATGTAGAAGGACGCCAGGATCTTGAAGAGCGTGGCCAGCGGGTGGGCGCACCGGTAGGTGCGGTAGCCAGTCAGGCTCTCGATGTCCACGGTGCAGTCCACGTCGAACTTGATGTTGTGCACGTAGTAGACGGTGTAGCAGATGATGAGGATGAACTTGATCACCTTGATGATGGTCTGCCGCATGTAGAGGCGGTACACGATGTCGCCCTCCTCCACGTGGGTCCGGAACTTCTTCACCTTCTCGAAGAGCGCCTTGGCCTGCTCCCCCTCCTTCTTGTCCAGCACGCCCGTCTCCGAGCGGTCCACGATGCCCTGCTCGATCCGAGACTTGGTCCGCTGCAGCATGGGCACCGTGGCCTCCACGTCCTCGCTGACGGTGGAGGACTTCTTGTCCATGGAGCCGTTCATCTTGCTGAAGGCCGGCTTGGGGTCGCTCTCCTCCACCACCGTCTCCGACAGGGCCCGCGTGGTCCACGGCGAGTCGAAGCACTTGAGCAGGATGGACACAAAGTGCTCCAGCTTGGAGCTGGTGCGCGGGAACTTGAACCAGAAGTTGCTGCAGGCCAGGAAGATGAGCGTGTGCAGCAGCACCAGGTAGGGGAAGTACTTGGCGAACCAGTGCAGGCGGTTCTCGTAGCACACGGCGTCCACGTAGTTGTACTGGTGCCGGTCCAGGTTGTACTTGATGCCCGTGGGGCCGGTGTCGGGGCTCGGCAGGACGGTGGAGTTGGGGTAGACGGGCTCCGGGGCGGGGGCGGCCCAGCTCCGGAAGGAGTCGTTGCAGGAGTCCTTGGTGACCCACTTACAGGGCAGGCAGATCATCTTGTCCTGGGTGACCTGCAGCGTGCCCCCGAAGACTGCGATCATCAGCATGACGATGGAGATGTAGTCGGTGAACACGTCCCACCACGGCTTCAGGATCCGGTACGCCGGCTGTGTGTCCGCAAAGTAGCGGAGCTCGGTCACCGGAATCATGGTTCAACCTGAAAGGCACCCACGGGAGGGGTTACTGCAGGGCGGCCTGGCTTTCTGGGACCCAGGGGTCAAGGGAAGGAGACAATGACCTCGTCCAAAATTCCACCTCTAGTCTAGCTGGGAGTCAGAGCTTGCCACTTGTGTGGCAGCTCCCGGATCAGCCTTTCTCCGGAAACCACTGTGGGGGACGGTAGGCAGCCTCCCCATTTCACAGACAGGAAAACTGAGCACTGAGATGAGGACCCACAATGACAGGTGGCTAATGCAGGCTCACAGGAGCATTCAGGATATTGGCTAGACCCTATCCTCTTATTCAAGCATGTCAAACTCATGGCCTGTATGCCTCATTTATTTGGCCCGTTAGCCTCTGAGTTTGACATGCTTGGTCTTACTGATCAGACCGACTAGAAGGGCTTGTTGAAACCACCAGTTCACTCAGAGCCAGCTGCCAGGAAGCTGAGCCAGCGACCTGAAGCCGTTTCTCAGAGTCTGAGAAAAGCCAAATGCAGAAGGGGGGGCTCACTTTTGTAAGCCAAACAGGGAAGTCTGAGCACGCCTCAGTGTGTGCATAGAGTTATGTCCACACAGGATTCTGGGAGCCCTGGGGGAACCGGAGGACACACACTGGAAGTGTAGGAGCAGCTCCTGGGTGAGGGGACAAGAGAACAACATGTTCTCAACTGGAAGCAGGAAGGCAGATCCTGACGATGCACTACGGAAAATGGCCTCTGGCTGCGTCTGCCACGTGTGTGTATACAGAAATTAAAAGCAGTAGCAGCAGGTCCCTCCCAGAAGAGGCCAATTCCGCAGATCCCGGGTAGAGCCAGGAATTTGATTTTTGGGGGTGATGTAGGGCGTGATTTTTTAATACGTGACTTCGGTGACACTAGTGATTGGCCAGGTTTGGGAAGCACTAGCTGAGAAGCCACATTCAGGAACTCAGCCTGTGGCGTACAGGAGGCAGCCACGGAATAAACGTGGGCAAGGACTCTCCTCCGTGTCGCTCTGCAAGGCCTGGTGCTCCGGTAATGAGCCATGTCAGAGGAATGGGACGAGAAGGTACCTGATGTCTGCAGAAGGCCTGGGAAAAGACGAAAAGCGTGAGGCTAGAACTGAAGTCCCTGTGAAAGCACGCCCAGACTTACCACTGTTACCTTTTCAATGAGTAATGACCTTCCAGTCCTTTCTGTGTATGTTTTTAAAAATAAGACTGTGATTTTACTTTACACCCTATTTTGTAACCTAGACTTTAAACGAAGGTTAAATCCTGTGTTTTGACAAATGGATCTGTTTCTCTTGGGAGAGGAACAAGGGTGCCAGGTTATGGGACTGGCCACCTTATTTTGATTACTCATACTATAAATAATGACAACAGCATGAATGTTTCCTAAAACAGGGCTTCCCTGCAAACTCCCCATCCTGTCCTAGAGCATGCTGGGATGTGTGGGGAGGACAGAAGGAAAGCAAAACAGGACCCTGTGGAAAAACCGGGGCCCCGAGCTGGCCCTCACCATGGGGTCCTCTCGTGGAACCCTTTGGTGCCAGGACGGAGGGCTATCTTCAGCCCCATTCCACAGATGGGGAAACTAAGGCCCAGAGAGGTCGAGTCACCTGCCCAGTGTCACTCTTATAAACCGAGGGCAGAGCTGAGACCACGCCCCCGACCCCTCCCTGCTCGGGTCCTTACCAAAGCCTGCCCAGGGCCCCACACAGCAGCGGTCCCAGGAGACAGAGCACAGAGTGCAGCTCCCCAGCCGAGCCCAGGTCACTGCAGGGCCAGCAGACACCAGCTCCGCCCTGGCCGGTGGCTCCGGCCCCGGTCAGCCTCCCGGTGGGGCCAGGAGCGCCGCCACAGAAAGGCCAGGGCCCCCTAATGACCAGCTGCTCCTCACCACCCACACCCCCGGGAAGCGGCACTCCAGGGGAGGCCTGCTGAACCAGGCAGCCAGCCTCCTGCGAGGCACCCAGACATTCGACCCGCCCTCCTGGCTCCCCAAGCCTCCTCCGGGGGACACCCAATGACGGCGGACCGGAAGAGAAGAGGGGCCAGGAGGAGAGGGCCTGGGGCCTGCCCGGAGAATCCAGGCTGAGTGGGCCATGCAGGATGCCAGGCGTGGGGGGTGGAGGCTGTTTCTGACCAGGCAGGATGTGGTTTCCAAGGGGAGTGGGTGTGTCAGGACCGAGAACGCCCAGCCTCACAGCGAGGCGGCCTCTGGGCCCTGCTATCCTGGGCTGTGCACACGCTGCCGTCCTGACCCTGGTCGGAGGCGGGAACTGTTCACAGCGCTGGTTCCAGGTGAGGGAGCTTGAGGCTCAGAGGGCAGGAAACAGCATGCCTGGCTCTTAACACCCACCCCCGTCCCCACCCAAACACCTGTCCTCCTGTGACCGGCTCATTTCACTTAACACAATGTCCTCAGGTTCACCCATGTTGCAGCATGTATCAAAATTTCCTTCCTTGCCGAAGTCGGTTTGGCTCAGCGGATAGAGCGTCGGCCTGAGGACTGAAAGGTCCCAGGTTCGATTCCGGTCAAGGGCATGTACCTTGGTTGCGGGCACCTCTCCAGTAGGGGGTGTGCAGGAGGCAGCTGATCGATGGTTCTCTCTCATCGATGTTTCTAACTCTCTATCCCTCTCTCTTCCTCTCTGTAAAAAATCAATAAAATATATATTTTTAAAAATTTCCTTCCTTTTTGGATAATATTCCTCATGCCCGTTTTACAGATAGGGAGACTGAGGCTCAGGGACAACAGAGATTTGCCTGTCAGTTACAGAGGGCACCCTCACATCAGATCTCCTCCAGGAGGCCCTTCAGAGGGAGCAGACCTCACCGGACAGCTGCCCTGGGACACACTGGGTGTGGTGGGAGAGCAGGGAAGGAAGGAGGCAGAGTCAGGGGAGGGGCCTTTCCTGCAGACAGAGCATCCGCCCCTCCCTCGCTCAGCCCTCCGGAGCCAGCAGTGCCTCCTAGCACAGGTGTGGAAACGGCTTCTCGGCCAGGATCTCAGTTTCCCTGTCTGGAAGGGAGCGGAGAATGTCACAGACGTGCCCATATTTTGTAAAATGTGGTCAAGGAACCAAGGGGCATGTGAACACAAATCAAACGCCGAACTCCTAGGACCACTAGAAACAGGCAATCGAGCCGGGGGGCGGCTCAGCTGGTGGGAGCGCTGTCGCCTGCACCGAAAGGGCGAGTCCCATTCCCGGCCGGCACGTACCAGCTTCCGGGCTCCATTCCCAGCAGAGGCACATACGGAGGCAACAGATCAATGTCTCTCTCACATCAATGACTGTCTGTCTCTCCCTGCCTCCCTTCTTTTCTCTAAAATCAATTTTTTTAAAAACCCTCAGGTGAGGATTGAAAACAAACAAACAAAAAAGGACAATCAGTTGAAAGAAAAAAAAAAAAAAAGGCCAAATATATGAATAGACAAGTTAAAGAAAAAATGCAAGTGGAAGTGAACGTCTGAAGTAATTATTAATCTCCCTGCTAATCAGGGAATGCAAATTAAAACAACCAGATGCCGGTTCACTCCGCTGCGCCTGCAGCAATGCTGAATTCCTAGAGGACGCTCGGGCACACGGGTCCCACAGAACAGCAATTACACATACATGTGAAGCCACACATAGGAATACTCATGGAAGAGTTTGCTGTTCCTAATAGCAAAAGGTCAGCGACACGCTAAATATCATTAAGGGACGGAAGGGTAAACTGCTATAATCATAATACAACTGAAAAGGAAAGCAAAGAAAACGCTACCTGGGTAGACAGACCTCAAAAACAACGGACTAAAAGCAGGCTACAGACCGATACACACGTTACATAAGGTTTTCTGTCACGTGTGTGCCATGTGTAGTGAGGGCATAAAAACATGCATGGCGGGCCCCAAAATGAAGGTAATAATTTCACTTGTGGGGAGAAAACGGCATTAGAAAAGATACTTTAACTGTGCCTGAAATAATTTGAGAGAGACATCGGAAGCAATTATTGCAAAAAACTAAGTCTTGGATATAAAAACATGTGTTTTAGTTTTATACCTTTCTGGGTGCTTAAACTATTGTATTTCATACAAAATTTACCAAAACCATCACCCCGTTGGCCCTCTCTGGCCCTCACACCTGCCAGGCGCAGCTGGAGGCAGTGGCCACTGGAGCGCTGCCAGGGCAGCAGATGCAGCTCCTCCTTCCAACTGGCCGCTGCTCGCTGGGCAGCAGCACCTGTGGGCGCTGAGGACCACCCTCCTGCTCCCGCCCTGCCCCACGGAGATGCGGAAGTGGCCAGACCCTTCCCCCGGTGCCCACAGGCAGGGAGAAGGGGGCTCCGGTTCCAGCACCCCTGCTCCTGCGAGTCAGATAAGCAACCCTGAGGCCCCACCCTCCCCGGGGCGGCAGGCTGATCTCAGGAGTGCAAAGAACGAGAGCTTTGGAGCTGGGGAGACACGGGTTCAAATCCAGCTCTGCCATGAAACAATCCATGACCCCAGGCAAATTACTTATTTTATTTTAAAAAAAAGTTTTTTTTTATTGATTTCAGAGAGGAAAGGAGAGGGAGGGAGAGAAATATCCAGGATGAGAATTACTGGTCAGCTGCCTCCTGTATAATCCCCACTGGGGATGGAGCCCACAGCCCAGGCATGTGCCCTGACCAGGAATCAACCGCGACTTCCTGGTTCATAGGTCGATGCTCAGCCATGGAGCCACATGGTTGGGGCCAGGCAAATGTGGTACTTTTATAAGGAGGAAGAAGCCAAAGGCCTTCCTCATGGTGTGGTCTCTGAGGATCGTAAACGTTTACGAGAAGTGCCCGCCGTCCATCCCCTGCGTTAGAAAAAGGCCTGTCCTTCCCAGGAGCGGGCACTCCCCGGGCACAGCCCTCACCGGGGGAGCCAGTCTCAGGGCAGGTGAGCTCAGACCCACAGCTGCTCCCCTCTGAGCCTCAGTTTCCCCAACAGTAAAGGGGACTGGTAGGTCCCCACCTCAGAGGCTTATTGTGAGGATTACACAGAAGATGCATACTGTGAGAACCCGAGTCTGACACAGGAAGGCACGCTATAGTTACCACACCCACTGCCAGGGCAGAACACCTCCCAGGATTCAAGGGGGTGGGGTGGGGGGACACCCAGTGAGGGCTGAGCTGCAAACACAAATACCTGAGGCCAGACCAGACACCTAGAGGCCCCGGGACCACCCCTTGGGTTTCAAGCCTGGTCCCCGTTGCTGATTTCCTCCTTCAGCTTCTTACGGACAGAACAGGAGGCAGAGAAATGGCACGCTGGCCCTCGGGCCCGGAGTAAGACCACCCAGCAAGCTCCAGCCCTCTGCAGCCTACAGAGCCTTGGGTTCCACACCTGAGCGGTGCCAGCAGGCAGGGCGGCGGGTAAACAGGCACAGAGAGCCTTTTGTTGAAGCTCAGAAAGGCTGGGAAGACTTCCCAGGCAGGAGGGGCGGGGGGAGGCGGTCTCTCCACCCCTCTCCCAGGCGGGGCGGGCAGGGCCCTTTCCAAGAGGCCCCAGGAAGACACCGGGTCACTGGCGCATCCCAGGAGGGCTCTGCGCCTGTGAATCTGCTCCCTGGCCAGCGCCCCAGCCTCCTCTGGTCCCCGCGCGGAAGAGGAGGTGACCTTGTCATATGTGCTCACAGCCCACACCCGCCCAAGCGAAGGCGCTGCCCTCTGGGCCCCCACACCCAGCAGGAGTGAGTCAGCGGCTGGGGGCTGGGGGCGCTGCCGGGCTTGGCACTCTCCCTGCGGAGAAGGGCACACCCTCACTTCCCGGGGGAAGGGAAAAGGGGAGACGTTCTAGGCCAGAGCGGGGAGGGAACCAGTTTCAGTTCCAAACTGCTCTCACATTCGGGCTGGGCCTCCCAAACAGGCTTGTCCTCCTGCAAACTGGCACGGGCGGGGCCTGCCTTAGGACAAAGGGTGCAGTAAGGGACACCCACCTTGGGCTTCCCCCTCGGGGAGCAGGGGGCCAAGCGGGAGGTGAGGGTGCCTTCCACCCCTCCAGGCTGGCATTGGAGTGGCTGGTTACTCACACTGCACCCAGCACTTCCTGTGCCTCAGCTCCCAGCTCCACCCAGACCAATGGGTGGCTCCAGTGTGCAACCTTTGGAAAGCCACTTGGCCTGCCAGGACTCTGGTTTCCTCATCTGTAAAATGGGCTGACGAATCCAGCCCTCAGAGGGTGGTGGTGAGGACTAAAGGAGCCCGCCACTGTGATGTTGGCTGCTGTTACCATTATGGCAGGTTTTAGCAGAGCCTTTAAGAGTCTGAAGTCTGAGGCCCTGGGAGGTGAAGTGACCTGCCAAGGACACAAAGCCAGCTGGTGGGAAAGATCCCCCAGATCTGACTCTCCATTGTGCCAATCGCCTCAAAGGCTGGGCTCCTGGCCTGCCCGGCACCCAGGCCCGGAGATGCTTCCTGGGACAAGACCCCTTTTCCGGAGGGAGCATGGGAACCAGGTCTCTTTGCCAGCAGGCCATACTCGGATGCTTCTGCGTCTCTCAGGTGCACTTTAAGGGGCTGGAAGGGAGCCCAGCTCTGGGGCTGGACCCAGCAGCTCAGTGTCAGTGTGGGCCCGTGGGGCAGAGGCCTCAGGGACAGGCCTTGGTCTGCTGTGAATACCAGTGCCCTGGCCGGGGGCTCGGCTGGTTGGAGTGTCCATCGTCCTGTACGCCAAAAAGATTGTGGGCTCGATTCTCACTCGGGACACATACCCAGGTAGCAGTTTTGACCCCCTAGTCGAGGCACATATGGGAAATAACTGATCAATCCCTCTCTCTCCCCCTCCCTTCCTCTCTCTAAAGTCAACTTTTAAAATGTCCTTGGTGAGGACAGAAAACACAGCACCGCCTCTGGACAGGTTACAGAATGTGGGCAGGCGCCCCCAAGCTGCCGATGCAGCTTCTGCTGAGATCCCGGGGCCTGGGGCCGAGGGCGCTGCCCCGGGGATGCTGCCCAGGGCGCCAGCTGGGAGATCTGAAGGATGGGATCGCCAGGTCGCCCCGCCCCCGGTCAGTGCACCTGCCGACACCCCGACTGTTAGAGGGCGCGAGTTTGGCCGCGCCTCTGAGTGTCCAGTTGGCACATGAGCGCGGTGGAATTTTACAGCCACTTTGGCTCCCGCGGAACGCCATTCAGCAGAGGCCCTGTGGTCGCTGTCTACTTAATGTGCGGTGTTCAGCCTCAGGAGATGTGTGAATGTAGAACTTGCTACGAGGTGCAGTAGGAACGCATCAGGAGAGTCAGCAGGGATGTCTGCGGCTGCAGTGAACGTTATTCTAGGAACGTCGGCCCCAGGCATCCTGGAGGAGGGAAGGTTGATGGCCACCTGACACACACATCCGGGAGGCCACTAACACCCGGTCTAAGGGGAGCTCCGCCGGCTCTGGGGCAGAGGTCTGTCAGCAGAGGGGGGGCCAGGGCTGAGAGTGGCCCAGGTCAGTGACCACCGGCCTCGCGCCAGCCTCTCCCAAGCACAGACTCCCGGTCCGGCTCCCAGGCTCTGCCTGCAGCTCCCTGGGCGGTGGGCTCAGGGGAACCAGCATTTTCAACAAGCGCCCAGGAGACTCGAAGTACCCCTGCCCCAGCCTGAGACCCGGAGAAAAGAAACGCGGAGGGTGGGGTGAAAGCGCACGCTGCCAGGGCAACCAGATCCGGGTTCGGTCCTGACTTTGTCGTTAAGGCAACTTTGGGCGAGAGTCCTTGTCCCCGCCAGCCCTGGTCCCTGGCCTGTAAAACGATGACACCACCTCCACGCTGGCTGCGGCAGGGAAGGTGCAAATGTATGTCATGACCCAGCACGGCGCCCAGGGCTCAGATTGCGGCCACGGAGGACGGCCAGACACGGGGCCCGAAGGCCCTGCTGCTGGGAGGAGGGAGGTGGAGGTGGAGGCGGAGGCCCACTCCAGGCCACGCGCCCGAGACCCCTGCCACGTGAGGGAGACTCCTCAGGCACAGATCTCACCCCCAGCTTGGTCCTGCCACGTCACTCCCGGGTTCCACAAAACCAGGCGCCAGGCCCGGAGTCCCTCCTGCCCAAACCCAGCCTGAGGTCTCTGAGCCCCAACACCGCGGCCCCTCCATCTTCTCACTGTCCACCCTCAAGGCTCAAACCTGAAAGCAGCATTGCCACGGCTCCAAGACCAGGGTTTCTGCCAGGAGCTGCCAGGGTAAACTGAGTCAGGGCCAGACTCAGGCAAACACAGCAACTCATGCATATCCCCTCAACCTCCCAATGCCCCCCCACCTGCCTTAGGCAGCCAGGGAGGCCAGAACCTAAAGGCCAGACCTCTCGCGCCGGCCCTGGCACGGACGAGGCATTCTGGTCTCAGATAAGTAGGGCCTGCTGCTCACTGCTCATCGCTGGCCAGAGCCCTCAGCTCCGGCCTCCCTCTCTGCAGGACGGAGTTCCTCCAAACCAACAGGAAACTCCTACAGGGCAGGGCCCAGAGCTGCTGACCTTGTCCCAGTAAACAGGGGAGGCAACAAAATCACACACCAGGCACTTCCCACCCACCTCTGCGGCTGCAATGCCCCAACGCACCTCAGAAGCCCCGCGTGGAGGGGCAAGGGAGCAAGGGCCATGGGTTCGAGAACCAGTGTCGGGACCTTCAGACAGGACACACACTCTCAGGCCTCCCCTTGCCTGGGAGCGAGGCCCAGGGGTAACCATTAATGAAGCCAGAGCAGCAGGGAGCAGCGGCTGTAACAGGACGTGCTCTGGGATCAATAAGCAAATAGTAATGATACACGTGGAGCACATGTGTCAAACACAAGGCCCGCGGGCCAAATCCGTCCCGCCAGGCCTTGCAATGTGGCCTGCACCGCGCTGTCATCACTGCACTCCGCTGCGTTTCCATCACAATGACAGTTTATGACTGTTCAGTAAACCATTCGGCCCTCGATTTAGGCTGGATTTTAGATTTTGGCCCCTTCTCTGATTGAGTTCGACACTCCTAACGTCGTGGAGGAACAGACCCTCCCCATTCATACTTCTGGAGAGGGGGCCCTCGGAGACGTTCACTTTCCATGTGACATTAAAACCAAAACATGATAAAAACACAACGAACATGCAACTACCCTGTTTCCCCGAAAATAAGACAGTGTCTCATATTAATGTTTTCTCCCAAAGTTGCGCTAGGTCTTATTTTCAGAGGATGTCTTATTTTCGGGGAAACACGGTATGTTGGTAATTACGAAATAATAACAACAAGATTATTTCTTTTAAAATCCGGGCAAGGGAGGGCCAGGCTTTCCTTCACAGGAAGCCGAGGTGGGAGGTGGATCCGGGAGGCCTGGGGCACGGAGCGAAGGCCCCCGGCCCAGGATCCCAGGGTCAGGTTCACGTCCCATGTCCCTACCTTCTTTCCCGGTGAGTCTGGGTAAACTGCTTCTTCCCTCTCAGCCTCAGCTTCCATGTCTGTGAAGAGGGGATGAAAGCCACTGTCTGAGCTCCCCGAGATGATCCAAGGAGATCACTGGTGAAGGTGTGTTTTCCAAGTCACAGAGCAGTCCATGCACACCCCGCTGCGATGAGGGAGAAGCTCTGGCACACACTCAGCTAAGGGCCTTTCCCTGTGTCAGCGTCTTTAACCTTCAAACTCTCCCAAAGGGAGGCGGGGGGCTGACATTATCCCCTTTTTATCCACGAGGACACAGGCTCACAGCTCCACATCATGCATGGGGACAGCTGGAGCGCAAACCCAGGTCTGACTGCAAGACGCTGGTCCTGACCAGTGCATTCTCCCACCTTTAGGAACTGTTTTCCAAAGCGCAGGCCAAGGAACCCCAGGCCCCAAAGAGGTCCGCCCACACGATCTAAGTAAGTGTGGGGAACACGCCTCGCTCGCTCCCTCTCAGAGACTCCTCGTGCTCACTTCAACGCACTCAAGGCTCTGAGAAGTCCTGCAGCCGGACAAGTCGCTGTTTCCCACTGCGACCCAAGAAACTGGCGTGCCACGGAACACACCTCGGGAAACGTGCTCACGAGACAGTGCCCACAACAAGCCGAGCTGACAAGATCTGGGCTGAAGGAGAAAAACCAGAGAGGTTGGCAACGAAACTCAGCATTGGCGTTTGATGAGCACGGCAGCCACACACCGCTCAGCAGGCCGCTGAGCTGGGAGGAGCAGGAAGAATCCTGTCCTCCGTCAGCTCTGCCCGAAGCACCCGGGATGTGCAGGGAGCAGAGCAGAGGACTGCAGAGGCGGAGCAGATACCGCCCTTTGCTCGCCGGGCTGGGCCGGCGCCTGAGCGGAGGCCTGCTGGCCGGGAGGGCCCGGTCCTTACCCCGGGGACGGCTCTGCTATCTGCGCGCTGGCTGCCGGTGCCGACGCTGGCCCGCTTCTGTCTGGGCAGGCTCCTGGCATTTCTTTCGCTCCATGGAAGCTGCCTCCCTGCGAGGAAGCAAGAGCTACTGTCAGCAGGGAGGTGTGTGACTATCAGGGCCACCTGCTGGGCTGCCAACATTTTCCGAGAGCGCCTGCTTGGTGCCAGGCCCTCAGCTGGGCTCTGGGGTGACAAGAGGGAATCAGACAGTCTACTGGGGAGGTGCCAAGTCGACAGTTACAAGTGGCTCTCGAGAGCCCAGGGCCCTGCTGCCGGGAACCCAGAGCCTCTGAGCAAACCTCCACTCCTCCGTCTCCTACGCAGGAAGCCGTGGGAGGACGGGGGGGGGACCCGAGGCCCACTCGGATGGGGGCAGGGAAGGCTCCCGGGAAAAGGTGCTGTCTGAGTTGACTGCTGAGGAAGAGGAGGAGTTGGAGAAAGGGCATTCCAGGCGGAAGGAACAGCACCTGTTTGCCCAGGGGGGAAAGAACATGGCATCTGGAGAATGCTGAGCGGGTCACCCTGGCTAGACCCAGGGCTGGGGGTGGGATGTGGAGAGAGATGAGCTATTTTGGGGTCAGCCAGACCCAGGTAAAGACAAATCCTCAGCACAGACACATGATTTCAACTCAAAACACAAGGCTCGGCTATTATCTATTAGTCAAGAAGCATTTAGTGAGCATCTACTACATATCAGCTTTCTGCTCTGAAATGTTCACAAGAACGAACAAGACAAGTTAGCAGGGTGGGGACAGAGTGGACTCAGACAACCACCGGGGTAGGGAGCATCGGCCGGGAGCTGGGAGAGCGGCCTGGCCATGGGGAAAGCCAGAGGAGAAGCAGGAGCCAGCAGGAAGGGGGGGAGAGGGGGGGAGTGCAGACAAAGAAGGAGGGGGGTGCAGACAGAAGGGTGCTAGGAGGGATTATGAGCCTTTGGACCATTTACGCCCTGGAGCGTTTACCGCCCACTGCCTAGGCACTGTGCCGGGAGGAAAGGAGCAGAGGATGGTCCCTCCAGCCCCACGGGGAGACAAGTCAGTGAACCCACGTCTGGTGATGGCAACGAGGCAGGAAAGCTCTAGGCCAGTGGTCGGCAAACCGTGGCTCACGAGCCGCATGCGGCTCTTTGGCCCCTTGAGTGTGGCTCCTCCACAAAACACCACGGCCTGGGAGAGTCTATTTTGAAGAAGTGGTGTTAGAAGAAGTTTAAGTTTAAAAAATGTGGCTCTCCAAAGAAATTTCACTCATTGAACTGTTGATAGTTGGCTAATGAGTTTGCCCACCACTGCCCTAGGCAGAAGCCAGAGGCCATCTAAGCAGCCTCCACCCTGGCCCTACCCTCCTCGGGAGGCTGGGAGACACACGCTGGGAGACACGCTACTCGGTCCAGGTACCTGTCAGTGGCATATCAGGACTAGAAGCCCAGCCTCTGCACTCCCTGTGACTGATTCTTCCACTCCTTCCTCTTTTGGGAAACACAGGGACCACCCCCTACCTATTGGCCCGGAGCTAATGCCTCCTTCCTCTGGGCTGCACTGTCACGTTTCTATTATTAAGCTGCAGCGGTGTTTTCCTGTCTGCCTCTCTTCCGAGGCTGCAACTCAGACCAGGCCAGCAACTGTGTCCTCCGCGCACCGCTCCTGGGCCAGGCCAGGCACTTCCTGAAGGATGGCTGCGCGAGGGGACGCGTGAGTCAGGGATGGAGAAGGTGTGCTGGGCTCTTGGGTGCCACACCCATCCCCCCTGACTCCCCAGGGGGCCTCAGGCCATTCCCTATGCCTCAGTGTCCCCACTCAGTGTCCCCTCCGCTCTCAGAAGGAGTCAGGAATCAGACTGATTCCTTCTCTCCAACGCCTACCAGCCGGTGAGGTCCAGGCGGCAACCCCAAGCCCAGCTCCATCCCGAGTTCTGACCCATCGGAGCTAACCCTCAGGAGCCCCGCTGTCCAGCAAGGCCACTCCAAGTCTGCAGAGGACACCGCTTCCTCGTGGGCGTGCCCAAGGGATGGAACACAAAAGCGGTCTGGGTGCCTGCCAGGGGTGTCCCCAAGATGTCTTCAGCCCCTGCTCTGTGCCCACAGCCCCCAAAGGCAGCGGGGCACGAGACCCAACCCCAAGGAACCTCTAAAGCTGGGAACACAGGGAGGCAGACCTCATGTCACTCACGCCCAGCATCTTCCCAAGAGCCAGCCTCCAGCACAAGTCGTCCGCCCTCGCCTTCCTGGCGAGCCAGAGGGAGACCTGACCTTCACAAAGGCAACGCCAATGTGAGTGAGCGATGGGCACTGCCCCGTCCCTCCGATCAAACTCCCACTCCTCCCTCTCCTACACAGGAAGTGCGGCGAACAGCAGACCTCCCGTCTGCCTCCGGTCTGCCAGCCCGCCTGCTCAGAGGGCGGGAGCCAGGGTGGCAGGGGTTCGAGGGGGTCCTGATTGGAAAGGTGAGAGGCCCTTGGGAGGCTTTCAGCTCCTCCAAACCCTTCCTCCACAACTGAGGCCCGAATTCCCTCCCCTCCCCAAGCTCCCTCCCTCCTCCTCCTCCTCCTCCTCCAAAGGCTCCCTGGGTAGGGCAGGGAGGAGGTAGGGCAGGGTACTGTGGTCACCAAGGGGCGGCCCCACCCTTTCAGTCAAGTCCCTACCAGGGGGAGGCTGCCAGACACCCCCAGCCATCCTCTTCCTTTCCAAAAAAGGCAGCAGTTGCATCAGCTGGGACCAGCCCAATCTTGGTTCATCCCAGTCCAGATCCAGGGGAAGAAGCCGCCGACCAAAGGAGCAGCATCATCCTGAGCCACAAGGACCCTGGGCGATGTGCCTCCAGCCTGGGAGCCAGCTCTGCGGCATCTCCAGCTCCCCCATAGCGGACCGGCCAGCCCCAATCCGGTCTGCCCCGGAGGCCCATCTGGATGCACAGGACACGGGCAGACTCCGGGGCCTCAGAACCAGGACCCGTCCTCCAGGAAGCCCAGCCCGGACAGGCCCCAGAGCCTAGCCGGGACCCTGTCCCCAGGTCGGGGCACTGTTCCCGCCGGATCCAGAGGAGGAGGGGCGCAAGGGGGAAAGGAAGGGTCGGGAGCCCGGGGGAAGAGAGCAGGGGGACCTTTGGACAGGAGAAAGAGCTGGCCAGGGGAGAGAGGCCAGAGGTGGAACCTCTACGAAGCGGCGAGTGTGCGTGTGGAGGGGCGAGGAACTGGGGGGACCCAGGGGTGACAGGGGACCTGGAGGAGCCGCGGCGGAAACTCCCAGGATGTGGAGCGCAGGGAGGCACGGGGTGCCCGGGAGGGGGCTCGCGCGCCGCGGCACCGGGGAGAGGGTGCGGCCGCAGACACCCCAGGGGTGGGGACGCCGGGCGCGGGGCGCAGGCAGAGAGACCGGCCGGGGGAGGCCCCCGGGAGCCGGCGGCAGGGCTGGAGCTGCCCCGATGCCCGGAGCCCGGCAGCTAGCGGCGGGCGGGCGGGTAGGAGTGGGTTTTTAGAGGTGACAGCTCGCGCCCCTGCCCCCACGCCACCCACTCACCTGGGCCCGCCGCGCCCGGCCGCCCAGCAGGCAGCCCCCGGGCCCCCGCCGCTCCGTCCGGCCACCGGTCTCCGGGCCCCTCCGGCGCCTCCTTTTGTTTGTCCCTCACTGCACCACTCAGTCTCCTCCGCCCCGGAAGTGACGTCACCCGAGGCGCGAACGCGGCGGCCTGGGCGTCGCCATCTTTTTAAGGGGTGCCGTGTCGGCGCCCTCACCGCCCCCCCCCTCTCCCCGCCGACGCCATGTTGTTTGGGGGCGGAAGTAGCGGAGCCCCGACTCGGCCCCTTTAAAGGGACAGGGACGGGCCTAACCTTCGCGGAGTCCTTGTGACCGGGCGCAGCGGCGGACGCAGAGGTGAGTAGCTGGTCTTGCTGAGCATTGCTGCCCCGACGTTAAGCGCCGAGGCCGGAGGGTCTGGTAGCCGGTGCGGAGCTGGATTGTGCCAAAGCGCTCGCGGCATTGGGTGCTGCCGTTATTGCAGATCGGCTGCCCCAAGGCTCCCCCAGCCGGGCGCCGCCAGCGAGAATGAATTACGCGCGCTTCTCGCTGACCCGCTCTCCGGTCCTGCCTGCACCCACACCCCCTCATGCGGGTGGGGGAAGGTCCGGACTCCAGCTCGGCAGCTCTGGATCTCGAGTCCTCGCAGTTCCCGGCCTGATACGAGTAACGTTTGGCCACATTAAACAATAATCATACGGTGGCGTCCTGTGCAGCTGCTAAAATGGAACACGTTCAGTCCGCACGAATACCGGACGACTTCCGAGTCACCTTAGATGGAAAGAAAGGAGCAAAAAGGTAGAACAGCGTGGACGGGCGCTGTCGTTTCAGGAGCGTGTGTATGTGTGTGTGTGTGTGTGTGTGTGTGGTGGTTGTGGTGGGGGGGGGGTCTGCGAGTGTGTGCATCACTGCTCTGCTAAGATGCACAGGAAGCGAGCTGCGGAGGCCCCGGGCAGATCGGGGACCGGGGACCCACCCTGGCACGGGGGAAGAAGTTATCAGCATGTGCACAGGTTGGTTGTTGAAACAAGAGGATGGTGACAGCTCTCCTCTGGTTTCAGCCCTCCTGCTGGGAGGACTTACCGTCCCCGGTTATTAGGGGCGGAAACAGGCTGGGAGAGGCTGGATCTTAGCCACAGCTCAGACCCAGCGAGCCGAGGAGCCGGAATGTGAGCCCTGGAGGATTTCACACTAATACCTGTTAGGTGGCCGAAGGAGGAACGCAGGAGGCCAGAATGGAGAGGGGTTGGGAATTTATTCCATCTCCGCACACCAGCTGGCTGAGCCTGGATGGCTCCAGCTCCCAGTGAGGGGAGTCAGCGCCTTTTAAAGACTTGGGTGGGCTATTTCTGGGCGGAGACTTCTTTATGCATACCCCAAGGCGAGACAATGGAATGTGGTCTCAGCAAAGGTAGTGAATGACCTGAAAAGCCAGTTCCCAGGGGAGAGGTGTCCATTCAATTATTCGATCAGACTTAACCATGCCCGCATTCCTGGGCTATCCACTCCCTAGAAGCTTTTTTGTTATCAACCTTACTACACACGCTGGCCTGGGGCCCAGCACACAACAGGTGTCCACTAGCAGTTTATTGGCCACTTACTGACTGAACAAGTGGAACAAACAGGACGAAGAGAGGCAAGCATTGGAGGCCAGATTCCGGACTGGAGTCCAAGGCTTGCCCCGTTCCAGCCTTGACGCAGTGGCCCTGACCCCCACTTCCCCACCTGTAAAAATGAGAACCACGGCCACCTGTCCTGCTCAGTGCTTTGCATGCAGGTTGGCCCCATTTCTTTTTCTTCTTTTCTTTTTTTAAATATATTTTATTGATTTTTTTACAGAGAGGAAGGGAAAGAGATGGAGAGCTAGAAATGTCGATGAGAGAGAAACATCGACCAGCTGCCTCTTACACACCCCCTACTGGGGATGTGCCTGCAACCAACGTACATGCCCCTGACCGGAATCGAACCTGGGACCTTTCAGTCCGCAGACCAACGCTCTGCCACTGAGCCAAACCGGTTTCGGCAGATTGGCCCCATTTCACAGAGAAGGAAGAGCAGAGGGAGTTGTCCCCAAAGGCCTCACTAGTGTAGGGACAGAAACCCAGCATCCGTGATGGGTGCTTCGGGGGCTCGGGCCTCGGGAGCACGCAGGAGGGAGCGCCTGGCTCAGCCCTGGGTGGAGTGAGTCCAAGAGGGCTTCTCCGATGACTGAACGTGACGGATGAAATAAAGAGGGCCGGAGATCGGGATGGCAGGACACACACAGGCTTTACCGGAGGGAGGAGCGCCCCGGCCTGCTGCTTCCACAGAGAGGATCAGAAGAGCGAGGGCCAGGGTACAGGCACCTTTAAGGATAGGGGATGGGGCGTAGGGCACTCAGCACACGCTGATTGGTAATTAGGGACCTAGGGACTTAAGAATGGAGGTGGGGGTTAGGGTATTTGGCAGGCGCTGATTGGTGGTTCAGAGCTCAGGAATGTCTGGCCGCAGGTGGGGTTTACGTCTGTCCCTCAACTGGAGGAAGGGAGGATCTATCAGAAAGATGCATAAATGGCTGGAAGGAGAAATGATAAGGCTGGAGCAGTGATTTTCTTTTTCTTTTTAATATATTTTATTGATTTTTTTTTTTACTGAGAGGAAGGGAGAAGGAGAGTTAGAAACATCAATCAGAAACATCAATCAGCTGCCTCCTGCACGCCCCCTGCTGGGGATGTGCTCATAACCAAGGTACCTGCGCTTGATCAGAATCAAACCTGGGACTCTTGAGTCCGCAGACCAATGCGCTATCCACTGAGCCAAACTGGTCAGGGCTGGAGCAGTGATTTTCAACCGGTGTGGTGCAAGAATTTTAAAAACACGCGATACCTGACTATTTAGTCAGGGGTACTGACCTCTTACCTTAGATTTTGAAATAAAAAATGACAACAGCCCTGGCTGGTGTGCTCAGTGGTTAGAGTGCTGGCCTGCACACTGAATGGTCAAGGGTTTGATTCCCATCAAGGTCAAGGGTATGGGCCTTGGCTGTTTTGGCTCAGGGGATGTGCAGGAGGCAGCTGATTGATGTTTCTAACTTGATCCCTCTCCCTTCCTCTCTGTAAAAAAATCAATAAAATTTATATTTAAAAAAAATCAAGGGTATGTGCCTGGATTGCAGGTCCCCTCGCAGGCTCCTGGTTGGGGTGTGTGCCCGAAGCAATCAGTCGATGTGGCCCTCTCACATTGATGTTCCTCCCCCCGCTTCCCTTCCTTGCTTTATTTGGCCCGGGGGCCGGACGTTCCCCACCCCTGGACTAAAGGCTCAAGCAGAGACTCTCATGCCTGCAGGTAACGGGCATGGTAGATGCTGCAGCTTAGAAATATTCCGTGCGATTCGCTCTTTCCTCCCGGAGAATTACCTCACGTGGCGGCATCGGTGGCTTCCCACCCTCCATGCCACCCTTCCCTCCCATAACTCAAGGAGGAGGACTCTGGTTTTGTATTCAGATGGGGGTGACAAAGCAGCACGGGAAAGTCCAGAGCAATGAGAAAGTCCTTCCCACTGAAGACCCCCCCCAGCGGCCCCCCGAGCGGCAGTGAACTTGCTGACTCTGCCATGGAAGTAAGTGTCCACGCGAGGCTGCTGGCTGCCGCCTGGGTTCTCAGGTTGCCAATGTGCCCGGACACCTGGCTGGGCCTGCTCCTCCCTGCCATAGCCCGCAGGCCGCAGTCACTCCAGCTGCCCTAGCAAGATGTGGGCACTGCCAGCTCCCTGGGAAAGTCCCCGAACGCCCGTCTGACCTCCTCATCCCAGGACAGTGTTTGAGCTTTGAATCGACCATTGGGGTCCTTCTGAGCTTTTCTGGGGCTGTGACTCTGCATACGTCATTTCCCTGCTTTAAGCCTCAGTTTCTCCGTCCGTAAGACTGATATGACTCTCTCTAATGTTCCAGATACTAAATATATATAATATATTCCCCTCGTGTGTATTTCAGGAATAAAGAGTGGGGTACCTACTGTGTGTCTCACTCAGGGTTCCCACCACCAACCCCTCTGTAGGCCCAAGAACCTGCATTCTGGGCTCCAGGAGTCATTTCTCCTCTGCTAGTTCCAAACCCGGGAGGACCTGTAAATGAGTCAGTGTGCTTGTCAGACTCCCCAGGAAGGCTGTCACACTCCCTCGGGACCGCTTTTCACAAAACCCTTGTCTTACAGGGCCTCTGAGTTTTTAGGTCCCACCTCCCCCCAAAAACACAGGATTCCTTGTCTGACAAGAGACTTTGTTAACCTGCTTGGTTAGCTACCTTTACGGGAAGCCTTAGGTTTAAAAATTAACAGTGTCTGGGTATGGCAGGCCACTGTGGGCAGGCCCTGTGCTAAGTGCTTTCTGTGGATGATTGCACTGTGTGCCCATTGGACAGATGCGGAAGCTGAGCCTAGAGAGGACTGAGACCCTAGAGTTAGTTTAGAGAGGAGCTGGGATCATTTTACCCACCTTCAAGCCAGGTACATGCCCTTGACTGGAATCGAACCTGGGACTTTTCAGTCTGCAGGCCGACGCTCTATCCACTGAGCCAAACCAGTTTCAGCCTGAAAGGGGTTTTTGGAAACGAGTTTGGATTTTGGAGACAGGTGAACCAGGATTTGAATTCTAGCTCCAGCACTCACAGCTGAGTGAACTTTGCTCATTCTCCCCTTGGGAGCTAATAGGGATAACAATGCCTGCCTAGCAGACTGCCGTGAAGATTAGGGAATTTAGCACTCAGATCAGGCGCATAGTAGGTGCTGTCTGAGTTCAGAGAAGCGCCCAGGTGGACACAGAAAGCTTCAGAGAGGAGGCAGAGCTGGGGCTGGGCCCGCCAAGCAGGGGTACGGTCTGAGCAAATGTGGGTGATGTCTAGTCAGAGGCAGAGGCACAGGATTCATGTGTTGGAAGAGGAGAGAGGATGGAAACCGCAGGGTCTGGATTCGGGCCCGCTGCAGCGTCCAGGCTGAGAGGTGTTGGACTTTATCTGGCATCAGCGCAGGCCGCTTGGCAAGGCCGGTCCAACGGGAGGTGTGGCCCACGTCACAGGATGGTCACTGAGGCATTTCCCCCCGAATCATGCACCTACGGGTCAGGTGACTTCTGGCCAAGGTGGCAGCGGCTGCTCAGGCTGATGGAGGCATGTGTTGGGAGAGGACACTGGCCTCTGGCCACCGGCCCCTGGCCTGGCCGCCAGGAAGCCTGGGCTCTGAGGTGCCTGGGCAGCTGCAGTAGGAGGGTCCTAAGGGTCATCTGCTGCCGTCCAGGCGGGTTTGGCCTCCTGAGTGCTTCCCCCCTCTCCCCCAGCTGCCTGCATGGCTGCACTTCGCCATGGACTGGTGTTTAATAATGATAATTTTGTGTGTGTGTGTGTGTGTGTTTTTAATATATTTTATTGATTTTGTACAGAGAGGAAGGGAGAGAGATAGAGAGCCAGAAACATCGATGAGAGAGAGTCATCGATCAGCTGCCACCTGCACACCCCCCACTGGGGATATGCCCGCAACCATGGCACATGCCCTTGACCGGAATCGAACCCGGGACCCTTCAGTCCCCAAGCCAACGCTCTATCCATTGAGCCAAACCGGTTTCGGCAATAATGATAATGTTGATGACACTGTTGAACATTGACTGCCGGGTACACGCTAAGTGATTCCATGTGTTATCTCATTGATATCTCATTGCCTAAGTCACAGCTAGTCAACGGCTTCAGCTGAGTTCTGTCTGATTTCAGAGCTTCACACTCTCTCTTTTTTTTCAATCAAACTGTATAGTAGTTTATATGACCCCAACCCCAAAGAATGCCCTGGTTAATGATTGAGTGGTGTCCCTGAAAACGTCCGTATGCACAAACACACACGTAATTAAGCAGTTCTTGCTTTGCACGGTTCTGAAATGGATGCATTCCATAAATTTTAACTTTGGTTAATTTTTAGTTAAAAAATTTTTTTTAAAGATTTTTTTTTTTTTTGCATCAAGGGACACCAAGTTCCTCAACAGGGTTTGCATTCCAGCCGCTGTGTTATATTAACTCTGAGTAATTGCATAAGATGTGGATTTTGCAGCTAGCTCTTCAGTCCACAGGTGTGCCTAATGGTTAGTGGCCAATCACATCACTTCTTCCGAAGCCTGTTACTGATTGGGCACCGCGCCTGCTATTCAGCTCACCTCCAGACAGTGAAGCTGTCTGCCCGGCTCCCGGAGACAAACCCGGTGACGTTTCCAAAAGCAGATCATCAGAAGAGGAGATTGGCCAACCAAGATGAAAGTGCAGTGAGGAAAGGCAGAAGGATGACCCTGAGGATGAATTTGAACCGAGCCCTGGCTGGGTAGTTCCATTGGTTAGCGTCATCCCCATACATCAAGGTTGCAGGTTTGATTCCCCAGTCAGGGCACATGCAAGTATCAACCAATGAGTGCAGAAGTCGATGTGACAACAAATGGATGTTTCTCTGTCTCTCTGTCTCTCTCTCTCTCAAATCCATTTTAAAAAATTTTGAATCAAAAGTAGGTGCAGCGATTAAATAAATAGCTGACTGTGGACACTTCAGCTATTCACTGCTCCAGAAACGGGAGATATAAACTCGAGATGTGCAGCCAGAGGAACTTGGTGGCGGCACATTTATGACATAAATGTTGAAAACGCTTCTGGCAAAAAGGATGAAGAGTACACAGCAGTGGCATTAGTGTATGCACAATGTTGTGCAACCACTGGCTCTGTCTAGTTTCAAAGCTTTTTCATTTTCCCAATGAAGAACAACTCATCCTCACTAAATAAACATTCCACTTCCCTCCCTCCGCCCCTGGCAGCTGCTAATCTGCCTCTGATTCTGTGGCTTTCCCTACTCTGGATATAACCTGTGAAGGTCATCATATAGTAAATACACACACACACACACACACACACATATTATTGATTTTTACAGAGAGGAAGGGAGAGGGATAGAGAGTTAGAAACATTGATCAGCTGCTTCCTGCATACCGCCTACTGGGGATCAAGCCTGCAACCAAGGTACATGCCCTTGATTAGAATCCGCAGACTGACGCTCTATCCACTGAGCCAACCGGTCAGGGCAGTATACTGTTTTTGAGGTTCATCTAAGGTGTAGCAGGGATGGGAGCATGTTTTTTTATGGCTGAATGACATTCCATTGTATGGCTATGCCACAATGGACCCATGCCTCTACTGAGGGACTTCGGATTGTTTTCACCTTTTTTTCTTTTTTTTCTTTTTAATATATTTTATTGATTTTGTACAGAGAGGAAGGGAGAGAGATAGAGAGCTAGAAACATCGATGAGAGAGTCATCGACCAGCTGCCTCTTGCACACCCCCTACTGGGGATATGCCCGCAACCAAGGTACATGCCCTTGACCGGAATCGAACCTGGGACCTTTCAGTCCCCAAGCCGACGCTCTATCCATTGAGCCAAACCGGTCTCGGCTGTTTTCACCTTTTCATTACTATGAATAATACTGCTATTAACATTCACATACAAGTTTCTGTGTGAACGTGTGCCTTCATTTCTTTCCATTATATGCCTAGCAGTGGAATCACTGGGTCATAGGTAAATTCTGTGTTTGGACTTTATAAACAGTAAAAACATGTGCGTCAAAGGACATGATCAAGAATGGGACCAAGACCATTGATTCATTGTGAATTAATTTTTGTAGGTGGATCGAGGGAGAGGCCTGACGTCATTCTTTGCATGTGGCTATCCAGTTGTCCTGGCATCATTTATTGAGTAAGAGATTATTTTTTCCCCCATGGAATGATCTTGGCACCCTTTTCAAAAATCAATTGGCCATGCCCTCGCTGGTTTGGGTCAGTGGATAGAGTACAGTAATGAAAGTACAGTAAATAAAAGGCCAGTGTCATCACCCTGAGGACAGACCTCAGGGCTAGAAAGGGGCTGGCCCGGGAAGACCTGCTTCCTGGAAGAGGAGGGATGAGGCGCGGGGAGTGGAGGGAGGGATGGCTGGGAAAGGCTGAATGGGTGAATGAGGTCCCCCTGGAGGCCCTGGGTCATCCCATCAGTGGGAGAACGCTGGGCTGGGAGGATCTAGACCAGTACCCTCTCCGCCTGGGCCTCCTCTAGGCAGTGAGTCTTCCTGTGCCCAAGTGTGTGGAGCCGCAGCCAGCGAGCCCAGTCTAACACGCTGGCTCTGCGTGCCCCCTGTTGGCAGCTTCAAGAACAGCAAGCTCACAACAAGTCCTCACCTGCCAATGGGGGATGTCAAAGGCCCGGCCTGCTGCTGGGGGAGGGCAGCCCAAGTGGCCACCTATGCCTTTCCCCCGTAGCTGGGACCCCCAGTGGTTTCTCCCTCCCCTTCCATTTCCTGGAAGCTGCCCCCACTGCATCCACATGCTCACAAACACAGACAGAGGTGTGCGCATGCTCACGTGAAACACTCCTATTTGCCCGTGAAGTCACCACCACACATGGGCTTCCCTTAAAGGTCACATTAAGCCTTTCACGGGCCCCTTTCTCCATTAGAAAGGAAATCAAATTTATATTTTACACCTGTGTTGCTATATAAAGAATGAATATCATCCAGGCTGAATTCATTATTATATACTCATTGTTATTATATTCTTTTTTCTTCTTCTTATTTTAAAAGAAATTAAGATGAAAACATTTCCGTGATCCCCTCAAAGTGTGGCGGGCCCCTGGCACTCCGCCGTCTGAGACGGTCTGATGGAGAAGTCAGCCCCGCCAGCAAACACGGGCGAGTTCACACACTTCTAGCCCCTATAGGGCCATGTTATATTAACCCCATGAGTATTCACAAGGTCCCCAAGCTGTTGTTAACATCAGCCATTTCCTGGCACCTTTTCTGTGCCAGGCACTAAGAGATCGTGAATTACCGCATTTTATTTCCTTGATAGACAGGGAAAGGGGCCCTTGGAGACGTGAAGTGACTTGCCTCATGACACCACAGCCCGTGTTCTAATCCTCTCCCACGGGCCTGGGCCTGGGTGGGCACCAAGAGTTCAGTGATGCTCACTCCCTTGCCCACAGACCCTCTTGGGCACACCCCCTGCCCAGGCAGCCTCCTGCAGCAAAAGCCCCGCCCTAGTTCCCATGCCCAGGCCCGGGGCAGTGAGCCTGGCTGAGCCTGGCTGATGGAGCCAGGTGGCTCAGGAACCTCCAGCCCCGAGTCAGCAGTGCCCCACTGGGCTGAGGGGCTGAGGGGCTGGGGTTGTGGCAGGGAGGAGGGCGGGGCCACGAGCAGGGATCTTGTCCAGGGATTGTATGCCTGGACCCCTGGGCCCTCCTCCCGCCTCCGGAGCTCAATATTAGTGTTAGCTGTTATTTTGTCGTTGTTACCGTGTCCTTGCCTAGGAATGCGGGCGAGGAAAGCACCTGTTTCCAGGCTGAAAGGTCCCATGACATACGTTCAGTCCGTGCGGCAGCGCCTGGTGCAGAGTGAGAGCTGAGGGCGTTCCTCTATCCCCACCACGCAGGCCTGTGAGTGAGAAAGGCACGGTTAGGGCAGAGGCGGTGTGGCCGCTTTAGAAGAGGACAGAAGTGGTACACGTGGGGTGATGTGGGTGAGGGTGTCAGAGAGAGGATCAGCGCATTTGAACCAGGTGGTTAGGCGGCGGTGGCGGAGGGTCGCTGTAGGACGGAGTACTGGGCGAGTCAGCAGGACATGAGGCCCAGGTCAGGGGCAGGTCAGGGGCAGCGGCCTGCATTCTCCCAGCCGAAGGGAACCAGCCACCCCCTTTGCACAGGAGGGTCCCATTTTGACACTGCAAATCCCATGTCCTGAGAAAACCCTCAATTCCGGGCAGGCGGGCCAGCTGGTCCCCTAGAACAGTGTTTTCAACCTTTTTTGGGCAAAGGCACACTTGTTTCATGAAAAAAATCACGAGGCACACCACCATTAGAAAATGTTAAAAAATTTAACTCTGTGCCTATATTGACTATATATAAAGTAATTCTCTTGAATAGGAATCAAATAAACACAAAGAAAGTATTTTATAATTACTTTATTATGAAATATTAAGTAAACAAAATAGTGAAAAATTATAAAATTCTTGTCTTGTCTGCACCTACGGCACACCAGGCAACATCTCGGAACAGCGGTTGAAAAACGCTGCCCTAGAACACCCAGCAGGCAGGGGGCACCCACTGCCCTGCACTGGCTCAGACCTGGCCTTGGCCTCCAGTCCCCTGGCTGAGTGAGGCCGAAGCATGCTGATGGCATCTCCTGAGGTGTCGTGCCTCTGGAAAGTCCCTCCTCAGATAATAATCACACCACCCTTTCTTGCTCCCACCTCGGGCCAGGCAGCGCTTCCTGCAGGATGTCGCTGGGAACTGACTCAGTGCTGAGAAATGAGGGGTGAACTCTGGCCTGACTTTGTTCAGCTCCTGGAACCCCCCAGCTCCCTTCCTGCTCCTCCGGACTCTGGGAGCCCCCCCCAACTCCCACAGGACTGGGCAGGTGCCCACAGCGCCCTCTAGAGCAGCCCCCTGGCCCTACGCACCCACTCCTGTTTCGGGGCTGGGCCTGACTCCATCCAGGAAGGAAGGAAGTCTCAGACGGCGGGGCAGTTCTCAGAAAGTCCCAGCGAAGCCAGTGGGAGCCCTTGAGAGCGCGTGCCTGCCAGCCACAGCGGGTCTCGCTGTCCAGGCACTGCCCGGGAGCAGCCCTGGAGGCTGGCCTCGGTGCTAAGGGCACAGCTGTCCCCTCAGTCACCTCAGAGACACACATTCCCATGGCTATCGTAAGGGCACTGCCTTTTTTTTTTTATCGTGGCAATTTAAAAAAATATATATTTTATTAATTTTTTACAGAAAGGAAGGGGGAGGGATAGAGTTAGAAACATCTATGAGAGAGAAACATCAATCAGCTGCCTCCTGCATACTCCCTACTGGGGATGTGCCCGCAACCAAGGTGCATGCCTTGACTAGAATCAAACCTGGGACCCTTCAGTCTGACGCTCTGTCCACTGAGCTAAACCGGTCAGGGCTGCAGGGGCATCTTAAAGTGACATTTCCCTAATGACTAATGATGCTGAGCATACTGGTATTTCCATGTGCTTATTAGTCATTTATATATTCTGATTTCACATACTTTCTCCCATGGCATGGGTTGTGTTTTCACTTTCTTGGTGGTATCCTTTGTGACACAAACGTTTTTCATTTCAATGAAGTCCAATTTATCTGTTTTCCTTCTGCTGCTGCTGCTTTACTTGGTGTTGTACACGAGAGACCATCTTCTAACCCAAGGCCACAAAGATGTACTCTTTTCTTCTAGGAGTTTTATCATTTTAGCTTTTACACGTAGGTCTGTGATCCACTTTGAGTGAACTTTCGTATATATAAATTTATACTTTAGCATGTGGGCATTCAGTCGTCCCCACACCATTTGCTGAAAAGGTGATTCTTATTGAGTATCCTTGCCAATCTTGCCAAAAAGCAATTGGCTGTGAACGTGAGCGTTTATTTCTGGACTCTCAGTTCCACTCCGTTGATGGATATGTCTATCCTTGTGCCAGTACCATCCTTCCTTAGTTCCTGTAGCTTTTATAGCAAATGATTTTTTTTTTTTAGAGGCATTGACCTGTTAAATATGTGTCTGCTGAGTCTCTTTTAATATACAGTGCCCCAGGTTTTTCCTCCCTTGTTTTTTATTTGTTGAAGAAACAGGGTCATTTGTTTTATGGCAGTTCCATCCGTCTGAATCTGCTGGAACGATTTATTTTAGGACATTTTCATCAGGCCAAAAAGATGCCCCGGAGCCATTATCAGACATTCCTCATTCCCTGATTGCATCTCTGCGGAGTCATTTAACGTGTTCTCCTGACCCCAGAGGCCTTATTTGATGTAGATTTGATTTTAGCGCAAGGATAACATGCAGGTGGTGTGTTTCCAGAGTCAGAACTTAAGAGTTGAGCCCTCGCCGGTGTGGCTCAGTGGGTAGAGCATCGGCCTGCGGACTGAAGGGTCCCAGGTTCGATTCCAGCCAAGGGCACATGCCTAGGTTGCAGGCTCCATCCCCAGTAGGGGGTGTGCAGGAGGCAGCCAATCAATGATTCTCTCTCGTCATTGATGTTTCTCTCCTCTCTCTCCCGCCCCCCTCCTCTCTGAAATCAATAAAAATATATTTAGAAAAAGAAAAAAGAGCATAGAGTTGACTCTGTGATGTGAGGAGCTCTTCATGATCTTCACCGGGATTGTCCCCCCTCCCCCATTAGAGGTGACTTACAGTTTGAAAGGTCACCCTGGTACCTGGGGTGTGGGGGTGTCACTGGTGGTTTTGAGGGCTGAGGGATAACCCTACGACGGAGCATGAATCGCTATGCCTGCTGCACAGTGGCCACTCATAAATACTAGCCCTTATTGTTATTGTTATTGTTATTAGCGCTGTGTGTGTGAGGCCCCAGCCCTGGGTCAGGGTGCTCCACCCCTTCTCCTCTGCCCCAGAGGAGAAGCCGTCAGTGCCCCATGGCTCTGGGAGGCATGTTCAGGAGCTCAGCAGCCATCTCTGTGCGCCTGGTGGGGTCCCTCCAGAGAAAGAAGGCCGGAGCTTCCCTCCGCCGGTGCCTGCACCAGACTGTAAGTGCTCCCTGCTGCCTGCGTGACCCAGGGCCCCTGGGATCTGGCTTGGTGCTGGCTTCAAACCCACGCACGAGCCTCCTCCTCCAGGAAGCCTTCCCTGACTGCACCCTGGATGCGGGTCCCTCCCTTGCCTTTGCTTCCAATCTAGAACGTATAGCTCTGCATCAGAATGGTTGCTTGGGGCTGCTGCCTCCCCATCCCCCACTGTGCCCAGCCCCCTGTTGGGTACACAGTCGGTGCTCAGTAAATGCTCAATTATGTGTAAGCCTGAGAACGGGCACTGCTGCCTCATGGTCCAAGTGCTGTGTGGCATACTTGAAGGTCACTCCTCTGAGCACCCCAAGTTTTGCAGTCCCCCATATTTTTATCTCCTTCCTAAAAATGCATTCACCTCCTTTTTTCTCTCTCTGTGCCCCTGCACCCCTCTATTCTTCCCACCCCACCCTCCTCCAACTTCTCCCACTCCAACTTCCATGCCCCTCTCCTCCCCACACTGCTCCTGACTCCTCTTTGCTTTTTTTAAATTTAAATAAATAGGATGCATCCCTAATTCAAAAGTAATTTGTTGCATCTGTGTATCCAGGATGCCACCAATTGTGAGGTGCGCTGTTAGTTTTTGGACGAGTGAAGGGAACCTGCCATTCAAACGCATGCTATTCAGGCGTCTTCAAACTACGGCCCGCAGGCCACATGCGGCCCGCAGAGGAGTCTGATCCGGCCCGCCAGGTTTTTTGGGCAGTGAGCGCAGCCGAGGTGTTACAGTAGGAATTAGTAGTTCATATAGTCCGGCCCTCCAGCTCTCTGAGGGACCGTGATCTGGCCCCCACTTTAAAAAGTTTGAGGACCCCTGCGAGATTGTCAGACACCAGATTCAGAGCAAATGCAATGCAAAGCCATGCTCACATCGGAACCCATGGAACTTGGTGTCATCTTCCTATGAAAAACTGGGAGGCAGACAAGCAGACACGTGGAACTAAGTCACCTGTGATTTGCATGTGGAAGTATGTCTGCTCCTCATTCCTTTGGGAGCGGGAATACCTCCATAACATGCTACATGAAAGGAGTTCTCAGGGCTGCCAGCCTTACAGGCGAGGTTGAGTAGTAGAATATTTCTCCTACATAAAAGAAAATTTTTTTTTAAATAAGTCACCTGTGATGTTGCCACTTGTATAGAACCTCTGTTAACATTTTTATATATTTCCTTCCAAACTTTTTTCCGCTCCTATACGGTCATAGAAAAAAATGTATGTATAGACACATATATGGTAGGGTATGTTTTTTGTTTTTTTATAAAACATCATCTTATTTTGTAGCCTGTTTTACTGACATCAGCATGTCACATTGATATTCTCCTAAAATGTAATTTTCTTCCACATGTTTAAGTCATAGAAAGAAAAATTTATTTTAGAAAATGAGGCCCTGGCTCCCCTGAGTAGTTCAGTTGGTAGAGCATCATCCCGACATGCCAAGGTTGCGGGTTCGATCCCCAGCGAAGGGCACATATAAGAATCAACCAATGCCAAGCCAGCGTGGCTCAGTGGTTGAGCGTCAACCTCTGAACCAGGAAGGAGGTCAGGGTTTGATTCCCGGTCAGGGCACCTGCCTGGGTTGTGGGCTCCATCCCTAGTAGGGAGTGTGCAGAAGGCAGCTGATCAATGGTTCTCTCTCATCATTGATGTTTTTATCTCCCTCTCCCTCTTCCTTCAAGGCTCTCTGAAGTCAATAAAAATATATTTTTAAAAATTAATCAACCAATGAATGCAAAAATAAGTGGAACAACAAATGGATCGATATTTCTCTCTCTTCCCCCATTTTCTCTCTCTCTCTTTCTAAAATCAATCAAGACATAAAAATTTAAGCTATTTTGACATGTACTGAGCGCAGGCCTGGTGATGGTGTCAGGGATTCAGTGAAGGGACGGTGCCAATGTCATCAAAGCACCCACTAGGTGCCACCTCTGCTGGGCTCTTTGAATCGCTCACACTGGCAGGCCTCTTGGGCTATGGAGAAACCTGGCCCATACGCAGATGGTCCCTGGGCCAGGGGCCTGGTGCCTGCAGCCCTGCTGTTGCTGCTGCCCCGTCCAGGGTCCGGCTCCTCCTCTGACCTTGGGCAGGTCCCGGAACCCCTGAGCCCCAAGTCTGCACCTTCAGATGGAGGGTCTCGGGGCCCCTCTGATGGGGACGCAGTGGGGACAGCGCCAGACCAGGAGAAATGGGAAGGGCTCCCTGTTGGCACAGCAGGTGGCAGAGGAGAGCATGAGAGACCTGGCTCTGCTCCCGGCCAGCCGGAGACAAACCTGCTGAGGGGCCACGAAGCCCACGCTCCCATGATGCCAATGGGGAGACTGAGGCAGGAGGAGCTGGCACCTGTGGCTGAGGAGGAAGCTGCCCCGGAGGGGGTACAGGGGAAGGGGGGTGTGCCTGGAGAAGGGCGGCTGAGCCCCCCAGAACTGAGTGAGTTCACCTGAGTCAGAACATGGCCTCATCGCAAACAGGCCTGCGTCTGAGTGCATTTGTTGTGGGACCTTGAACACCTCACTCCCCACCTACAACCGGCCCAGACAGATTGTTCTGAGAAGGGCGTGGAGAGCCGCTGTCACTGCTGCCGTGATCCTCCCCTGCTCTCCCCTCCCCCGTCTGCTGCTCCTCCGCCTCAGCCCCAGCCTGACCTCAGTCAAACTTGTTATCCAGGCTGTGGGGCCAGCCTGGCAGGGGGGGCAAGTCCAGCCGGCTGAGCCCGGTGACATGGGGAGGAGCCGGGCACCAAGGGACCGGGGGGCACAAATGGGGGTGGCAGAAGGCACAGGTGGGTAGGCTGGGTAGGCGGCTGGGCCCCCTGGGAGTGCTGATCCCCGCCTCCTCCTGGGGAGTGGGTGGGTGGGCGGGCGGTGTGGAAGGTGGCGGCTTGGAATGCCTTTCTGTCCGGCAGAGCGCAGTGCCTCCTCCACTCTGACCCTCCGTTTGCTGTTTCCAGCTCACCATGGCCAAAAGGCTGCATGCGCGAAGGCTGGATGGGATCGACCACAACCCGTGGTGAGTGCGCAGGCGCGGGGCGCTGTGTGGCGGCCCTCGGTCGGCCGTGGGGGCCGGACAGGGCTGGAGGTCGCAGGCCCTAGGTCTGCAGAAACTCGGTGGTGCCAGGACAGTCAGATCTGCAGCCACAGCCCATGAGGGGCGAGACCTGAAGCAGAGGCTTGGGTTCCAAACTCCGCTGCACCCCGCTTGGCACTGGCCACCTGCCCGGACCCCCAGCTGCAGAAGGGAGATCATTTTATCTCCCTCGGACGGCCGTGGGAGGTTAAGACCAAATACTGTGTGAGAGCAGTAGGCTTGTTAGGGACTGTTTCATGTCACACGTAGCGCGGAGGGAGTCAGGCTAGGAAGGTAAGATGCAGGCGCTCCTCACTGGCCGTAAGCTGAGATGAGGCTCCTTTCTTCACCCGCTTGTCCTAAATCTGGGGGCACCCATGCCCGTGGTTACTGGTGACGGACGGATGCGGTGGGAGGGCCTGTGAGGAGGAGTTCCTGATCTTCCGGCCTCTCCAGCCTGGGCCCGGGCCACAGAGACCCATCTGTTCCTTAAGACTGCTGGCTGTTGTCTTCACACAAACGGGAAGATTCTTTCTTTCAAACTGCCCCCGGCTACAGAACTTGGTGTTTTGTGAAGATCTTCCTCCTCCATCTTCTCCTTCAATGCTCCATGGTGTTTGGGATGAGGGAGCCAGGCCCACAGTCCCTGTAAAGTCTGGCTGATCCTCAAACTGCCCCTCCGTCCTCTGTGCAGCAGGCTAGCCGGCCACCTTCAGCCGCTCATTTTTCTCAAAGTGTCCTCCTTACAAACTCTGCAACCGAGTCAGCTCTTCCCCCCACTACACGGAATGAAAGTTATTGTCATTCAAATGATCTCAGCCAAGTCTGACTGCTCTGCCCCCAGCCAGCCTGGAACCCCATGCCAGCCTCCTCCGGCCTCTCCGCCGGCTCCCTGAAGAGGCGGCCACCAGGCAGGCCCAGGAGGAAGGTCGTTGAGGGCAGACGGTGGGCTGGTGGGGCGCCCGTGTGTCCAGAGTAAGAACCCAGAGCGTCAGCTTCGCCCCGGACAGATGGGGGGTCACTCTGGCTGTGCCGTGGACACTCAGGACAGGTCCCTCCAAACCTCAGCTTCTCCGTCCCCGCTGTGACCCAGGAGCAGGACGGGCCTCGTGCGCATCGGGGAGGCGACAGGAGCAAGGGTTTCACACTGGTGTTGACGAGTGCACCAGTGGGTCATGAAGTCCATTGGGCGGGGCTCCATAAGAAGTGTTTCTAAAGAATTGGGAGGGCTGGGCTGGGCTGGGCTAGGAGCTAGATCACACCAGGAGAATGTAATTCCAGGAGGGTTTGTGATATAAAGGTGACTTCTTACTATGGATCACCGGCTGGAAGTTTGCAAGCCCCTGGGCTGCGACATGGGATGGGGACAGTGCCCGGCCCCCCTGACGGAAGAGCATGTACTCTGGTCACCAGGGTGGACGCTAGCTGTCCAGTTTCTCTACGGCGAGCCGTGCTTGCTCACCCTGCCTTGGAAACAGGCGGAAGTCCAGGTCGGGGTGCAGGGACGGGCTGGTGCCGACTCTCCATTTGTCGCCCAGGGTGGAGTTCACCAAATTGGCCAGCGAGTGTGATGCTGTGAACTTGGGACAAGGCTTCCCCGACTTCCCGCCTCCGGACTTCGCCCTGGAAGCCTTTCGGCACGCCGTCAGCGGGGACTTCATGCTCAACCAGTACACGAAGGCATTTGTGAGTCTCCCGGCCCCTCCCAGGCCCCTGGACACAGGCTTCTGATGGGCCCTGGGGAGGTGGGGGAGGAGCCCAGATGCTCAGTCCAGCCATAGCTCAGTGTCCACTGAGGACATCCTGTGTTTCAGCCTCTGGCTGGGACAGCTCATGGTCTGGGAAAAGGCAGGCAAACACACACACAAAAACACACCGGTCGAAACCGGTTTGGCTCAGTGGATAGAGCATCGGTCTGTGGACTGAAAGGTCCCAGGTTCGATTCCGGTCAAGGGCATGGACATTGGTTGTGGGCACATCCCCAGTAGCGGTGTGCAGGAGGCAGCTGGTCGATGATTCTCTCTCATCAATGTTTCTAGCTCTCTATCCCTCACCCTTCCTCTCTGTGAAAAATCAATACGACCCAGGCTTCCTCTCCCAGTGGGATCCTTCCAAAGCTGGGCATAAAGCCCTGTTCCTGCACTCCGTCTGTGGTGACCTTGGGCAAGTCCTTTCCTTCCTCTGAGTCTCTATTTTTCTACCGGCCAGATGGTGGGAATCAAATAATGCCTTTCTTGCCCTAGCCAGTTTGGCTCAGTGGATAGAGTGTCGGCCTGTGAACTGAAGGGTCCCGGGTTCGATTCCAGACAAGGGCACATGCCCAGGTTGTGGGCTCGATTTCCAGCAGGGGGGCGTGCAGGAGGCAGCCGATCCATGATTCTCTCTCATCATTGATATTTCTATTTCTCCATCCCTTCCTCTCTGACATCAATAACAAATGCCTTTCTTGCAAGGTCGCTGGGAGGACCAGAGGGCACGAATATGAGCCTTGAACTTAACAGGAGGTGCTCTGGGTGTAGGCGGCTGTATAGGGCTGTGCTCCTTGGAGACACACCCTCTGGGTCCCCACCTCCCTGCCCTGGCACTGGGCTGGCACAGAGCAGGCCGTGTGGCAGGTGTTTCGGGGGGAAATTGAAGGACTCAGGCTGACTTTGCCCCAGGCCTGCCCTGAAGATGCTCCAATAGCCAGGCTGCAGCTGGGCCGGTGGGCGGGCCGAGGCTGGGCCAGGCGCTGACCCCTCTGTCCCGCAGGGCTACCCTCCCCTGACGAAGATCCTGGCAAGTTTCTTCGGGAAGCTGCTGGGGCAGGACATAGACCCGCTAAAGAACGTGCTGGTGACGGTGGGCGCCTACGGGGCCCTGTTCTCGGCCTTCCAGGCCCTGGTGGACGAAGGAGATGAGGTGAGAGGGGCGGGGCTGGGGCCTGGCAGGGGCCAGGGGTCAGGGCGATTCTGACCTCAGCTGATCTGACCCTTGTACCAGGTCATCATCATCGAGCCTTTTTTTGACTGTTATGAGCCCATGACATTGATGGCAGGGGGCTGCCCTGTGTTTGTGCCCCTGAAGCCGGTGAGAATGCTGGTTGGGGTGAGGGTGGGCAGAGGAGCCCAAGGGGTGTGCTGCGTTGGACCCTAGGGGTTGGGGAGGGAGGGAAGGAGAGAGGGAGGGAGGGAGGGAGGGAGGGAGGGAGGGAGGGCGAAAGAAGGAGGAAGGAGGAAGGGAGGAAGCTGTTTCTCCAGGATGGGGAGAGGGTGGGGACAGTGGCAGGGGAAGAGAGTCAGATCCTTAGCTATGACTGTCAGGGAAGTAAGTATCGCCCGCCCTCTTGCAGACCCCCACCCGGGATGGGGAACTGGATTCCAGCAGCAACTGGCAGCTGGACCCCACGGAGCTGGCCAGCAAGTTCACACCTCGCACCAAAGCCCTCATCCTCAACACACCCAACAACCCCCTGGGAAAGGTACGGAGACCTCCTTCCGGGGACTCTTTCAAGCCCACACTCTTACCGACCTGCGCCTTGGGCCTCGGGTTCTTCCTTGGAGCGGGGCGGCCTGTGTGGGCGGTGAGGCTGGGGCTCCCGCAGGCCCCGGGGGAGTATGAGGGCTGATGGCGGGGCGGGCTGGGCGCCTCCACAGCTCCTGCCCAGGGCCCGGAGACAGGGGCCTCGCCTCTCGGAGTGTTTTCTCATCTGTGAAATGGGAACATGACCAAACCGATGTGAGGGAAAACCCAGCCTTCCTCCTGGGTGTCTCCCACTCTCGCGCCCTCACACTTCTGACACCAGGTGTGTGGGTTCCCCCACGCCCAGCAATTCTGCGCCACCTGCTTGGTGTCCTACAGTTTCACTCAGTTCAGCTCTGACCCTGTCTTCCCGGAGAGAGCATCCGGCCCACAGGCGAAGGGCCCAGCCCCCGAGACGGCCCACGCCACCTCAGGTGCCAGTCCCCAAGTCCAGGTCGCCACCTGTGCTCCTGACCAGCTATGAGTCTGAGCTCCCCGGGACCCCTCCTTGGGTTCCATTAACTTGCTAGAGCAGCTCCCAGAACTCCGGGAACCTGGTTGCCAGCGCGTTAAAGAACACGGTAAAGGACGCAGGTGAAGACAGAGACTGCGAGGCCTGGAGGGCCTCAAGCACGGAGCTTCTGCCCCCTGGGAGGAGGGGGCATCACCCTCTCTGAGCCCCACATGACTGTTTTATGGAGACTTCCCATGTGGGCACAACCGGGTCCCTCCATGCCCAGCCCCTCCCCTTCTAGAAAAGCGGGGCTGAAACCCAGGCTTCTCTTCCGGCTGGGTCTTTCTGGGACCGCCGCCCAGGGCCCCGCTCAGAGCTGCCTCGTTAGAACAAAGGGTGCGCCCGGCGCTCCTGTCCAGGATGGGGAGCTCTGTGCCAGGACCCAGGGGCAGAGACCAAAATATTTCATTTAAAAAAAAATTTTTTTTTATTGATATGAGAGAGGAAAGGAGAGAGAGAGAAAGAAACATCAATGATGAGAGAATAATGGACCAGCTGCCTCCTGCATTCCTTCTACTGGGGATCGAGCCTGCAACCCAAGCATGTGCCCTTGACCAGAATCAAACCTGGGGCCCTTCAGTCCCCAGGCTGACGCTCTACCCACTGAGCCACACCGGCTTGGGCTGTATTTTTTTTATTATCCAACAGGGTCAGTGCCCTGGGGATTCCATGGGGCGGGCAGGAAGGCTGTGGGTTTGGGTGGACCCTTCCCCGCTCTGAGCGGGCCTCTGTGTCTGGGGACGCCCCACAGGTGTTCTCCAGGGCGGAACTGGAGCTGATAGCCCGCCTGTGCCAGCAGCATGACGTGCTGTGCATCACGGACGAGGTCTACCAGTGGCTGGTCTTCGATGGGCACCAGCACGTCAGCATTGGTGAGAAGCTGGCCAGGGTGCCCCCATTCCCCTGGCTGTGTGGGCCAGGGCAGTGAGCCCGGTCTGGGAGCCAGCAGCAGGCCTGAGGGTCTGGGAGCTCCCAGAGGCAGTGACTTACCCGCTCTGAGAACAGGGGGTGCCATGGCACACACACACACACCCCCCCCAGGCTGCCATGAGGAAACCCTGGGATAAGCCCCGTAAATAGCACGACCGGAGCTCTGAGAGCTGGGGGCCCCGGGGGTCCGGCCACCACCCTCCTGCCCGGCCCCCCTCAGCTTTCTCTCTGGCCTCGGGCAGCCAGCCTCCCTGGCATGTGGGAACGCACCCTGACCATCGGCAGCGCTGGCAAGACCTTCAGCGCCACCGGCTGGAAGGTGAGTGGACAGGTGAGGGGTGACCCTGCCCGCTGCGGCCCCAGCGGAAAGGTGGCCTGGGGAGTGAGGACGGCTTTGGCCAGGCCCTGAGGCCTCACCCCACCTGCGTTTGCGGTCTAGGTGGGCTGGGTCCTGGGCCCCGAGAGGCTCATGAAGCACCTGAACACGGTGCATCAGAACTCCATCTACCACTGTCCCACGCAGGCCCAGGTGAGGCCAGGGGACCCCACCCCGGGGGGAGGGGGGGGGGAGTGAGGGCCCAGGCTGGCTCCAGGCCAGGTCGGTCCGATGGGCTTGTGCATCCCTCCCCCTCCCACCCCTACCCCCCCATACCCCACCCCCGCAGGCCGCAGTGGCCGAGAGCCTGGAGCGGGAGCAGCTGCACTTCGGCCAGCCCAGCAGCTACTTCGTGCAGCTGCCGCGGGCCATGCAGCTCCACCGCGACCACATGGTGCGCAGCGTGCAGGCCGTGGGCCTGAGGCCCGTGATCCCCCAGGGCAGCTACTTCTTCGTCACGGACATCTCGGACTTCAGTGAGGAGAGGCCGGGCCGGGCAGGGTGTGGGGGGGCTGGAGGCCGCCCAGGGCTCAGCATGGCCTCTGTCCCCCAGAGAGCAAGATGCCTGACCTGCCCGGGGCTGCGGACGAGCCCTACGACAGACGCTTCGTCAAGTGGATGATCAAGAACAAGGTGGGCGGGGCCTCCGCCGGCCTCCCTCCAGCCCAGCCTCTGCGTGAGCCCTGGGACAGGACCGTATCCGTGTCCAGGGTGGCGAGCCTGTCTCATTTGTACAAAGGTGGCATGAGGGTTGGCAGAATGAATTCCGGCCTCCCAGGGCCTCGGTCTTGCCATCTGTACAGTGAGGAGTTGGCCCATTCACTCTGTGGTCACCCAGCTCAGAGCTATGATTCTCAGGCTGGTTTCCTCTCTGGCTCTGCCCTGACCCCTCTCTTGGCCTCCACGTCCTCTCTACACACAGGAGGGACGTGGGACGTTCTGGGATTCTTTCCCTGTGACCTTGCCATAGCCCTGGAGGCGCGCACGGGCGCGAACGCTGTCCCCCCACGCCATGAAACCCCTCTGGCACCCGAGAGCCGGGCTGCCTGGCTGGGAGGCCCTGCTGAGCCCCGGGCTTCCTCCCCCAGGGCTTGGTGGCCATCCCCGTGTCCGTCTTCTACAGCGCGCCCCAGCAGAAGCACTTCGACCACTACATCCGCTTCTGCTTTATGAAGGTAAAAGGGCTGTGGGGGTGGGGAGGGGGGACGCTCCTCCCCATGGCCCCCCGGGGGTCTGCGAGAAGGGTAGGACCCGTCTGTGTTGCGCAGGATGAATCCACGCTCCGGGCCATGGATAAGAAGCTGCAGGAGTGGAAGGATGAGCTCGAGGCCTGACGGCGCCCCTCGGCCCTGCCTCGCCAGCTTGGTCCCTGCATGCTCTGCAGGGCTGTGTCCGGGAGTTGGTCATTCCCTCGCTGGGATAGATGGCACTGGTGAACCCCTTTTCTGTGACTCAGGGAAGAGCCCTCCTTAGTTTTGGGGGAGTTGGTAGCAACTCCCATGATGCCTACAGTCCTGCTGCAGGGGGAGGGGAGGCCTGGCCTGGGCCCTCCCTCGTTTATGTCACTGGGTCTTGGGCCCCTTCTGGCCTCGGAGCCTTGGCTGGGACACCATGGGCAGAGGCCTCGAATCCCAGCTCTGACCCCAGCGGAGGCTCAGGCAGCCCTCCTTTTCCTTATCTAAACTTGACTTTGGGAAACTGTCTGTACATTACTTTTTCTCAGAATAAAATGGTAAGTTATTCAAACCTTAACTGGCTTTCCTCTGCTTCACTCTGGTGCCGATGGCTGGTGGGGATTTGGTGAGGGTGGAAGGCATCTCAGTGAACCTCAGACCCTACACTTCTCTGTACAGATGTAATTTGTGGAGTAAAACCGAGTCCCAGGGCAGAGCGGGGACATGGACTTGTCTGAAGTCAGTTAATGGTAAAACCAGGCCTAGAAGCCAGGGCTCAGTGGGTGTGTGTGTGTGGGGTGTGTGTGTGTGTGTGGGTGTGGGTGTGTGCGGTGTGTGTGAGTGGGGGGGGGTGTGGGGGTGTGTGTGTGGGGAGGAGTATGTGTGGGTGTGTGTGTGTGTGGTGTGGGTGTGTGTGAGTGGGTGTGTGGGTGTGGTGTGTGTGGGTGTGTGTGGGTGTGTATTTAGGAGATGGGAGCATCATTTGAGTGTCTGACAGGGAAGACCCAGACAGTCCATCCCCCAGGGGTCAGAGGACTCAGAGTGCAGGACAGGAGGGCCAGGGCTTACCTAGACAGAGGAGAGGTAAGTAGCTAGAGTTTATTGTGTGCCCTCGAGTGCCAGCCACTTGGTGCCCATCATTTCATTAAGCAATTCCCTGAGACAGGAATCACTTCTCCATTTCACAAGTGAGGAAACCACTCTGGAGGTGAGATGACTCGCCCAAGGCCTCCAGCTGGCAAAGGGAGAGTGGGATCAGACCCTGGGGGCGGGCACCCGAATGGGAAACAATGACAGCACCGGGATTCATTCGGAAGGAGGTGCCAGAGAATTCGCTTGAAGTTGGATTTGCAGAGCATGCCCATGGGTTTTGCTTATGTAGTTAATTGGGGAGCTGATGGGCACATACAGTATAGTAACATATATTGGGTCCGTGTCACTGGTTCCTGGCACGGAGCTAAAACCCTTTGAATTTCCCGAGTGATAGGAGTGTCTTCTGTTATTCCTAACAAGTCCACCTGACCATGTGATTAGAGGCCAGAAGTGCCAGCACCAAAGAAAGGCACTGGACACTGAGTCCAGCCACATGGCCAATGGTTTAATTGATCATGCATCTGTATAAAGACCCATACAAAAACCCTGAATCCAGGAGTCAAAGGAGCCTCTGGGGTGGTGAGCACATCAATGTGCTGGGAGGTGGGTGCATCCAGAGAGGCATGGAAGCTTTGCACCAGCCCCCAAGTCCTTACTCTGCTACCAGTCCAAGTCTATGCGCCCAATCTCCAAAATGCATCAGCGTCTGGAGGGAGGAAAGGCTTATTGACTGAAGGTGCCAACTGGGAAGATGGGGGCCCCAGCAGGACCTCAAATCCATCTTAAGAAAATACAGAGTCCAGGCCTCTTGCCTGGCCTGTGTAGCCCAGTGGCTCGTGGTTTGATTCCCAGTCAGGACATATGCCTGGGTTGTGGGCTCCATCCCCAGTGTGGGACATGCAGCAGGCAGCTGATCAATGATTCTCCCTCATGACTGTGTTGTGGGGTCGAACCCTGCGTTCAAAATAAGACCACTGAGGCTGATGATTGATTAAAAAAAAAAAAAGCAGGCAAGGATTTATTGAAAAACTGGCCAGGAATACCATGAGAGCACCACACACAGGTGGCCACACTCACGACCACACCGTTCCAGGTGTAGGCAGTCTTTAAAGGCCCAAACCACAAGAATTTTCCTTTGTTCTAAATTCTAAATTCTAAAGGCTGGGAACAGCCCGCACGGTCACTCCCAGTCACATCCTGCTAGACACTGGAATGTGGCCCTATCTTGAGATAGCCGATAATACAGAAGCAGAGCTCAGCGATTAATCTCTAAAGGTTATCTACAGTTCCTACCCCTGAAGCTACTGAGTCAGTGGGAATCTATCTCCTACGGTTCTGGTCCCAGGCAAGGGAAAATAGCCTCCAGGTCTCCACCTGGAAGCTGAGATAACTACCCTGAGTTTAAGCAAATAAGCGGATGCCGAAGCCGGAATGGCAGGGTTCAAATTCAAACAGCAGTTTTTACCCAAGTATGGTTGCTACCATATTTCAATGGATGTTTCTCTCCCTCTCCCTTCCTCTCTGAAACCCATAAAAATATTTTGAAAGTAAATAAATAAATAAAGTCTGGCCCTAGAGCGCATATCTACCCACTGAAAGGTTCGATTCTGGTAGTTGGATATTTTTCTCTGTCTCTCCCCCTCCCTTCCGCTGTCTCTAAAAATCAATGGGAAGTGGAAACCGGTTTGGTTCAGTGGATAGAGCGTAGGGTTGGGGACTGAAAGGTCCCGGGTTAGATTCCCGTCAAGGGCATGTACCTTGGTTGCGGGCACATCCCCGGTAGGGGGTGTACAAGAGGCAGCCGATTGATGACTCTCTCATCGATGTTTCTAATTCTCTATTTCTCTCCCTTCCTCTCTGTACAAAGTCAATAAAATATATTTTTTTTAAATCAATGGGAGCCGGGACCGGTTTGGCTCAATGGATAGAGCGTCGGCTTGGGGACTGAAGGGTCCCGGGTTCGATTCCGGTCAAGGGCATGTACCTTGGTTGCGGGCATATCCCCAGTGGGGGGTGTGCAAGAGGCAGCTGATCGATGACTCTCTCTCATCGATGTTTCTAACTATCTCTCTCCCTTTCTCTCTGTATAAAAATCAATAAAATATATTTAAAAAAATAAAATAAAATAAAAATCAATGGGAAAATATCCTCAGGTGAGGATTAACATACATACTTACACACAAAACGCCTCAATTAAAATAGAGGAAATGAACGAACCTTGTAAGGACTGGATTAAACGGTCTGCAAGGACATTTCCAGCTCCGAATCGCCTCCAGTGTGGCCTCGGGTCCCCGTGGCTAACCCCAGGCTGAGGTTTGAGCGTCGCGCTCCGCACCGACCCGGCTCCGGCCGCGCCAGCCACTGCGCAGGCGCCCCAGCCGCAGGCACAGCCCCGCCCACGCTCTCTGCCCAGGCCACGCCCCCGCGCGCCGCCGCCTCTCGGATTGGGCGGCTCGGAGGAGGGGAATCTGATTGGCAGGACGTGGCCGAAGGTGCGCGTCGGCCATGGCGGAGCGCGGGAGGAAGCGGCCCTGCGGCCCGGTAGGTGGCGGGAGGTAGGGCTCCGGGCCGGACTGGGGCTGGGGCGTGAGGAGGAGCCGCGTGGGGCCGCGTGGCGGGGCCGGGCCGTGCCTCCCGCTCCCTCCTGGTTGCCGATCCGAGGCCGGAAGCCCCGAGGTGTGTCATGCTGGTGGCCGAGCGCGTGCGGGAGGTGGGAGCCGGGGTCTGAGCCGCAGCCTGGACAGCGTCAGGTCATCCATTGCTGAGGCCACGCTGGCCGGGCCGGATTCGGGAGGCGGCACCCTGCGCGCCATCCCGACCCCTTTTTGGCCTATCTCTTCTGACTCCCAGGACCTGTTCCCCTGAACCTGTTTCCTCTTCTCTCCAGCGGGAACTTATTCAACAGTTTTTTTAAAAAATGTTATTGATGGATTTGAGAGAGAAAGAGGTGGATGCACGCATTGGCTGACGCTTGTATGTATACCCTGATCAAACCTGCAACTTTGGTGTATCCCGACAAGGCTCTCACCAATTGAGCTCCTCGGTCCTCGTTCAGCAGTTTATTAAGAGCTTACTCTGTGCCCTGCAGGCCTGGTCCCAGGCTCTGGGGTACAACAAGTGGGACCCCTCCCAAAGGGGCCAGTTAGCCTCACTCCTATACTTCTTCCCATTCTGCCAGGGTGAACATGGCCAGCGGGTTGAGTGGCGAAAATGGAAGCAGCAGAGTAAGTAAGGGCTGGGGGTGAGGGTGTCTGTGCTGACCCTTCCGCAGGCCCTTCCAGTAGTGCACATCCAGACTGGGAAAAGCCACCAGGTTTTCCCCTGTGGGTCCCACAGCGCCCAAGATGGGAGGAAAGGGTCAGAAGACTCGGGAGGCCCCTCTGGCTGCTCACCCAGCTCACTGGAGCACCTCGTCTGGCATGACCTGAGAACTCCGACAGCACTGAACGGTCATCGTCTCCTCCCTCCAAAATCCCTCTTCTCTCCACCTATTGGGATGTCTTCTTATCCAGAGAAAGAGGAGAAGAAGAAGTGGAAGGATCTCAAGCTGATGAAAAAACTGGAGCGGCAACGGGTGCAAGAGGAACAGACAAAGCGCCAGCAGGAGGAAGAGGCAGCTGCGCAGAGGGAGGACCAGGGTGAGCAGAGGGAGGACCAGGGTGAGCGGACTGTGTCCTGGGCGGGGCAGAGAATGCCATGTCTGGAAGGGACCTTAGACTGACCGTGAACACGCCTCCCTTGCCCACAGGGAGGCCCTACACCCTGAGCGTGGCCTTGCCCGGTTCCATTCTTGACAATGCCCAGTCTCCCGAGCTTCGCACCTACCTGGCTGGCCAGATTGCCAGAGCCTGTGCCATCTTCTGTGTGGATGAGATTGTGGTGTTCGATGAAGAGGGCCAAGAAGCCAAGTGAGGGGCCATTCTGCAGGGCACCAAGCTCAGGGAGCAGGGAGGGGCTGCAAGAATTGGCTTGGGCTTGCCTGAGGGGAGAACCAGGCCTGAAATGCCTCCGTTGTAAGCCTGGTGGGCAGAGCTGCAAAGCAGGGAGCTGCAGAGGTCAGCTGGGCGGACGAGGTGTTGAAGGGAGCACAGAGCCCTGTCTTTTTCTCTCCAGGACTGTGGAAGGGGAATTCAAGGGTGTCGGCAAGAAGGGGCAGGCATGTGTGCAGCTGGCCCGGATCCTGCAGTACCTGGAGTGCCCACAGTAAGGGGGTGAAGGGCAGGCTTCCTGAGCAGGGGGGAGGGAGGGCCCAGGTATACATCGGGCAGAGGTGGCCTCCCTGGGGACTTCCTGAGATCTGTGTTCTTCACTAGGTACCTAAGAAAGGCATTCTTTCCCAAGCACCAGGATCTACAGTTTGCAGGTAAGGCTTGGGGGAGGGGGGGAGGAGGGAGAGTCTGACCCCCATTTCCCATGGATCATTCCCAGATCCTTAGAAATTGCTAGAACAGCTGGGAAAACAGGCCCAGGCAGAGCAGGCCTATGTCTGGTGGCAAGAGGCAATCTGTGACAGAGCTGGACCTTGAACTAGGGTTCCCTGCCATACCCCCGTGTGCTTTTACCCCCCCCTCCCACCCCCCCACCCTTCCACACCCACAGGGCTCCTGAACCCCCTGGACAGCCCTCACCACATGCGTCAGGATGAGGAATCGGAGTTCCGAGAGGGCGTGGTGGTGGACCGGCCCACCCGAGCAGGCCAGGGCTCCTTTGTGAACTGCGGCATGAAGAAGGTGGGAATCGGAGTGGATGAGCCCACACTTCCCAGATAAACCCTGGCGATGAGGGCAGGGCAGCGGGGGGTGTGGGTGGGGAGCCCCGGACCCAGGCATCTCTGCCCGCTAGTTCCCCACTGATGCTTGTTTGGACCAGAGACGTGCTTAAATTGGGTAAATTTACCAATAGGTAAAGCCAGGAGTGAATTTATTGTGTTGCTGGGTTGTTGTTTTTTTTAAATATATTTTATTGATTTTGTACAGAGAGGAAGGAAGAGAGATATAGAGCTAGAAACATCGATGAGAGAGAGAGTCATCAATCAGCTGCCTCTTGCACACCCCCTACCGGGGATATGCCTGCAACCAAGGTACATGCCCTTGACCGGAATCGAACCCAGGACCCTTCAGTCCCCAAGCCGACGCTCTATCCATTGAGCCAAACCGGTTTCGGCGATCCTCCTGCTTTTAAAAACAAAACAAAACCCTACAAAACCAAGTTCAAAGTCCCCCTGGGGCTGCTCCAGGCCACGATGGGGAAGGGAATGATTCCTTTGTCACCTATTGACTCTCAAGACTCCTAGGGTCAGAGGCAGAGACATGTCAATATGCCGGGTGCCCTCCCCTTGAGCAGACCAGCTGGACGGGGTCAGTGGAGGGGAAAAGACATATGTAATACTTTCAACAATAAAGATTTATTTTTCAAAAAGAACAGAAATAACTGGTTGCATGAATGGAGAAAAGCATAAAAACCCTCAAAAGAGAAAGCAAGCACCCTTTCCAGAATCAGAATTGGCACAAATAGTGCCCTTGTGAGTGGTTACTTCATGCCAGGCCCCGTGCAGCGTAACAGTAGCTGTTGTTTGTGGAAGGCCTTCTGTTTGGTGGGTGAGGAAACAGGCTCAGGGGTTAAGTGACGGCTAGTGAGTGGCTGTGCCACCAAAATGAGAAAGCTGAGATTTCATCTGTTTTCGAAATATTTACTTCCTGCTCTGCTGGCCCAGAGCATTCATTTGAAAAAAAAAAAAATGCTTTTGTTGATTTTTTTAGGCAGAGAGGAAGGGAGAAGGAAGAGAGAAATAGAAACATTAATAAGAGAAACATCAATTGGCTGCATCCTGCATGCACCCCTCTGGGTATCACACCCGCAACCCGGCATATGCCCTGACCAGGAATCAGATTGGTGATCTCTGGGTCATAGGTCCGCTGAGCCATACCAGCCGGGCCCAGAGCATTCCTTTTTGACCAGGGTCCTGTGATAGCCATTTTGCAGGAATGGTATCTTATAAGCAGGTCTGGCTCAGGTGAGAGGACTAAGGTTGACCCGGACGCTTGAGGTCGCTTGCCAGTCAGATTCTCCCACATCTGGGCGAGTGGTGACCCCTACTGGTCTTGTGGGAAACCACACCCGTGTCTGGCTTCTCCCTAGGAGGTGAAGATTGACAAGAACTTGGAACCTGGGCTTCGTGTGACTGTGCGCCTGAGCCAGCAGCAGCTCGCAGGTATCTGCCTGGCCCGCCCAAGGCTCAGACCCTCCCTCTGTCCTCCTCGTCTCTCACCTTGTCTTCACAGCCTCTCCGCTTCCTCCCCAGAAAGCAAGACCTACCGTGGAAAAGTCGTGTCGTCTCAGGACCCTCGCACCAAAGCTGGTCTCTACTGGGGCTACACGGTCCGGCTGGCCTCCTGCCTGAGTAAGGACGGAGCTCCGTTTATGAATCTCCTTCCTCTGGGGCAGGCCACAGCCTTGCTTGACCCAAAAGTCAGACAGAGTCCTTGTCCTGCCAGCTTGCTCTGTGTCCTCGGGCAGCTGCCTTTCCTGCTCTGGGCCTTGGTCTCCCTGAGTGCTCGGCCTGGATGCTGTTAAAGGCTTCAGAGGGAAAGTATGGATGGATTAATGAGGTCTCCATGGGGTGGGAATGGGGCAAAAGGACCAGAGAAGTCAGGGGTGCGGTACGTGTTCTCCAAGTCCTTCCTAGCCGCACTCTGCTTTGCTTCTGCAGGCTGGCACAGGCGTGGCCTCTCCCTGACCGGTCCCTGACCTCCCAGGAACCGGGAGGGCCTGGATCACTCCCTTACCTGGTCCCCTTCTCCACACCCCACCCCGAGCACACACACAGCCAGGCAGCTGAGGCTTGTGGGAAGCAGAACACTTACTGAGCTGGCCTCACCCCCAGGTGCTGTGTTTGCCGAGGCCCCCTTCCAGGACGGCTACGACCTAACCATCGGGACGTCAGAGCGAGGCTCGGATGTGGCCTCAGCCCAGCTGCCCAGCTTCAGGTGGGTTCAGCTTGGGGCAGGGGCTGGAGAGGAGGAACGGAGCAGAGGACCAGTCTGGTGGGGGCAAACTATAGACTGGGCCCCTCCTGTGTACGGGGCTGAGAGCGGGGAGCTGCTTTCAGGGTGGCCTTGCGCAGTCAGTGATGGCCGCTCCTGTGGGTGCCAGGCACGCTCTGGTGGTGTTCGGGGGCCTCCAGGGCCTAGAAGCTGGCGTGAATGCGGACCCCAACCTGGAGGTGACCGAGCCCAGCGTCCTCTTCGACCTGTACGTGAACACCTGCCCCAGCCAGGGCAGCCGCACCATCCGCACAGAGGTGAGCCGCCTGCCTCCCTGCTTCCGGCCGGGCTGTCCTGCAGGTTCCGCCGCTGGCCAGGGCCTTGGGGTCTAAGGTGGTTGTAACTCACTATGCATACTCTGCCCAAGGCCGCCCCCAGCCGGCCTCCTCTGGACATGGCCTCCGCCCCCTTCAGCCTCTCACCGCTGCAGACTGGTAGCAGGGACTGGGTCTGAGTGAGCTGGGCGTTTAGACTCCTGGGTGCTGGTGCCCGTCCAGCTGCTCCCAAGCTGGGTGTCCCAGGAGACCCCACCCACCCCTGCTCCGGGCCTCCATTTCCTTCACTGTATGTGTGCTCAGTTTCCACGTCCTCGAGTGTGACCACAGTGGACAGGGGCCTCTCCTGAAAGCTTAGTCCTGGGCGTCCACAGAACCTGTGGCCCCACTTCTAAGCTCGGCACAGGATGCTGTACCTGCGGGCTCTGCTGGTGCTGCTCCAGGGGCAGACTGGCAGGATGACCCTGGGCCTGACCTCAACCGCAGGGCCCTGCTGGAAGCGGGAGACCCCAAGGCGCTGAAGACAAAATGGGAGCCAGGGCACCTGCCCGCCTCCCAGGCCCCAGCCCATTGCTGTGCTTCTCTTCCAGGAAGCCATCCTCATCTCGCTGGCCGCCCTGCAGCCGGGCCTCACCAAGGCGGGTGCACAGCGGAAGGTCTGTCCGGCACTGGACAGCGAAGCAGCAGCGGCGAAGCCAGAGGTTCTTGAGGTGCCACCTGAGACAAACACAGCCAAGACTTTCTCCAAAAATAACCATCTTTAATGCGACCCTCAGTCTGCTGCCCTCACTTGCTCCCTGCAGTGATGGCCTTGAGGTTGCCGGCCCTTGCCAGGATGTTTGGCACAAAGAGCAGCCCCGAGGCCCGCTCAATGCTCTCGATGGGCACCAGGAAGCGCTCCAGCGGGATTGCCTCATCCACGGGCGCGTTGGGCATCACATAGGAGCGGAGTTCGATTTGCCCGCCTGCTGCCTCCAGGATCAGCACCTTGAAGAAGTGGGTGGGCACTGCCACGTGGTTCTTGCCGATTACTTGGTACTTCACATAGGATTTCCCATCAGCCTCTGTCCTGCAAGCAAACCCAGGCACATATGGCCTTTTAGGCTCCCGGGGAGTCTGGTTAGACCCAAGCTGCTGCCTCCAGGAAGCATTCCTTGACTTGACCCCCAAGCTGTGTCAAGCTGTTGGAACAACCCCTCATGAGGCTTCTGTGCTCTCCTTGGCTTCCCTCACAGACTGGGAGCTTCCTGCAAAGCAGACTCACTCTGACCCTGTGGTCTGTCGGGCCAGGCAGAGGGGTGGCAATAAATGCTACTGAGAGAATCCAGCCTCCTGCACATCTGCACTCATCCACACAGACACTCAGTGGCTGCCTGCCTTCCTGTGCAGGGTGAACACCAAGTGGTCCAGCAGTGACAGCTGGATTCCCAGCACAGCACAGGGCAGGCGTACAGCACATGCCCAGAACACTGCCCTGTGGGGTGACTTCCACGCTAACCCTCAGATGAGTCTACTCCCCTAACTAACGCAGGCCTCAGGAGGCACTTGCTCATTGTTTATCAGTGTCCCGGCCAGCCCATGCCGAGCCCTATGGTGACATCCACCTGATAGGGCCTGGATCCCATCCCGACCCATGGCGTCACCCAATCACTGAGCATGCCCAGGGGATGCCCAGGTCCTTCTCCCTGGGAGGTAGGCCCGCAGAGGGACAAGAGGGAAATCTCAGGGAACAGAGGGTTGCTCCGAACAAAGGAGAGACCGGGCAGGAGCCTGGTACAAGAAGTTTTGGGCAGAGCACGAGATTGGGGGTTGGGGGTGGCAAGAGGTGTTATAAGAGGAACAAGGGCAGATGCAGGGCCTGGTGCCCATGGGCAGAGAAGACAAGGTCTCTGTAGAAGTGCATTCGGGAGCCTGGCAGGTAATGGAGAGGCTCACCAATAAGCCAGATGACCAGTGACCTGGCAGTGTTGGCCCAGAGCCTGGGATGTGCCTGGAAGGGGTGAGGGAGACCCTGGTACCCCCACCCCCACCCACCGGCCTTACTTGGGCAGGAAGAGCGGCCCGGTGCAGACATAGACGTTTTGGTAGGTGCGGGTCAGGCTCCGGCTGTACTTCTCCAGGTTGTTCCAGGCATTCTGGTTGAGGTGGGGCACCTGGCAGGAGAGAGGGGGCTCAGAGACTGGCTGGGACCTTTCCGCTGCCAGAGGCGCCACTCTGAACCCTGAGGAGTAGGCACTGCAGGGTGGAGACACGCTTGTAGAGAAAACTGGTTCAAGGAACGAGAGTCACTGCTTTAGGCCACTTGGCCATGAGGGTGGGGCCTGGGCAGAGCTCAGGAGGGTGCTCCCCAGGGGCTCATGGGAAGGCCAGCTCTCCCAATCTCCTTTCCCCACTTTGAACCACATGCGGAACCCAGCTGGGGCCGTCTCCGCCTGCTCCCAGGTCCATCCCTGAGCGCTCCAGGCCTCAGTATACTGTCTAGTCAGATGGGAAGGGGGCTGTGCCTCGGAGAGCAGAGGTTGGACCCCACATCAGTCTTCATCCAGTGGGTGCCAGGCCGCTGAGGGAGGGGGGCTTGCTGGGTACACAGTGCCTGCTGGCTACCGGGAGCTGACTGCCTGCAGGTATCTCCTTTTACTCCCGGGAGGCAGGCAGGCGGAGTGTGACAACGGCTGACAGCTCAGGGACCTACAGATTGCATGGGTTCCTTCCAAAGTGACAGTGGGCAGTCACTTGGCCTCTGAGCCTAATAGTTACTGAAAGCTTGCCGTAGGCCAGGAAGTGTGCACCAGGTCTGCAGTCTTCGTCCCCATCGCTACTGCAAAACGCAGGTACATGGCAGTAATATCCCGTTTTTACAGACGAGGAAACGAAGCCCGGGGCCTCGGGGTCGGATTGCAGAGCGGGTGCTGGGCGCCCAGGCTCGGTCTCTTCGGCAGGGTGAGCCCTGACCTCGCTCCGCACTCGGCTTCCCGGGCCGCACAGTAACCGCGGCTGCAGAGCCCCGGGCCGGTCGGGGCGCGGGCGCTACCTGGGGCGCGACGTTGCTCAGGTAGAAGGTGTCGTCCATGGCCTTCTGGCTCCAGCGGTGGTTGGCGGCGGCGGCCAGGTGGCCGCGGTCGAAGCCGCTGCCGCGGTAGTCGGCGTTGGTGGCGCGGTGGTACGCGTGCACCGACTCGTCCTCGCGGAAGTCGCAGGCGCGGCGGTCGCCGTCGCCGCGGAGCCGCTCGGGCCGCAGCTGCTCCACCACCCAGAGCGCGCAGCGCGTGCGCGGGTCGTAGCTCAGCACGTACGACTCGCGGCTCTTGAGCTGCGCCAGCCCGGGCAGCCCGTACTTGGCCAGCTCGCCGGGCCCGCTGCCCGCCAGGGCCCCGGGGCCGGCGGGCACGACGGGCAGCTCGGCCGCCGCCGCCGCCACGGGCAGCACCGGCAGCCGGCCCAGCAGCCCCGGCGCCGGCCGCGCATCCGCCCGCCGCCGCCGCCAGCCCTCGGCCGCCGCGCCCAGGCCGGCGCCCAGCGCCAGGGTCAGGGCGGCCCGCAGCGTCCGCATGGCCGGGAGCGCGTCCTCGGCGCGAATGGAGGGCGGCCCGGGGCGCCGGGAACGCCGCGACCTCGAGGCGTTCGGACCAGCGAGATTCTTAAAGGGGCCGCGCCGGCCTGTTGGGCCCACCGCGGGGATGGGGCCGGGTGGGGGCTTGAGTGGGCGCCGTGCCCTCCCCTTCCGCTCTCCAAAGCTCGGAAGGGCTTAGGACTCTAATGAAGGGAGAAAGACTAACGAAGGGAGACCACTCATGATTGGAAGCCACGGTTCCTTGTCCTTTAAGATGCGGACCTGGGGGGCGCGGCACCGGCGTCATGGTTTGTGATTGGCCACCGCTAGGGCCGGCTCCACGCCGCCCCGCCTCCTCACGGGTCTCCCGCGAGGACCCCTCCTCTGCGCCTGCGCAGAGCTCCCACTTCGTGAGTGCCTGGAGTGTCAGTTCAGTCCAAAGCGCTTCCATCACTGCATTTAGTCCTCAGAAGAGTCTAGAGAAGAGCTCCTCGTGGCAGAACAGGGACCAGACAGCGGGTTGCGTCCTAACAATTGCACCACAAACCAAAAGTTCTAAGGCCAAGATTTTTCTTAACACTCAGAGAACAAGGATGCAGGTGGCCCATCCTAACTGCTGTTTGGAGTAGAAACTGGTACAATTCCAGAAAGCAGCTTGGCAGTATGTATGAAAAGCCTTAAAAAGGTGTTTACCTTTAAACCCAGGTAGAGGACTGAGCTGGGAAAATGAATCGGAACGCAAGGATTTCAACGAAACTTCCTCGCAGTTATAATATTCAGAAATAGAGACTGGACTTCCAACATTGTTGGTATATTAGAAAGAATAGTATATAGCCTATAAAAAAATTAAGTCATCCAGCAACTTGCTCAACACTACCATGTGGGAGCTGGCGATACACAAAACTATATATCAAGACAGTTATGCATTTCAGGGGATTCTGGGCATAAAATGAAATCCTTGCAAGGGCCCTTGAGGGGCAAGAGAAGAAAAGCAAGGATTTTATGCATTGGACCCTAAAATGGACAGGGACTAGGTATCTTCCAGGTTCACAAATTGTCCAGCTCTAAGTTCACTTGAATAGCAGACCTGACAAGCATTTGAGGTCAAGACCCTACCACGCATTTAAAAATTTACCATGTTAATAAAAGTATTCATTTGCTTGGAAAAAGACAGTTATGTAATAAAAATTACATCTGCAAAGAAAAGACTAACGTATTGTCAGGGATTTCCTCCAGATTGTGGGATATGAATGACTTGTTTTATTTGTGTATGAGTTTTCAAAGTTTTCCAATCTAAAAAAAAAACTTGCCCTGAAACCATGATGTAATTACCTTTTCCCCAGTCCACGCCCCCTCCTTCTCCCAGCTGCAAACTGCATGCCTGAATGAGGGGCTAAACAGCCTACCAACAAGGCCCTCCTGGCCTTTTCCTCAGACACCTCCAAGAGCCTCCTGACTCCACCCCTGCCCAAACTTTTCTTCCTTCTTCTGAGGTCTCCAAGGTTCCAGCCCATTACAGCACCAACGCCCTTTGCAAAGAACACATGATTTATTAGACAACTTGTCATCAACAGCATTGATTCAAGAAACAAAACTGATTTCCTTTAAAAAACAACAACACAAAAAACAAAAGCAGACTAACTGACCCTCCGGGGTGAGTGAGCCCTGCTGAGTTCATACAGCCCAGTCTGTAATGCCCAAACTCCCGGGACAGCTTCACAGGCAGAGCCGGGCACGTGGCTGTCTGGGAACCTCCCTTGAGAGTTTAGAAAGAGAATCACCGAGGGTAGGTTCTTTCCTCAGCCAAACCTGGACATGGTCCCTGTGCTCCTGACCTTCATCCCAAAGTCAAGGAGAGGGCACTGGCCTCAGGCCTGCCACTGAGGCAAATTAGATGCAGTGATTCAAGTAGTGTGGCCCCAGAAGGGAAGGCAAGGGGACAGGCGAGAGGGAACACATCAGGTGCCCTGGGCAGTGTCTGCTGGGTCCCAGGCGGTGCCCATATCTCAGGCTACGAAGGAGTCAAAGCTGGAACTGAACAAGCCAACAAGTTCTGGGAAGGTGGGCCAGGATGGTGGGAAGCAGTGTCTGTCTGGTGCAGGGACTTGGAGTCCTCCTTACCCTCAGTTCCAGTACAGAGCTCAGAGCACTCCCAGCAGGACGTGCTGGGGAAGCAGGAAGGTTCCAGAAGAAGGGGGAGAGGATGCCGAGTCTGACCTCAGAAAGCCCAAAGAACATGCTTCTAACTCCTTTTCTGCCTTCCCGGGTCCCCCCATCCCCCAAACCAAGCATTTGCCAATCTGCAATAAATATCCAGTTTGAATAAATAGTAAAAATCTCCCAAAAACTGTGTTATGAGAGGAGGTGGCAAACAGGCAGGTGCAAAAAGTCCCAGCAGCATCCAAAGCAGGAGGAGCTGCCTGGGGGCAGCTGGGCCTGACCCACAACCTGCCTGCTTTGAGGGCACCAGGGTACCTGCCCCCCAGTCTGAGGAGGATAAAGACCCTGTCCCATTACCCAGCTGTCCAGACCCAAACCACCTGCCTCCTTACAAAAGGAGGGAGAGACTTGATCAGAATAAGCCCTTTCTTCCCACTGCCAGCAGTGGGAGTAGCCAACAGCTCCTGCTCTAAGTGCACCTGCCCCAAATCCTGGGACCAGCCCAAGGAGGTGACAGCACCCCTTCTGCTGCTCGGCTCCCCTGGCGCTGACAGGATCCAGGGCCTCTGAGCTCAGCGCTGCCGGCCCGGGGGGGGGGGCTCCCTTTGGTCCCGCAGGCCAATCATGGGACTCACCTCCCTGGATGGGCCCCGAGAGCCGCGGAAATGACTGCTCTTCTGAAGCACTTGGACCCAAACCCTGGCCCCGCACTGCCTTACTGTCCTTTGCCTTTGGGGAAATCTCTGAAGACTCAGCTCTCCCTTCTCCACCCCTGGGCAGAAAGGAGGGTAAGAGGCTCAAAGCCTCATGGGCCATCATTTCTCAGCAGCTTATGGTTTCCAAGATTTGGGGGAGGGAGGCAGGTTCAGGGCCCTCTAGTGAGGCACTGCGGACTCCCTCCCAGTCTGAGGACCTGGGAGCCTAGGGCTGGGGGTGGGAACAGGGTGCAAAAACCAAGGGTGGCTTCCAGGGGCTTTGCTAAGCCAGACTCCTCATTCTTTCTCTGGATTTCACAGGCGTGGAGGGGAAGAGTGAGGGGAAGAGGCTGGGGATAAGGCACCCCAAGAGAGGAGGGCAGAGGGGGAGCCATGTTGAGGAGCAAAGCCTCTGTGAGAGAGGTGGAGGGAGGAGACAGCAGAGACACAGAAGGAGAAGCAGAGACCTAGAGGGACTCAAAGACCCTCCCCCCTCACACTCACACTGACAGACACAGAGGAGACTGACCGACAGACACACACACACTCGGTGAGAGAGGGGCAGAGGGTGTGGCCTGGGCCTGGCAGCTTCTAGCGCCCTCACAGTGTCACTGTGCCCACAGAGAAGCCTAAGCACCAACCCGAGGTGGTTTCTGGCTCATCTGCCAGGCACCTCCCCCACCGGAGCAGGAGGGAACAGCAGGGCAGCGGCAGGCGGGACCTGTGCCAGCCCAGCGCCCTCATCTGCGCAGGACACAACTTCCGGAGCTCCAGCCTTGCCTAGCGCCTGGGGGAGGGTCCCAGGGTGCAAGGCAGAGGGAGAGCCAGGGCTTGGTGGTCAGGAAGGAGCGTGGCACAGTGTGCCCCCAGTGGGAGTGGCCTAGGGGACGGAGCTTCCCCTCGGCTGTGATCCCACAGGCTTCTGTGTTCCAGAAGCCAGGACTCCGGAACCAGTGGTGGCCTCTCTCCATGGGCCTCCGCTGCCAGGCTACTTGGAGTCTTGGAGTTCCTTGGCTTTCTGTAGGATCTGGCAGACATCTGTGATGGGGTAATCCTGGACACAGGAAAAGCCAACAAGAGGCCTCTGAAGTCAGCTCCACCTCCGCCCACCCGTGCCCTTCCCACCGAGGCCTGTCACCATGCTGCATCCGGGGCCCTAGGCAGGGGCCACAGGTTATCACCCTACATGCAGCTACCATGGCACCCACCTGGCACTACGTAACCAAGCCAACCAGCTCCACCCACCGGTCCGGCTGCCCTTCCCTAGACCAGGGCCATTCTGCTCCTCCCTCCCCACCTGGCACTGGGCTTGACTGCCCATACATCCGCTCACAGGGGCACCTCAAAAGCCCAATCATGGGGTGCTTATGCCTGTTTACTGATCTACTCAGTAAAGTTATTGCAAACGAACCCCAGGGCAGGTGTTGGTGAAGAAACTGAGGCCTAGAGAGCTTATTACTGCCTTAGGTCACATGGCTAGCAGAGCAGAACCTAACACTGTCTGACGGCTGAGCCGATGTCCTTAACCACTGAGCCCCACACTTTCCTGCTTCTGAGCACCTCCACACACTGGGCACCGCGGTGTCCCAGGTACAACGAACAGGTAGAGCGCTTCGTTCAGGGAGGTCAAGTCATTCCATCAAGGCCACACTACACTCCAGAGGTCAGTGCCAAAGCCGGGACTCACACCCAGCCAAACCCAGATCTGCATCAGGGGTCCAGACTCCTAAGCCTTGCTACACTCTACTGTTCTGAACCCCCCTGTCCCAGCAGCTGGCATGGAGTGGGCCCTTGGTAAGCGTCTGCCTCTGAACACCATTACCTGAAGGAGCCGCATATTTACAGTGAAATCCCCTTCCAGCAACTGCTCCCGGATCAATCTAAGGAAGGAAAACAAGCAGCAAAGTGCTGGGACCCTGGGCTGCTCCGAGTGCAGGCCCCATCCGGCCCCATCTGGCTCCCTCCGGCCCATCCAGCCCGTCCGGCCCCATCCGGCCCCATCCGGCCCCTTCCGGCTCCTTCCGGCTCCTTCTGGCTCACCACCCCCGGCAAGTTTGGTGTGACACTGGCCCAAGGTTCCCAGCGGCCCCCTCCAGCCCAGGGAGAGCAGCCCCGCCCGCCCTCTGCTCCAGGCCACACTCACATGAGCATGGCACAGCAGACCAGGAGGAGGAAGTCAAAGCGGCTGTCGTCAGCGAAGAGGGAGTCCCAGATGCGGATGACGTCAGGCAGCAAGAACTCCTGGGACAGCAGCAGCGTCAGCCAGCGGAAGGCGAAGAACTGGGGCTTGATGTTCTGCTCTTGCTGGGGAGAGAGGCGCCAGTAGGTGCAAGGATCCGTGTTGGCTGGTCGCCATGTGACATCATGCGGTCTTTACATGTACATTCAGATACACAGCAGGGCCCGGGACCTAGCCGAGGAGGCAGCAGGCCAGGGGTGAGGGCCGGGCACTCTCGGGGCTGGCGCTGGGCCGCCTCCATAGCCTTGCTCGGTTAAAGGGGTAGCTGCTGCTGCTGACAACCCACGCTGTCACATCTTCTGATATTTTTAAAGAGAAGCCATAAACCCAAACTTACATAAGCTCTCTAGATTTTAAATGACAGCTCAGATTATTTTTAAAACACTGTACATCCCATGCACCAACAGATTGCTGGTTCAATTCCTGGTCAGGGCACATGCCCAGGAGGCGGGCTGGATCCCCAGTAGGGGGCGTGTGCAGGAGGCAGCCCATTGATGTTCTGCTCTCACATCAATGTTTCTCTTTCTCTCTTGCTCTTCCTTCCTCTCTCTCTAAAAATCAATAAAAATATTAAAGAAATAAAACACTGTACAGATTACGGAGAGAGAGAGACCATTAGCCGGGCACTTACTGTAACTCAGTTGAGTGCTTAGCATGTTAAATATGTTACCTCACTTGTTTACTCCATAGGACACATGTGTCAAACACACGGCCCGCGGGCCAAATCCGTCCCGCCAGGCCTTGCAATGTGGCCCGCACCGCGCTGTCATCACTGCACTCCACTGCGTTTCCATCACAATGACAGTTTATGACTGTTCAGTAAACCATTCGGCCCGCAATTTAGGCTGGATTTTAGATTTTGGCCCCTTCTCTGATTGAGTTCGACACCCCTACCATAGGACAAGCCTACAAGCAAATTATTCCCAGCGGAGATGCGCACTCTGGTCAGCCACAGTGAGCATCATTAACTGAAAACCTGCAGTCCCGATACGCCAAGGTTCAATCTCTAGTCAGGCCACACACAACAATCAACCAATGAATGCATATGTAGATAGCACAAATCGATGTTTCTCCTTCTCCCTCTTCCTCTCTCAAATCAAAATTAAAAAATAAACAGCAAAAAAAAAATAATTCTATATTTGTTTAAAAATATTTTAAATATATTTTATTGCCAAAACCAGTTTGGCTCAGTGGACAGAGCATTGGCCTGCGGACTGAAAGGTCCCAGGTTCAGTTCCAGTCAAGGGCATGTACATTGGTTGCAGGCACATCCCCAGTAGGGGGTGTGCAGGAGGCAGCTAGTCTATGTTTCTCTCTCATTGATGTGTCTAGCTTTCTATCCCTCTCCCTTCCTCTCTGTGGAAAATCAATAAAATATATTTTAAATAAATATATTTTATTGATTTTTTTAGAGAGGAAGGGAAAGGGATAAAGAGTTAGAAACTTCGATCAGCTGCCTCCTGGGGATGTGCCTGCAACCAAGGTTCATATCCTTGACCAGAATCAAACCTGGGACCCTGCGTCCGCTCCATGGGCTCTCAGGGCCTCACACAGGCCGACACTCTATCAGCCGAGCCAAACCGGATCGGGCCATATAAATTTTTTTATTCCCCAAACTGTTTATATAAAACTTCCTTACTGAAATGTGTTCTGAAATAAACATAAAATACACCAGATTTTAAAAATTTTTCTGAACTTTTAAAAATGAAATTCACCCTTCTTTTCTGAGATGACAAAAAGGCTGAACGAATTAAGTGCCTGGTAAATGTCTCCCATTGTGCCCGGCACACAACAGGCACCCTATCAACTCCCCTTCCCTGCCAGCCTGGGCTCTCGGCAGGGGGTCACCGTTCCCTAGCAATGGCAGCCACTTTCAATCCCCAGAACTCGCCCTGGACCTGGGATGCTCAGCAAGCCTGTCCCTTCCCACCTGGCCTTTCCGGGTGGACCTGGGTCCTCACCAGTTTCAGGTAGAGTTCCACATCCTTCTCCTTCAAGGTGGAGTACACCTTCTCCATCCTGTAGGTGATGCCGCACTGGGAGTCGTCCAGGCTCTTGATGAAGTTGTCCCGTATCTCGGCCATGAGGTTGGTGAAGCAAAAGAAGGTGTCTGCCTCGGCGTGCTCTGGGCGAGATGGGCAGGGTGAAGGCAGCCCAAAAGGAGCTGGTGCCCTCCTGAATCCCACCCCTAATCTCACCTCTGACACCCTCCCTTTACCCCCACGGGCAGGCTCTGACCACTCTCCATCCCAATACCGAGGACATCCCCTCTTTCCTCTCATCTTCTGGTAACACTGTACACCCGCTTAGCAACTGATTACATCTCTTCTGATGACATTTTTCAAATCACTATTTATTTAAGTCCTATCATTCCATTTCCTGTATAACATCTCCTATCCACTATCAGACATTCAGTTACAAATATCAAGAGCTTGGTCCCCGCCGAAACCGGTTTGGCTCAGTGGTAGAGCGTCGGTCTGCGGACTGAAAGGCCCCAAGTTCAATTCCGGTCAAGGGCATGTACATTGGTTGCGGGCACATCCCCGGTAGGGGGTGTGCAAGAGGCAGCTGGTAGATGTTTCTCTCTCATCGACGTTTCTAACTCTCTCTCTCTCTCCCTTCCTCTCTGTAAAAAATCAATAAAATATATTAAAAAAAAAAAAAAAAAAAAAAGAGCTCGGTCCTCTTCCAACATTCTAGCAGGTCTGAGGTGGGATGGCTCTGAGAGGTCCAGGCCAACCCCGTACCCAACAAGGGGAGAGGGAGGCCCAGAGAGAGGCTGCGGGCTGCACAGTCTGGTAAAGCCACTGGCCTGGCTTCCTTTGGTCCGTTTTTTAAGGAGCCGGCAACAAGGGATGGGGGCAGCCAAGAGCCCTTTTACCTTTCCACTCGTTGTTGGGGTCGGTGGCGAAGGTGTAGTAGAGGGGCCCCACGATCTCGTTCATGCCCTGCACGTAAGCGATGCCAGGATTGAGCTTGGCATAGATGAACAGGATCCGCTCCACCACCTCCCAGTGGGCCTCGCAGCCGTTGGGCAGCACCTCGTACTCATTCAGGGATGACGGCGTTGAGTGCTTGTGTGGGGAGCTCATCTGGGGGAGAAGAGAAGCCCAGTAAGACGATGGGTGGCATTATGGACAGCATGTTCTCATCAACAATGTCTACCATTAAGTTTAAACTTAACCACCAGCTGATGGGGAATACAGGGCTTACAGGAACATATCCAAGAGGAAAAGAAGACAAAGCCAGAAGGTGGAATATTCGACAAGACAGCTGGACCAAAATTTAATCTACAGTGATAAGCCCTGGACAGCTTTGCTCAGTGGTTAGAACATTGGCCCAAGGACCAAAGGGTCTCAAGTTCAATTCCCAGGCAAGGAGACAAGCCTCAGCTGCAGGTTTGATCCCCAGCCCGTTGGGGTGAGTATGGGAGGCAACCAGTTGATGTGTCTCCCTCACATCAATGTTTCTCTCTCTCCTCCTTTCCACTCTCTCTGAAGACCAATGGAAAAAATATCCTCGGGTGAGAATTAAAAAAACAAATTACAGTGATGGAAGCCTAACTACTGCTTCCCTTTGGGAGAGGGGTACTGACTGGGAAGGGGCATATTCTGCAAAATAGAAACATTCTGTGATTTGTTCTGGTTGGCAGTCACACAGATACATACAGAAGGAAAAATTCATCCAGTGTATACCTAAGATTTGTGCATTTTACTGCATGTTAAGTTATACTTCAATTTAGAAAACAAAACTTCAAATATGCCAAAAATAGAGAACAGGCTGCCAAAACCGGTTTGGCTCAGTGGATAGAGCGTCGGCCTGCGGACTGAAAGGTCACGAATTCGATTCCGGTCAAGGGCAAGTACCTTGGTTGCGAGCACATCCCCAGTGGGGGGTGTGCAAGAGGCAGCTTGTCAATGTATCTCTCTCATCGACGTTTCTAACTCTATCCCTCTCAATTCCTCTTGGTGTAAAATCAATAAAACATATTAAAAAAGTTTTTTAAAAATAGAGAACAAGCTAAGAATCTCTGAAAAGTGAAATGATGTGGGGGCTGGGGGAAGGGAAGGCTGCTCCAGATCAAGAGACTAAAGAACCAGCTCCCAAGGTGGCCCACAGACCTGGACTGGGGCCTGGTTGGGAGTAAAAACACAAAAATACTCTGAGCGCAACTGAGGACACACGGCATGGACGGGTCATTAGGAGTTATTAATCATGTTTTCTCCTCCTAGAGTGTCAGTGCTGAGGAGGAGGGCCTTATTCCCAGGAGGGGCCTGCTGAGGTGCTTGGGGGAGTCGAGGACACAAAAACCAATATGGCCAGATGTTAACCGTTGATAACATTAGCTGTGAAGAACATATAAGTATGCATTGTACTCTCTTTTTCAATATTTCTGAATGTTTTGAGATTTTCATAAGAAGAAACTGGAGAGGATAATCCCTACTTAAAACTTAGGAAATGGAGCAGAGGTCGCCAACACCGGCTGCCCATCAGGTCCTCGGGAGCTTGGCACAGACTCAGGGCCACCTGTGTGAGCCACAGGCAAGCCAGGCAGGGACAGTGCAGGAAACTGTCCTGCAAGTGCAGGGCCCTGGGGCGTTTCAACTCCCTTTCCCATTGTACGTACATGTGCATGCGTATACATACATGTACATGTGCAGACACACATACATGCCTACGTTTCCCGAGAGCTCTCTCTGTGCAAGTCAGTGCTCCACAACATGCCTCAATGTCATGCTCTGAACAACCTAGAATATTCTCCCAACATTCACTTTCAAGACTAGGAAACACAGGCTCAGAAAAGACAGGTCACTCATCATGTCTCGCATTAAATGGTGGCATTAGGATTCGATCCCAGGCTTGCTGACTCCAGAACCTGAGGTTCAGGCCTCAAAGCATGCCCAGTGGTTTCCAGCTTTCCAGGAATCTGCATGGCCATGACCTCGTTTCATCTTGGCAATTCAAAAGCCAGGCAGGGCAGAAAGGATTATGCCCAGTCCACAGAAGAAGAGATGGAAGCCGAGAAGGGAAGCCCAGGTGACTCGCCCAGGGTTAAGCAGATGGTCAGCTCTGACTCAAGTTGCCTCGCCACGGGTCCAGAGTCTAGGAATGAAGCTTCTGGTCAGCTGCTCTGCCCCCAGGACAAGGTCCAAACCTAAAATGGGTAAGAGCTCAGCTCCCAGCCCTCAGTGACTAGTGAAAGGAATGACAGAGCCAGCTGCTGCCGCCAGGACACACAGCCAGCCCCTCTCACTCAGCCAGCATTCTGCACCTCCACACACCCAGCTGTCGCAGGCACGCGGCCGCTGGGACCAGCTGTAACTGCCCATCGGCCCTGCAGCGGGAAGTGGTTGCTCTCCTACAGACACAGCCTTGACCAGCCGTTCCACTTGGAGGGAAAAGCTCCGTAGTGTCATGTCCCTAGCTTCTGGAAGGTTACAGGGAAGTTTTTCCTGTGTAGGAGGCAGTGAAAAGTCAGAGCTCCAGGTACCGAACCGGTAGGCAGGCGTTAGGAAGTAAGCTCCCACACTCAGTTGGCGGTAGTTACAGAGCCTGTAGAAGACGGGGTTCAAGCACTCAGCATGGCCTGGCAGCACAAGTCCATCAATCCAACCTCCCAAGCCCCTCAGATCTGTCTTTGCCCCAACTGCCACCCCCTCCTGCCTGAGCAAAGCAGCCACCTCCCAGACCCCCTCCACCCCTCCACCGCCGGTCCTGCCCCTTCAGGCCAACACCCCACAGCGCCAACAGCGGTCTTTTACAAGAACAGACCTGGATCACATCACTGTCCTCTCAGAATGCCACCAGCGCTCCCCAGCCCTCAGGACAAAAGCCCCATGGCCTCACCACACCGACCTCTCAAGTGTCCTCCAGCCACCTTCTCTCCCTTGCCCTCCGCTCCTAGCCACACTGCACACCTCCATTCCCTAAACACACCACACTACCTCGTGCCCAAAGACTGACACACATGCCCTCCTACCTTCCGGAATGTTCTTTCCTCCTAGCTTGAACATAAGACTTCCTCTGGGAAGTATTCCCTGATAGCCAGGCCAGGTCAGCTCCCCACCCAGCAATGCTCCCATCACACCTGGAGTTACTTCTGAAAGAGCCATCTCCACTCCAAGAGCAGCCTGGCTCCCTCACCACACAGCAGGGGCCTCCCCCAGCAGCCATTACATCAGCCTTGATCTTGATCCCTGACTTTCCAGAAAGAGCCCCAGCAGGACTGAACTTGTCTTGAGTGACTGTCAGGACAGATGGTCGTGGGGCCAGTGGCCAAAGGGAAGCAGGAAGGAGAAGGCTGTCACGGGGAGTCCCTGGGGCCCGCAGGCGGCCTCTCACATTTGTGACCCCGCTCCGGTTCCGGGCCACCGTCTGGGACTTCAGCGTCGTCTGCTCCACCCGCTTACGGAGGGTCTCAAAGTCGTTCTGGGGGTCCAGGATAAGGAGGCACGGGTACTCGGTGGCCCTCTGGAAGAAGGATATGTCCGGGCACAACCTCCTGCAAGAGGGAACAGGAGAGAGTACTGTTACTCAGGACCGAGGCGTCAGACATTCCAGCTCCCAAAAGACATTTAAAAAAACTAATAACATTATATATTTTTTAATTTAGTTTTTAAGAGGCAATATAATCATTATAACATATAACCATATTCTTATGTGTATTTGCAGATACACCCCCACACACACACACACACACATATATATAATATTTACTTTTTAAAGTCTTCTTATTCAACTTATGATCCAACTCGTCCCTTAAATCACAAACATCTTTCCATGTCAAAAACAGCTAATATGTACAAGAGTGCTAACTGTAGTGTGGTTTAGGATGGTTACACTGCACATTGTACAGAATATTCTACAGCTGCCATGGGAAATAAATGTCCAAGACAAAGTGAGCAGAAAAGCAAGTCCAAGGTCCAGCCGTCTCCCTCCCTTGGCTCCATGGGCTCTCAGGGCCTCGCACAGGCAGATCCCACCCCCCACAGCCTTTCCCTCCCTCTCCCCAGGCCCGACTCCCCGGAGCTCAGCCTGAACGCTGCTCCCTCAGCGAGGCACCTGAACACCTGAAACACCTGAACTCTCCCTTCAGAGCATTTACCATCAACGCTAATTACACGAATTTGTTGAACACCCGTCTTCCCATCGCCCCGCCCCCAAGGCTCTAGGCTCCTTTGGGAGAGGGACACCTGTCTCGGCATTAGGATCGCCATAGAGCAGGGGGTCAATATCCATCTGGTGAAGGAATGATCAGGTGAACCCATTAACGCCCAGGAAAACTGAGACCAAGGCAGGGAGGAGAGAGCTGGGCGCCGGCAAGCACAGTGACCCCACACACACTCAATGCACCCACCAGCCCATTCTCAGGCCCTGCATCACTGGCTGCCCAGACACCACCCACAGCTCCTCACGCCCCACTGCACCCTGCTGGCCGGACTGGGAAGGAAAAGGACAGAACTGGGACCGCCCAGGAGTCCCAGGGACCCCTCCCAGCCCAGCGCCCGCTCACCGGACATCTTTGTCGATCTGCAGCAGCACCTCGTTGTCCTTGAAGTAGGTGTTCCACCGGCTGTCGGGGTTTGGGTTGAGAGGCTGTGGGGAGGACACAAGCTGCTCTCCCAGGCCCAGCGGGAGCTCCAGAGGCATTGCCTTCAGAGGCCTAGCAGTGGCCTCACACCATCAATCCCATCACAGACCCCGTTCAGCTCCACAGCCAACAGCCAAGCCCAGCTGCCTGCTCTGAGCACACCCTTGCCCGGAGGACCCCATTCCTTCTGCCTCCTGCTCTGGCTCTAGAATGCTGCCCAGGACAGGTTCTCACTAAATACTTGTCGACTGAATGAATGGATGAATGAATGCCGTATCTTGAGGTCTAAATGATGCTGAGTCACTGACTGCAACCCCTGGAGGCTGGGCTTGCATGGGCCCCACCGCCACGTCTCACACCTCGAGGCGCGCAGGCGGAGCTCATACTGGAGAAGGAAGGGGCTTCCTCCAGGCCAGAAAGGCAGTCCGCCTCACTCCCACCTGCCCTGGCTCCCTTCAGCTAGCAACTCACAGAGCCTGCGTCAAGGAACAGGGTGAGGCGGGAAGGAGACAATGCAGGCAGAGGCCGGGCTCAGTGCTGCTCACAGCACTCCGAGCTGCCACTTAGATTCCCGCCTGGGCCCGGGGCACCAGGGAGACCACCTTCAGGGGCAGAGCAGCCAAATGAAGAACGGAGGTACTGGAAGGGCCAACTGCCCACTCAAAGCCCACACCCCTCTCCACCCTGTAGCCCCCGTCCCCGCTGCTGACCCCTACTCACATGGTCCTCAAAGGTCACATCCTCTCTGGACACACCCATGTTGGCCTTGGCAATGCCGGGCTGGATAATCATTTCCCTCAGGAACTGGGAATACAGCTCCCTGCAGGAGAGAAGAGCGGGGAGGGTAACTCCCAAAGGCCTTGCCCAGGAGCCCGGAACAAGAGGCAGGTCAGACTCAGCACCACCTGCTCTGTCTGATACAAAGACCCTCCCGTCATCCTCTTCTCCCAGGTCTCACCTACCTCTGCTTGGCCAGGATGGCGGTCCATGAGGCGCGCTCCAGCGGGAGGTAGTTTAAGAGAATCTGCACAGAGCGAGAGGAGCACAGCACTGGTGACTCCCAGCCCAACCCTGAGGCTGACAGGCCTCAAGCGAAACCTCTGATAACGACCAGCGAGGACGTGACGGGCTGAAGCCCAGGAGTGTAGGCATGGCTGGGGGCCTCCCTCCTCCTTTACCCCAACCCAGGCCTTTCCTCCTCTCCTCCTCACAGACCCTTCCAGATGATCATAAGACCCTGTGCTCAAAGGGGCTGGAAACCAGGAGACTGGGCTCCCACAGCCACAGCACTTAATCGTTTGGGACAAAGCACAGCCTTTTTCGTCCCAATATGCATCACTGCCCCTGCTCTGTCTGAGCCAGGACCCACAGGGCTTCGCTGGCATGACAAAGCCTTCCATCCCCAAAGGGATCCTGCAGGGGACACCGAGAGGAACCGAAAGCCCAGGACTTCCCAGAAAAGCTCCCCCAGACAACGCAAGGAAAGGCACAGAGCAGAAAGGGGGGGCCGGGGATGGGAGGGGAAGGGGGGGCATGGCAGCCCGTACAGGAACCAGGGACTCTCAGCAGAGCAGAAGCCCCCCCCCCCCCCCCCCGCAGGCACACCCACCTTCCAGCAGAGGCACCGGAGTCCGCCCTCACAGGGGATGCCTGTGGACACAGCGGGCAAAGGTCATACCTAGGCCAGAGCCCCACCCCCCCCACCCCCCCCCCCCCCCCCCCCCCCGGCCCTCCACCTCGGAGCCAGAGGGCAGGGAGTGGAGTGAGCAGGAAGTACTTCTTCAAGAATCATTTACTGCCACAAAAGTTACTAGACTAGGTGCTCATCCTGTGTGTGCTTTGTCTCCGTGACCCCTGACCCCTGTCCCCAGCCCAGAGCTCCTCTGTCTGGACTATTCCTTGGAGGATTAACCTCCTCATCCTGGATATTTCTTCCTCGGAGCAACCTGTACCCACCACCATCTCTTCCCAATCAGGCCAGTCGCCCCCTATGCAGAACAGCTCCGTGACGTCACAGCATCCCCCACAGCCCGGATGGCAGAGCGTAACTTGTGTACATGGCTAACATTTTAGTGCTCACTAAGGGAAGCCCCAGGACAAGAACCTCCTCTGACTAACATTCCCGGCGCCTGGCACAGGGCACGGCACACAGGAGACCGTAAACTAAGCTACAAATGCTAAATCTCTGTGCTTTCCGGACCTGACTGCACTTCACCCTCATTATAACCCTTGTAAGGAGGGAAGATCAGCTTCACTGTCCTCATCTTACAGATAAGGAATGTCATCAGGGACTCAAGACACAGGTCAGTCTGTCTCCCGGGGTCAAACTTTCACCTCTGCCGCAGACCGCGCCCTCGGAGGCCTGGCAGATTCCTCAGCCCCGCGGTTCCCAGCACCTCAAGAGCCCAGTTACCACTCCCGACAGAAAGGCAACTTCTGCACCGCTGTCAGAAACCTCGAGTGCAGCTGCTGTCCAAGGTCCCTGCCTACCTGGACCGGGAGCTCATGCCCCCATCTCAGAACCTGCGAGGGGAAGCAGATCCCTAAGAATGGCTTGCTGACAGAAGTACAAAGGCTGAGCAGCGACGAGAAGCTCCACAGAACAGCCTGGGGTTTTTAAAAGATGAAGGCTGACCGAGCCAGCAAGGGCAAAGTCAAACACTGCCAAGGAACAGCTCCATCAGCCAGTTGTCTCAGGCTGGAAACTTTCTCACCGCTAACCAAAGTTCACTATCGCCTCAGTAGGCGTTGGTCCCCAGCCAGGGAGAGAACCAGGAACTACTCTGCAGCTACCAAATTCTGCAACACAGGAAGCGCGGGGAATGAGGGAGGACGGGCCTCAGCTCAAGAAGTCTCCTCCCCACGCTCTTCCTGCCATCTTCTGTCCTCCCAGTTATTCCAAGGAGGTGACAAAGCGTCCTTCAGACACCAATGAAGCCCCCTAAGACCCCCGGCAAGCTAACTGTGGCCTCTCACTGTGGCTCAGGGAGTCCCTGGTTGGTCGGCTCCACGGGATCTGGAGAAGCCCCAAGAGGCAGGCTGGCCCCCAGAACCCGGCATGGCCCTGGCACCCTCCCCTCCATCCTCGCCACAATGCTGCCGCTCTGGGAAAACTCTGAAAACGGGGCGCTGCCTCTTACCACTAAAACTGAGTTCCCGGAGCTTCTCCAAGGCGATGGTGGGCTCCTTCAGGACCTCCTGGAAGTCCGCAATCCTGGAAGGCGGGAGGGGGAGGCAGATGAGATGCACCCAAACCAAAGATGACAGACAGGCTTAGTGAGCACTCCGAAGCCCACGGCTCCCTCAGACCACTCATCTCCAACCTGCTGCTCCCTCCCCTTCAGATGGCAAAACTCACGAAGGTCCGAAGCAAAGTCAGCGTGGGGAGCTACAGAGCTTCCGGTCAAAGCTTCCTCTAAGCTCAAAGACGTGGAGATATTCCTGTCCAGAGGTCCTCAATCACACAAGCATCATGAAGCCAGACACATCCTCACATGTAGTGAGCTGGCATTTATTGGGCGATGCCTGCCAGCCAGGTCCAGCCCACAGCTCCACTCTCTGAACTCAATGAACCCCGGGAACCAGGAGTAATTTGATCCACAGACAGCGGACCTGTGTAACCTGCAGGCAGCTCTCCAGGCTCAAAAATATAACCATGAGAAGGCCTCCGGGCCTGCCTGCAGACCAGGGCAAAAGGTCTAAAACAACAAATCCTGCAGGAAAACTGAAGATGGAGAAAAAAATTAGCCAATGCTGCAGGATTTGGCCTGGGAGAGGGGGCAGATGGGAAAATTCAGGTTTCCTAGCATTTCTAGTAAGAAATGAGCACGGGGTATGGCAAGTATTTGGAGGAGGGTACTAAAGGTTAACAAGGAAAAGGGTGGGAGGCCTGAGGAACTGGGCACTGAGGCCCTGAATGAGGAAGGCACCAGGGGAAGAGGGAACCCAGGGCGAGAGGGCGAGAGAGAGAGAGAGAGAGAGAGAGAGAGAGAGAGAGAGAGACAGACAGACAGACAGACACAGAGACAGAGACAGACAAGCGGTGACCCCGGGGTCCAAAAGTGCCTCCTCCCCGTGCCCATTCAGGCCCACCGGCGATGAGGCTGGGAAGTGGGCGCCCGAGCCCCTCCGCCCGAGACTGCGGGCGCCTGGCCGCATCCGCGCGCGCTCCGCGAAGCCGGGGTGGCGGCCCGGCCGGGTGGGCCCCGCGGCTCCTTACCGGCTCTTGTGCAGACTCGACATGGTGTTGACTTCCGGATCCCCCCTGCCGCCTCCGCCGCCCCCGGGACGCGGGGCGCTCCGCACAGGCCTCCGACCGGAAACGCGCCGCCCGCGTGCGTGTTCCGTGCCGCTCCGCCCCCCACTCACGTGCCGCCCCCTTCCCCTAGACCACGCCCCTTCCCTAGACCCGGTCCTTCTCCAGGCCCCGCCCCTTTCTGTAGGCCCCGCCCCCTCCCTGTCCAGCCCACGGATCCCGCGGCCAAGTGTGGGGGCGCTGAGCGGGTGCCCTAAGGTTCTTCCTGGAGCTTCCCTGGGCCTCCGGTTCCATCTACGAAATATCCCCGTCACCGCCTCCTTGTCACCCGCAATTAGCTCTCGTGTCCTTGTTTCAGGAATGCACTCCCTCTGCCACGCTACACAGGAATCTTCCCTGCCAGATCTTCACCCCGAGAGCAGATATTGGACGGAAAACAGGACTACAAGCCAGTGTTTCGGTGACTTTTGGATTCCGTGAAGGCAAAATGTGCTATAAAAGAACAATAGAGCCCTAGCTGGTGTTGCTCAGTGGATAGACACCTCCACCCCTTCGATTCAGGTCAAGGGCACGTGCCCAGGTTGCGGGCTCGATCCCCAGGAGAGGGCGTGCAGGAGGCAGCCCAGCAATGATTCTCTCTCATCACTAATGTTTCTAACTCTCTCCCCTTCTCCCTTCCTCTCTGAAATCAATAATATATATATATATATATATATATATATATATATATATATATATATGTAGCCGAAACCGGTTTGGCTCAGTAGATAGAGTGTCGGCCTGCGGACTGGAATGCCCTGGGTTCGATTCTGGTCAAGGGCATGTACCTTGGTTGCGGGCACATCCCCAGTAGGGGGTGTGCAGAAGGCAGCTGATGGATGATTCTCTCTCATCAATATTTCTAACTCTCTATCCCCCTCTCTTCCTCTCTGTAAAAAATCAATAAAAAATATATATTAAAAATAAATAAATATGAAATCTTACCAACGTGGATATAATGGAATTTTTTTAATAAAAAGAATTAATTGTACATAAAGGGAAACCCACGCTGTGTACTTACTTTTATCCGCCTCCTCTCACTCAGCATAATTATTTTGAGATCCGTTGTAACAGATCATTCCTTTGTGTTGCTGTGCAGATCCCATTGTCTGGAGGGACCATAGTCTGTCCTTTGCACACTTGGATTGTCTCCAGTTTGGGGCAATTACAATAAAGCCGCAGTGACTATTTATGCACCAGTCTTTACGTGGACACATGCTTTCATTTCTCTTGGAGTGGAATGGCTGGATGTATTTAAAATTTTTAGAAGCTGAAACCGGTTTGGCTCAGTGGTAGAGCGTCGGTCTGCGGACTGAAAGGTTCCAGGTTCGATTCCGGTCAGGGGCATGTACATTGGTTGCGAGCACATCCCCGGTAGGGGTGTGTGCAAAAGGCAGCTGGTCGGTGTTTCTCTCTAATCGACATTTCTAGCTCCCTCTCTCCCTTCCTCTCTGTAAAAAAATCAATAAAAATATATTTTAAAAATTTTTAGAAAATATCTAGGTAAACCATTTTCTAAAATGTTTTTATCCCTTTATACCCATACTGGAAGTGTATGAGAGTTTCTGTTGTAACATATCTTCATCAACACTTAGTATGGTCAGCCTTTTTAAAAAAATATATTTTATTGATTTTTTACAGAGAGGAAGGGAGAGAGATAGAGCTAGAAACGTCGATGAGAGAGAAACATCGACCAGCTGCCTCTTGCACACCCTCCACCGGGGATGTGCTCGCAACCAATGTACGTGCCCTTGACCAGAATCGAACCTGCGACCTTTCAGTCCGCAGACCGACGCTCTACTGCTGAGCCAAACCGGTTTCAGCATGGTCAGCCTTTTTAATGTTAGACATTCCAGTAGTGGTATCTTGTCATTGTTCTAATATGCATGTCCCCAAAGACCAATGACATTGAGTGTGTTCTCATGTGTTTGCCATCTATATATCTTCTTTGGGGAAGTTACCTGTTCAAAACTATTTCCCAATCTTCATTGAATTGCTTGTTTTCTCACTGAAATATATTTTTGAGAATTCTTTATATTTTCTAGACACATCTTTTTTTAAATTTTGGTAATATATACATAACACAACATTTCCATCTTAGTCATTTTAAGTGTACAGCTCAGCAGTGTTGGGTGTATTTACACTGTACTGTAATCTCCAGAACACTTTTGTTGTTCCTGCTGTTACTGGTAATCCTCAATAGAGGACGCTTTCTCCGTTGATGTTTAGAGAGTGGAAGGGAGGGCATGTTCCAGTGGAAGGGGGGATGTGTTTTCTCTTACATCGATGCTTCTCTCTCTCTCTCTCTCTCTCTGTCGGAGAAAACACATCCTTTGGTTGCCTCCAAACTTGTTCTGACCAGGGCCAGGGATCGAACCTGCAGCCACAGCACGTCCCTTGACTGGGAATCCAACCTGAGACCCTTCAGTGTGAGGCCAATGCTCTAGCCACTGAGTAACACTGGCCAGGACTCCAGAACTCTTTTATCCAGCAAAATTGAAACTCTAAATACACTAAACGACAACTCCCCATTCCCCCTTCCCAGCCTCTGGCAACCATCATTCTTCTCTCTGTCTCTGTGACTTCGACTACTCTAGGGACCTTATATAAGTGGAATATATAGGTTTTTAAAAATATATTTTTATTGATTTCAGAGAGGAAGGGAGAGGGAGAGATAGAAACATCCATGATGAGAATCATTGATCGGCTACCTCCTGCACACCCCCTAGTGGGCATCAAGCCTGCAACCGGGGCATATGCCCTTGACCGGAATTGAACCCAGGACCCTTTAGTCTTCAGGCTGATGCTCTATCCACTGAGCCAAATCAGCGAGGGCTCATATAACATCTTTTTAAAAATTTAACTCTTGCCAGGACCAGTTTGGCTCAGAGGATAGAGCGTTGGCCTGCGGATTGAAAGGTCCCAGGTTCGATTCCTGTCAAGGGCATGTACCTGGGTTGTGGGCACATCCCCAGTAGGGGGTGTGCAAGAGGCAGCTGATTGATGATTCTCTCTCATCGATGTTTCTAACTCTCTATCCTCCTCTCTTCCTCTCTGTGAAAAATCAATAAAATATATTTTTAAAACAAAATTTAATTCTTGACAGTATTAGAGATATTCCTCAATTTCCCCCCTTTACTCCCCTCCCCCCAGTCCCTGCCCCATCCCAGTCCTTCACCACACTATTGACTGTGTCCATTCCTTATGCAAATACCTCTTAAAGTCCTTGGGGGTTTTTTTCTGTTGTTTTTTTTTAATATATTTTATTGACATTTTACATAGAGGAAGGGAGAATGATAGCTAGAAACATTGATGAGAGAGAAACATCGATCAGCTGCCTCCTGCACACTCCCTACTGGGGATGTGCCTGCAACCACGGTACATGCCTTTGAAAGGAATCGGACCTGGGACCCTTCGGTCCACAGGCCTATGCTCTATCCACTAAGCCAAACCGGTTAGGGCTATTATAGATATATTTAAAGAGATAGCAGCATCTAAACTGAGACCCGAAGGTGGAGGAGAATGCTGGCTATAAATAGGAGCAAGAAAAGTGTTTAGTTGGGGAGACATTGTTTGCGCCTATGGAGAGAAGGGTTCATTTAAAATAATAATAACAGCTGGGACCGGTTTGGCTCAGTGGATAGAGCGTCAGCCTACGGACTGAAAGATCCCGGGTTCGATTCCGCTCAAGGGCATGTACCTTGGTTGAGGGCACATCCCCAGTAGGGGGCGTGCAAGAGGCAGCTGATTGATGGTTCTCTCTCATCGATGTTTCTCTCTATCCCTCTTTCTTCCTCTCTGTGAAAAATCAATAAAATATATTTTATAAATAAAATAAAATAATAATAACAATGCTTTAAACTCTCTGGATTGAAGAATGGCAAGGAGCAAAATAAGAGGAGGGAACAAGAGGCTGGAGAGAGACAGGGGACATTTGTCCTTTGTCATCTATGAAAAGGGGTGTAAGCGAGGGAGCACCCTGATCAGGTTTACATTTTGGAAAAATCATCCTGGGACTGGGAAGAGACCGAGCGCAAGGGGCAGGGGGTTCCAAGAGGAGCCTGTTGCAGGAGCCCAGAGAGGAGATGATGGTGGACAAAGCCCGGCTCTCCTGGGTGAAAAGAGAGGGCCTGGGTTTGGGAGATCCTTAGCCCTTGGAGACTGAGCCGGGAGCTGAGGGCAACTCCCGATCTCCCCCGTGACAGCCGGGCTCCCGGCGGCCCAGGAACAGCTGGGGAGGCGGCGGGCGCCGGGAGGAGGATGACGGCGCCGGGAGGAGTGGGCGCGCTCCCGGGGGAAGCAGAGATGCTCCGTGGGGCGCTGCGCGTGGGCAGGGCGGGCGCTCCGGGGCCGCCGGCGCCGACGGGGAAGGAGGAGCCAGGCCCGCCCCGAACCGCCGCTGGGCGCTGCCGGCTGAGCCGCAGGACGGATCGGGGCGAACCCCGACCTCCCGAGCGGGCCCCCCACACTGCCCCGGAGGCACGTGCTCACCCCCGGGGCAGGGACGCCCATCGGACCCCTCCGGCCCCGGCCCACGGGCCCGGGATCCCCGAGGGGAGCCCCGGAACCTTCCGCCGCCGCCGCCCGCGTTCGCCGCGGGACCCTTCGCGAACGCCGGTCCGCGGTTGCTAAGGGGCGGCCCCGGAAGTGACGCGCCAGGGGTTTGTTGACAGCGGAGGCGGCGGCGGCTGCAGGCTCCCAGCCGTAGGAGCCGGATCGGGGGAGGGGCCGGGCCCCGGAGCCTGCACCCGGCGGCCTGCAGCCCTCAGGGCAAGGTAACGGCCACGGGGTCCCCCGGGCGCGACCCCCTCCCGCCGGGGACCCCCGCCCCCGGGCACCCAAGTCCCGCCGTGTCGCCCCCCGTCCCCCGCAGACCCCGTCCCTCAGCCTGACGACATCCCCTGCCGGCCGGGCCGCATCCTCCGCTCCCCCGCGGCCGGGCGAGGAAGCATCCCGGGGATCCCAGCGCCCAGGGATGTGCCTGCGTCCCTCCCCTTTCCCTCCTGCCTCCTTCTCTTCAGCGTCGCTTCAGCATCGCAGCTGCAACCTCTTGCACAGACAGGTCCGTCTCGGCGGCTGGTGGGAGGGCTTCCTCCTCCTCTCCCCTGCGGCCGGGTCTGAGAGATGTGCCTTTACACCGAGCTCCCTTCCTCCAGAGAGAAAGACTCCCTGTTGAATGCCCCTACAAAATGGGGGCTCCTGTAGGACTGCCCCTCCTACCTGTTGGATGAGCTTAAGTTCCCCCAAAGCCCAGGGACGGTTTGGATCTTGGATCGGCTCCTACAAGGGATGACAAGGTGCGGGGAAACCCAGCCACCCGGCCGGGTGGGAGAGCGCTGGGTGGGGTTGCAAACCTGAGGAGCGAGGAGCCAGCCGGGTAGGTGAGTTGAAACTGAAACTGCCGGCCACGGAAGCTCTGTGGGTGGAATGGGACTTGGCTGCTCTTTGGCCCACGGTGCCCAGGATCTCCCGGCTTCGCCTGTGCCTGCCAGCTCGTTTGGTTTTCCGGGCGAGAGGGATGCCTGATGCTTCCTCGGGGAAAATCACCCCATCTGATTTTTCTCTTCAGGGCTCAAGCTAGCTAGAATGGGCATTGAAGTCAGGCATCCTGTAGAGTGGGAGGTGGTGGCTAGCAGAGAGGGGCCTCTCTGTTTTGGTTCATTGCTTTATTGGGCAAAGAATAAACATCATATGGAGGGTGGCTCTGGAGATAAACAAAGAAGAAAGAGCCATGGAAAGAGCCAGAGCGCACAGGCACCTTTTATAGAGGGCGGTCTGACCGTGTCTCATGAGTCGATATCTGGCCAGAAACCTGAAGGCGGCCATACAGCTCCCCGAAGGCAGAGCATTCAATAGCAGGTACAAAGGTCCTACCGGATGGGGACAATAGGGCTGGAGTGGATTGGAGGAGGAGAGTGGTGGTTGATGAACTTAGAGAGGAGTGGGGGCAGATATAGTGTTGGGGAGGATATCAGGGACTGGCTGTGCGATGCCAGGTCATGGGTGTCTAACGGGGCACCCTTTCAGGCGAAATGTCTGGTGCTTGGAGAAAATACAGATTTGTTTTAGATGACAAATGGCCATTGTGCTCTGATCTTTGGTTGTAAGTACCCTTTTTCCGCATCTGTAATGATCATTGACGGAATACATACAAACAGGGCTGTGGTTAAATCAGGTCATGCCATTGCTTCCTGGTCATGAGAACTTGTGCAAGGGACCTTTTTCCCATCTGTACAGGGGAGATGGTAGCTTGGTCCTGGCTTTAAAAAAAAAAAAAAAAATATATATATATACACACATATATATATATATATATATATATATATATATGTGTGTATGTGTGTGTGTGTGTGTGTGTGTGTGTGTATGTGTGTATGTGTATATATATATTAGAGAGGAAGGGAGAGGGAGGGAGAGATAGAAACATCAATGATGAAAGAGAATCATTGATTGACTGCCTCCTGCACGCCCCACACTGGGAATTGAGCCCACAACCCGGGCATGTGCCCTTGACTTGAATCAAACTTGGGACTCCGGTCCGCAGACTGACGCGCCATCCACTGAGCCAAACCAGCCAGGGCTTGGTCCTGGCTTTTTTATGACAGTGGGAGGTGATGGGGACTGTTTAAAAAAGCTTAGCAAAACCCTGTCCTGCTACATAAAACAGGCAAAATATGGTGTTGAAATAAATATGAAGACAGGTTGGTGAGGGCAGAGTACGTAGGCCTTAAATGTATGGTCAGAGGATGTGTGCTGACCTGATGATGGAGACTGTCCATCCCAGAGGTTCCCGGAAGAGGCTGAGGTTTTGTGGGTTGATCTCCTCCCCACCCCCCAAGTGTAGACCTGAGTCTGACAGGCGGGGTGGGGCGTTTGGGGGAGAGGACTTGAAAATGAAAAGTCAGAGCACAGAGATGCTGAAAGCCAGCGTGTTGGAGCTGGACCCTCGGACTACCAATCTAGGTCAGGGTTCAAGCCCCTGCTGTGCTTCTGGCTTGCTGTGTGAGCTTGGGCAGTTACATCCTGTCTGGACCTCAGTTTTCCTGTCTGTACACTAATTCTGACGGCTACCGGGAGGATGAAATGGAACGAGATTCTGAAAGAATTTGTTGCACTTTCAAGCCCTCTGCAAAGGAAAAGGGCCGTTCTTGTTAGCGTCACCAAGATTCTGCAGCTTCAGTAACGGAGCTGTTCTCGATTCCTGAAATTCAAGTTCAGAGTCTCCCCCTCGGTCATCTGTTTTTGGATCAGGAAGCTTCAGAAAGGAGCAGATCTTCCAGCTTCAAAAATGAGCAGAAGGGTCTCTCCAAACATCATTCTTTGGAAATTGCTCCATAATTATTGGTTACTACCTACTTTAAAAAACATTTTTTTAAAAATTGCTTTTAGATAGAGAGGAAGGGAGAAGGAGAGAGAGAAACATCAATTGGGTGCCTCCTGCACCCCCCTGTCAGGGATCATGTTTGCAACCCAGGCATGTGCCTTGACCGGGAATAGAACCAGAGCCCTCTTGGTTCATGGGTGGATGCTCAACCATTGAGCCACACCAGCCAGGCAGTTGCCACCTTCTTCCCATCATTTCATGCCATGTCCTCACCAACCCCATGAGGTAAGGTACATATGCAACATACCGACAGGTAAGGACCCTGATGAATACTGAGGGTGTAAATATTGCCTGGGCACCCTGTGGAACTATGTCTCCTCCCCCACAACCAGCCACACCCTCACTGTTGTCAGGGAGATCTCAAGGATCACACAGGGTCCCTGCCTCAGGAAGCTTCCAGTCCTTGGCAAACAAACAATATATGTCCACAGGATGGTTCCCAGCCATGTCCGACCACCTGTACAAGGTCGCTCAGCTGTAAGGAGACGGTGAAGGCTCACGCCACAGGAGGGAGAGCTGAGGGTTGGAGAACCCGTTTGTGCCCATAGCTTAATGGTAGAGAGAGCCAGCACTTACTGGGGGACCTTAGACAAGTCATTGTACTTCTTTGAACCATGGTTTTTTCATTTAGAAGGGGAAAAAAATTATTACACATCCCTCAAGTTATGGATGGCTCCAGTGAGAAGATGCAGGGGAAGCTCAGACCACTGAGTCTTGAACTAATGAGTGTGTGTAGACATATTGGTATGTACAGCTGCATACACCAGCGGTCAGCGAACTGTGGCTCAAGAGCCACATGAGGCTCGCGAGCCACGGTTTGCCGCTCAGTTGACTAATGAGTTTGCCAACCACTGGGCCATAGACCATGGCAAATGACTTCACCACTCAGCCTCAGCTGCCTCGTGTGGTTGGTGAATCCGCAGAGTTCTTGGAATATGGTGGTCAGTGTGGGTGTCATGGCTATGTCTCTTTTTTTATATATATATTTAATTGATTTTTTTAAGAGAGGAAAGAAGAGCTGAAACTGGTTTGGCTCAATGGATAGAGCATCGGCCTGCGGACTCAAGGGTCCCGGGTTCGATTCCGGTCAAGGGCATGTACCTTGGTTGCGGGCACATTCGCAGTGGGGGGTGTGCAGGAGGCAGCTGATCGATGTTCCTCTCTCATCAATGTTTCTAACTTTCTATTCCTCTCCCTTCCTCTCTATAAAAAATCAATAAAATATATTTTTTTAAAAAAGAGAGAGGAAAGGAGAGGGATAGATAGTTAGAAACATTGACCAGCTGCTTCCCCCTCCCCCTGACCCCCTCCCCACGGATGTGCCCGCAACCAAGGTATATGCCCTTGACGGGAATCGAGCCTGGGACCTTTTAGTCTGCAGGCTGATGCTCTATCCACTGAGCCAAACTGGTTGTGGCTGTGATGGTGATGTCTCACTGGAACCCAGGTGTCCCCCAAGGGCCCCTCTGCCTCCAGCTAGCACCAGCGAGCAGGGATGACATTCCTCCTCCACTGCATTTCCACATCCTCCAACAGACTTAGACTCTGCGGGTCAGCCCTCTGCTGCTCACCTGCACCCCTGCTCCCCAGAGCCCCCCAATTCCTCTCACAGCAGCCTCCTACCCCCAAATCTTCCCTGCAGTCCCTTCCCTCCTGGGAAGCTTCCAGCCTCTACAAGGGCGTTTGTTGGGGTTTCCCCTCCCCCGCTCCTGGGTGAATTCACAGGTGGGCGCTGCTCCAAAGCTCTGAGTCCCTGTGGGCTGGGTGTCAGCGCTCCCTCCTCGACCTCACTGTCTCTTCCCTCCGTTTGGTGGGTGGAAGGCTGAGTGGCTTAGTGAGAAGCACCGGCTTGATTTAGGGCTGCGTCCCATTCTTGCCAATCACTCCGGGCAAGCCTCAGCGTCTTCATCAGGAATGGTAACTCTGGCAAAAGCAAACCGTTATTCTGTTGGTGCCGGCGCGGGCCGCGCCTATGGATCCCGGAGCGTGGGGCAGCGGAGGGGTCCGTAGACAAATGGTTGCCGAGTGATGGATTAGCCACGGGTACAGGGTCCTAGGGAGTGCTGTTTGCGGGTTCAGTAGGAGACGGTATGAAATAAGCGCAGTGTGGAGGTGGCAGCTGCTGCTGCTCTCCTCTTCCTGCTGTGCCCCCTCCCTCCCCCCGTAGGAGGTCACAGGCTCAGATGGATCCAGTTTTAGAGAACCTGCAAGAGCAGGGATGGCGGAGTTCTCACCAGGTGCTGCTCTGTCACCATCAGTTCCCTCTGCCTCAGGAGGAATGAAGAGCTGGGGGGGGAGGGGGGCGAGGTAGCTGCCTCTGGTGGGTGCCAGGCCTGCAGCTGGATGCCGCACAAGTGGCCGGGCACCCCAGCACCCAGGCTCTCAGCCTCCGTGCCAACTTGAGGACGGCTTCCTCCTCCAGCTCCTCCAGCCCCAGACAGCATGGTCGGCGCTGCCAAAGGCAGTTAGCAAATGGTGCCCTTTGCCTGGTGTGTCTTTTGGTGGCTTTGGCGGCTGACAAGGTGGTGCTCCCCTCTGAGGAGCAGGGTTAGGGCAGGGCAGCTCCCTGGGTGACTGGGGGTGGCCCTGCAGAGGAGTCGGAGCTCTGTGGCCACTGGGTGCCTAGGACTGTCCTGGGCAGGTGGGCAGGGAGGACATGAGAGCGAGCCTTGCCTCCCAGCGTCCACGTGTGGCCCAGCCTGCAAGCCCCGTCCCTCCCGCAGGCGGTAGCTGACACCCTCCTATCTGTCAGGCCCGTGGCGTTCAGCCCTTTGTCCAGCACATAGCGAGCAGTTGGGCTGTGATGCCAGCGCCCCACGCCGTCTGTCTCTGCAGCCTGTGCACAGCTTTGCCTTCTTTCTGGAACGCCTTTCCCTTCTCTGCCCACCCCCAGTTAACTGTGACTCATCTTTCGGGTTTCAGCTGCAATGTCAGAGCCCCAAGTACCTCCCTCCCCTGCAGAAAACTGGTCCCCGTTACGTGGGGCGGGTTGGGGTGCCTCTGGGTGGCCGGATGTCCCCCTTCAGAGCCACTGTGCTTCGCCAGGAGAAAGCCCTCTGGTTTCGTTCTCCACTGGCTGCACGGTGCTTACTAGATGGTTAGCGAGTGAATAGTAAAGGCCCTGGGCTAAGCCCAGGAATGCAACACCAGGCAAGACAGTCTGGTTGCCACTTCGTGGAGCTGGCTGCCTGGCAAGGAAGCCAGATAGTTAGCCCAGCATCAGTGCAAAGTGTGAGCTATTATGGTGCGGCCTTTGGGGCCACGGCAGCTACACTTGGCAGTCAGGGGGGGCTTCCTAGAGGAGAAGATGTCGACACTAACACCTGAGGGTGCTTAGGCATCAACTAAGCAAGGAGGAGCCGAAACCGGTTTGGCTCAATGGATAGAGCATCGGCTTGGGGACTGAAAGGTCCCGGGTTCGATTCTGGTCAAGGGCATGTACCTTGGTTGCGGGCACATCCCCAGTAGGGGGTGTGCAAGAGGCAGCTGATCGATGACTCTCATCGATGTTTCTAACTCTCTATCCCTCTCCCTTCCTCTCTGTATAAAATCAATAAAATATATAAAAAAAAAAAAAAAAAAAAAAACACTAAGCAAGGAGGAGAGGCCAAAGGTGGGGGGCTGGAGTGGTCCCTGACACTCCGGCAGGGGGGGCGTGAATGTGTATTGGGGGGTGGGAGCAGTATTTGGTAGAGAGTGGAATCGTTAGTTGAGTTTGGATGGTCCCAGTTGAAAGCAAACCAACTGAGCAAAGGTCTGGAGGTGACCCTCGGCCTATCACCAGTGCGATGGAGGAGGCCACAGCTGAGTGGGGGTTGACCAGAAGGCTGGTTCTAACTCCGGAGGCCCTGGGTGATGCTTGAAGGAGATTGGACTGGGCGGTCTCCAGCTGGGACTGTCCAGCCAGCAGTACCCCCTCCACTCCAGCCAGAGAGGCTGCTGGGCTCTTGGAGATCTGAAGCAAAGGAAGGCCATGCCAGGACCGAGGCAGCCTGCTGTGCCTTCCCCCAGGGTGTCCCAGAGCCAGTGGGACAGCTGGCACCAGGGCCTGTGGCAGGAGACTCAGGTGTGGGCAGCACGGACCTAAAGCTGGACAGGAATGGACTGCTCTACTTGGGGACCAGGGCAGGAGATGATGACTATGATAATGTTAATAATAATACTGGCTTTTTATTGAGTAATTACTACGTGCCGGGAACTATGCTAAGCCATTTCCATGTCATTCTGTGTTACGTTCACAAAGTGCTCCCTACTTTGGAATAGAAACGAGCACAGAGAGGTGGAGACACTTGCCCAAGTTCCCATGTTCTTAAGCAGCAGGGCTGAGACGGGAAACCAAGCTCCTTCAGCAAGCCCCCAGCAGTGGCGGCACCAGAATCAGAACTGGCCGCTGCACAGGGCCTGGTGCTCCATGGCCGCCCTGAATTCGCTGAGCAGCCTGCTGCGTCGGGTATGGACGCCGAGACTCCCAGGAGCCAGGGGCAATGCTGGGCCTTAGATTCCAAAAGCCTTCGAGAGAGGATGTGATGGGGTCCAAGCGACCAGGCTCAAATTCCAGTTTGGACCAGTAGCCTCTCTCTGAGCTTGAGTTCCCTCATCTGTAAGATGACATCAAACCTGAAACCACCCCCCCCCACCCCCCGAGTCTCATTTACTCCAGCAGCCTGTGAAGTGGGGGTTTTATCCTCCCTTCTACAAATTGGGTGTATGTTACTGGAAATACATTCTGCTCCATGGTTGCCCTCTTTTTAAAATACTATATTTTTATTGATTTCAGAGAGGAAGGGAGAGGGGGAGAGAGAGAGAAACATCAAGGATGAGAATCATTGATTGGCTGTCTCCTTCACACACACACACACCCCACTGGGGATGTGCCCGCAACCAAGGTACATGCCCTTGACCGGAATCGAACCTGGGACCTTTCAGTCCGCAGGCTGACGCTCTATCCACTGAGCCAAACCGGTCTTGGTGGAGACTTCATTTCTTACATAACTGTTTTATGGAGCCGTATTTCTTATCATACAGTTCACCTATTTCAAGTAGATAAGTCCGTGGTTTTGAGAATATTCACAGAATTGGGCAATCTTCACCACAATCAATTTTAGAACATTTTCATCACCCCAAAAAAGAAAACCACAAACCCATTCACAGTCACTCTGTATTTCCCCCAACCTGCCAGCCCTAGGCAACCACTAACCTACTCCCGTCTCTGTAGGTTCCCCGTTCCGGCTAGACGTTCTATGTAAATGGAATCACAGAATCATATGTGTGCGTGGTGCCTCTTGTGACTGCTTTCTTTCCTTAGTGTAATGTTTTCAAGGCCCAGTGTTGTATGTATCTGTACTTCATTCCTTTTACGGCTGAATTATAGTCCATTGTATGGCGAGACATTTTTGTTTGTCCACTCATCAGTGGATGGACATTGTGTTTCCATTTGGGGCTATTATGAATAATACCACTATGAATTTTAACGTACAGCCTTTTATGTGGACGTATATTTTCATTTCAATTAGGAGGAGCCTGATTCTTAATCATATAGAATGAGTTTTAGTGATAAAATGTCGATAAAGCCCTGGCACACACTAAGTGTTCAAACAGTGACAGCTATATAAAAGTTAGATTACCCGGCAGGGGCCCTGGCCAGGTAGCTCAATTGGTTGGAGCATCATCCCCATGTGCCAAGGGTTGCTGGTTCAATCCCTGCTCAGGGCACTTATAAGAATCAACCAATGGATGCATAAATGAGTGGAGCTAAGAATTGATGTTTTTCCCTTTCTCTCTCTCTCTCTCTCCCCCTCCCCCCTTCCCTTCCACTCTCTCTGAAAAGCAATAGAAAAGTATCCTCTGGTGAAGATTAACAAAAAAGGCAGTCCCTGTTATCCCCACCCAAGCGTTAGGTTCCCGACACACACGCCTGTCCACAGACATTTGTGAAGGCATAGAAACACTTAGAGAAGGCCCCTGCTCTTTGCAGTCAAATCAGACAAGTCAGCAGAGAGGGGCAAAGAGGAAGTCAGGAGTCCCGCCGCCTGGTCTGCTAAGCTGCCCGTTTGAGTGTGGCATCTGGAGCCTCCGTTTCCCGCCTCGGAGAGTAGACATCGGACAGCCGGTGGTTCTGGCCTCGGGCTCACTGAGCTTCTTTCCCATCCTCTAGGCCACATGTGTCAAACACAAGGCCCACGGGCCAAATCCGTCCCGCCAGGCCTTGCAATGTGGCCCGCACCGCGCTGTCGTCACTGCACTCCGCTGCGTTTCCATCACAATGACAGTTTATGACTGTTCAGTAAACCATTTGGCCTGCGATTTAGGCTGGATTTTAGATTTTGGCCCCTTCTCTGATTGAGTTCGACACCCCTACTCTAGGCTGTGGCTCTGCCGATGACCCTGTGAGTGCTGAGTGACTGTTGTCCCTGGAGGCCCCTGTTCTGGAGCGGCCCACCTTCCTGCCCCCAGCATGGCGTCGGACACCCCCGACTCCCTGATGGCCCTCTGCACCGACTTCTGCCTGCGCAACCTGGACGGCACCCTGGGCTGCCTGCTGGACAAGGGGTCCCTACGGCTGCACCCCGACATCTTCCTGCCCAGCGAGATCTGCGACCGGCTCGTCGACGAGTGAGCGGCCCAAGCGGGGCGGGGGCACAGGTTTCCGATGAGTGTGTGTGGAGAGATTGGACAAGTGTGTGCGCCATGTGGTAGTGTGACCATGGACATGTGTGGGTGAGGGTGTGTGTGCCTGCACATGGGTGTCCATGGGTGTAGAGTGCTGGAGTATCTCTAACTGTAAAGGTGTGTGTGTGTGTGTGTGTTGGTTATGTATATGTGTTAGTGTTTGAAGGTGTGTGCACGGGAAGAATGGGTCGGTGTACACATGGGCTTCTGCAGCACAGGAACGTTTGAGTGTGAAACTGCAGGTGTGCATTGCACCTATGAGAGGGGATAGAAGCCTGCACATAAATGAAGTTGTTTGCTGCCCTGTGTGTGTGTGCACACCGGAGCCTGTGAACACGTGACTGTGTGTGGACATACGGGGTTACACACCAGTGCCTAAGTGGATCCATGACCAGGGCTCGAATCGTTCAGAAAACCTTTACGTGGCCCCTCCAGGGGACTCCCCGCTAGTAGAGGCTCCTAGAAGCATGGCTGGGTTCAGTGACCTCTGGGATGCCCCGAAGGGAACTTGCTAGACCAGACAGTTGCATATAAAGTGGGCACCTGTGTGCGAGCTGAGGACAGAACCCAACTTGTAGTAATGTTCTGAGCACTTACCGTGGGCCAGGCAGCTCTGGTCTGACCACGGTGTAGACCGCAGTTATGGCCATTTTACAGATGAAGAAACCAAAGCCTGGAGAAGCTCAGTTAACTTGCACGAAGCTGTCTGGGTAGTGACTAGCCAAGTGGGATTTAGATCCCAGAGCGTTTGACCACAAAGCCCTTCCCACCAAGACCAGGACTCCTGCCTGAGCTGGTATCTCGAAGGGCTTGCCGTGCCCACCAGGGAACTCCACCCCCTAGGCTTCCCTCCCGAGGGAGGGGTCCGGAGGGCTGGCTTAGAGAAGAGGTGGTGGGCAGTATGTTGGCTATAGAAGTGTCTATGGTTTTGGGGGAAGAGCTTGGGGTTTGCTATTGACAAGAGGCCCCTTTATCACCAGGATGTCTGCCTTTGGACTCCTAGTTCCTAATCTCACCTGTAGGGTAGTCAGGACCCAACCAGATACTATGAGGAGGAGGAGGAGGAAGAGGAGGAGACAGAGGTTGCTGCTGGTGGTCAGAGAAGGCTTCAGGGAGGAGGGGGCTTATGCCAGGCCTTGCGGGCGAGGGTGCCCCTCTCCTGAGCAAGGCTTTCTCCCTCTCAGGTACGTGGAGCTGGTCAATGCTGCCTGCAACTTTGAGCCACACGAAAGCTTCTTCAGCCTCTTCTCAGATCCTCGCAGCACCCGCCTCACCCGCATCCACCTCCGCGAGGACCTGGTGCAAGACCAGGACCTGGAAGCCATTCGCAAGCAGGTAAGACCTGCCTGGCCAGGCACGCGATGGGCCCGGGAGGCGCCCGAGACTGCGTCCGGGCAGGGCCGATCGCCGGCAGGACGAGCAGCCAAGGCCCGTCCAGCGCTCTCCCTCATGATGCAGACCCTCCCGGCCCCCTAGCCCAGGGCCCGGCCCAGGCAGGGGCTGGCAGGTGCTGACGGCGCTGCCCCGCCCCAGGACCTGGTGGAGCTGTACCTGACCAACTGCGAGAAGCTGTCGGCCAAGAGCCTGCAGACGCTGCGGAGCTTTAGCCACACGCTGGTGTCCCTGAGCCTTTTCGGCTGTGCCAACATCTTCTACGAGGAGGAGAACCCGAGGGGCTGTGAGGACGAGTGCCTCGTCAACCCCACCTGCCAGGTGCTGGTTAAGGACTTCACCTTCGAGGGCTTTAGCCGCCTGCGCGTCCTCAACTTGGGCCGCATGATTGATGGGGTCCCCGTGGAGTCCCTGCTGCGGCCGCTCAGTGCGCTGGCTGCCTTGGACCTCTCAGGCATTCAGACCAGCGACGCGGCCTTCCTGACCCAGTGGAAAGACAGCCTGGTGTCCCTCGTGCTCTACAACATGGACCTGTCGGACGACCACATTCGTGTCATCGTCCAGCTGCATAAGCTGCGGTGAGCAGCCCGCCCGCAGCTCGTGGGGGCGGGGGCGGGGGAGGTTCATGTTGTCAGTCCCAGAAGGGTCATGAGCCCTGGCTAGGCAGAAGGTGGGCATGGAAAAGACATCCCATTCCTTCAACCCCAGGTGGCACCTGGGTCCCAGTAGGATATTCCCAGAATGCCCTGCAGCAGTGTGGTAGGGATGGGCCCTCCCTGCCATGGGCTGAAGCAGCAGGGTCTCGGAGGCAGCCCGCACCTGTGTCCAGCTCCTGATCTGCGCCCTCCCCCCATCTCCAGACACTTGGACATCTCCCGAGACCGCCTCTCCAGCTACTACAAGTTCAAGCTGACTCGCAAGGTGCTGAGCCTCTTCGTGCAGAAGCTGGGGAACCTCATGTCCCTGGACATCTCCGGACACATGATCCTGGAGAACTGCAGCATCTCCAAGATGGACGAGGAGGCCGGGCAGACCAGGTGGGGCCACCGCCACGGTTGCCGCGGGTACCACTCAACGAGCATTCCCCAAACGCCCTTCGCCAAGGCTGTCTGGGTGCAGGAGATAAAGGAGTGAGGGAGGCCCTGCCCTCTCCAGTCTGGGTGCCAGGCCCCTGTCAGGACTGGTAAGGGAGGCACGGGCTTCCCTGAGGACCAGCAGAGAGGGCCGGGGAGGAGCGGCATCCAGGCTGTCTTGGAAGTCCGATGAGAGCTCAGAGGCAGGGCGTCCTAGCAGAGGGAACAGCACGTGCGAGGCTAAAGGTGAAAACTCCAGGAGTGACCGGGACATTGTGGCGCTCAGACTGGCAGAGACAGGGCAGCGTGTTAAGTCAAGGCTGGCGGTATCGGCCGTGTGGTAGGTGCTGCAGCTGACAGGCTGGCTCCTGGGTTGAAAGATCTGATTCAAACCGACGCGGCTGTCACTGGCCACAGGCCCTATCTCTCCCCAGCCACACTTTAGCGGGTTTGCTTGTTGGGCAGGTCCCTTCCTGCTGGCTGGTGGAACCTAAAGGTGACATGTCCTCACTAGAATGGCAGATAGTCTTTTCCAGAGATGACCACAACATGCCTCCCACCCCACATGCTCCTCCGCAGTGTGACCTTGCTCCCCTCCACCGAGAGGCAGGGTCTGTGTCCCCTGCCCTGAGAGAGGACAGCTGAGCTGGAATCTGGGAGAGGGTCCCTGGAAACCCCCAGCCCCAGGGAGCCGCCCAGGCCTCCGGCCACTGACCCCGCACCTCCCCCCAGCACCGAGCCTTCCAAGAGCAGCATCATGCCTTTCCGGGCTCTGAAGAGGCCGCTGCAGTTCCTCGGGCTCTTCGAGACCTCCCTGTGCCGCCTCACGCACATTCCGGCCTACAAGGTGGGGAGCGGGCGAGGGAGGAGCAGGGAGCCCTGGAAGAAGGAAGGGGGAGGTGGGAGACCCCATGGTGTCTGACCTGGGCTAGAGGCAAGATCTGGGGCTCCCCCAGGTGGCCTCTTCCCGGAGGTCTGAGCGAGTTCCTCCCCAGGTGAGTGGCGACAAGAACGAGGAGCAGGTGCTGAACGCCATCGAGGCCTACACGGAGCACCGGCCCGAGATCACCTCCCGGGCCATCAACCTGCTTTTTGACATCGCGCGCATTGAGCGCTGCAACCAGCTCCTGCGGGCTCTGAAGGTCAGCCCCGCCCCGGAAGCAGGGGCCCGGCTCCCCCGTCCCCCGCCCCCCCCGAGGGTCCTGGCCTCGGCTGAGCCGCGTGCCCAGGCCCCCGTCCCCCCTCTGCATCACCTGCCCCAGCCCACCCCGCAGTGCCTCCCCTGCCCTGCCTTCTGCTCCCCACCCTTGGGCCGGGCAGGCCCCTCGAAGAGCCGTAGGCCTGTCCCTGCACAACTCTCACAGGACTTGCCAACCTGGGCCCTCCCTGTCTCCTTACAGCTGGTCATCACAGCCCTCAAGTGCCACAAGTATGACAAGAACATCCAAGTGACCGGCAGCGCCGCCCTCTTCTACCTGACCAACTCCGAGTACCGCGCCGAGCAGAGCATCAAGCTGCGCCGCCAGGTCATCCAGGTGGTGCTCAATGGCATGGAATCCTACCAGGAGGTGACGGTGAGCCCCCTGCCGCGGGCCTGCATGCTCCGACCCAGCCCCCAGCCCCGCTCCCCCTGCGGCCCAGCTCCCAGCCTGCTCCGAGGCCCCTCTGCTTGCTCCCACCCTTTCTCACCTGGCTCTGCACTGGCCTTGTCCCCGCACCCCTTCCCTACGGCATCGCCCCCTCCCTACACTCCCTACAGCATCGCCCCTTCCCTACAGCGTCACCCCCTCCCTACACTCCCTACAGCATCGCCCCTTCCCTACAGCGTCACCCCCTCCCTACACTCCCTACAGCATCGCCCCTTCCCCACAGCGTCACCCCCTCCCTACACTCCCTACAGCATCACCCCCTCCCTACAGCATCGCCCCCTCCCTACGGCATCGCCCCCTCCCTACACTCCCTACAGCATCGCCCCTTCCCTACAGCATCGCCCCCTCCCTACACTCCCTACGCCCCTTCCCTACAGCATCACCCCCTCCCTACGGCATCACCCCCTCCCTACGGCATCGCCCCCTCCCTACGGCATCGCCCCCTCCCTACGGCATCGCCCCCTCCCTACAGCATCGCCCCCTCCCTACGGCATCGCCCCTTCCCTACAGCATCGCCCCTTCCCTACAGCATCGCCCCCTCCCTACAGTCCCTACAGCATCACCCCTTCCCTACAGCATCACCCCCTCCCTACGGCCTCGCCCCTTCCCTACAGCATCACCCCCTCCCTACGGCCTCGCCCCTTCCCTACGGCATCGCCCCCTCCCTACGGCATCGCCCCCTCCCTACGGCATCGCCCCTTCCCTACAGCATCGCCCCTTCCCTACAGCATCGCCCCCTCCCTACAGTCCCTACAGCATCACCCCTTCCCTACAGCATCACCCCCTCCCTACGGCCTCGCCCCTTCCCTATGGCATCGCCCCCTCCCTACGGCATCGCCCCCTCCCTACGGCGTCGCCCCTTCCCTACGGCCTCGCCCCTTCCCTACGGCATCGCCCCCTCCCTACGGCATCGCCCCCTCCCTACGGCATCGCCCCTTCCCTACAGCATCGCCCCTTCCCTACAGCATCACCCCCTCCCTACACTCCCTACGCCCCTTCCCTACAGCATCACCCCTCCCTACAGCATCACCCCCTCCCTACGGCATCGCCCCCTCCCTACGGCATTGCCCCTTCCCTACGGCCTCGCCCCCAGAATCTGGGACCTGGCATCCAAGGCCCACTAACCCGCTCCACCCCACTGCCACCCTCCACCCAGGACCTTGCCCCTGCCCCTGGGCCTCTGCTCATTCTGACTCCTCTGCCCTCTGCCCAGTAATGTTCCACTGGGGGCTATTCTTTCAATAACTGCTTTTCTTATAAAAGTAATAACGATTTTTATTATAGAAAAATTATAGACACAAAGGAAAGCCCACTGCCCAGGCTAGCCTGTTAGCTCTGCTGCCGCTGCGCTGGGTCTCAGCCCGTGGTCTTTCCTGAGCGAAGGGGTGTAACGTGATTTCTGTTTCTACATAATGTTTTGGTTTTGTTTTTCTGTTTCTCACTCTGCATAACGCCGGCGTAACGTGATTTCTGTTTCAGCAGTCTCCTGGATGGGGGCCTCTCCCATACCAACAAATGTTTACAACAAAATTTTTAAATAACGTTTGTTTTCTGATTCCAAAAGCAAGACACCGAATGCTTAGAAAACAAATGCAAGTAAAAAGGAAGTGAAGTGACTAGAAAGCAAAAGTTGCTCACAACCCCAGCCCTCCTCCCCAGACAGCGGGTTCTAACGAGCGTTGCAGTCGCTGGTGTCGGCCTAGAGTGCCGGCTGTGGTTGTGGACTCAGCCCCGGGGTGGGCATTCAGGTCGCTGTTCTATTGCTCCTGAGGGAGGTCTGCCGGCTCTGCGTACCTGAGTGCCGGGTGCTGCCTGTGTGAGGTGGAGCTGTGGGCAGTGGGATGTGCATGAGGAAGCACCGGGTGTGTATGCTCAAACTGCCCCCAGGAAGGCTGCGGTGGGGACGCGGCCCCACAGGGACGGGAAGCCCGCTTTCCCACAGCCTGCCCACTCCAGGGCAGCTGTCTCCACGTGGAGGCCGACTTACAATCAAGCAAGGGGGCGTCTTTTTTTAATGAAAAATGTTACTTGAAGACTCTCAAATGAATTAATAAGCTCTATCAAAGAAAAGGAAATTGAAATAGCAAGATATCACATTTCATCTCAATGTGGATGATACCTGACATTGACAATGGGGAGGGGACGAGCACTCGCACTCTCCACGGGGGAGCGCTGAGTCAAACAGCTCTTAAAGGGCGGCTGTCGGACCTGCCGGAGCTAGACGCGCACTTACTGTCGGCCTCGGTGTCCCACCGTCAGAAATCTGGAGGGAAGGATATGTATACAGCCATTTTTTGAGAGAGAGAAACATCAGTTTGTTTTTCCACCTACTTATGCATTCATTGGTTGCTTCTTGTGTGTGCCCTGACCAGGAATCAAACCCACAACCTTCGTGTATCAGGATGATGCTCTAACCAACTGAGCTACCCAGCCAGAGCCTATATCCACACTTTGTGCTTAAGTAGAGGTCAGTGGGAGCTAACATGTTTTAGTAATAGGGGTCTGGAAAAGTAACGCACCACCCATCCCTCCAGTGGGATAGTAGAATAACTCTGCATATCCCCACATGGAAGGAGCCCCTGCAGATGGCTAAGTGAGGAGAAGTTTGGGGCCAATATGTATAAGGTCTTTTCTTGCCTCTACTCACCCCCAAACATATATTTGTACTTATATAGGAAGAAATCTAGAAGAATGTACACCAAACTTGTTAATATATTTTTCTTGATTTCAGAGAGGAAGGGTGGGAGAGAAATAGAAACATCAGTGACGAGGGAGAATCATTGATCAGCTGCCTCCTGTACGCCCCCCTCTGGGGACCAAGCCTGCAACCTGGGCGTGTGTCCTGGACCGGGAATCAAACCGTGACCTCCTGGTTCATAGGTCGATGCTCAACCACTGAGCCACCCGCTGGGCTAAACACTTTCAATTTTAAGAACTGTGTGCTCCCTCTTGGCCCAGAAACCCCGCATAGAGCCAGCAAAAATGGCCTTGGACCAAGCCTGCCAGACACAGCTGCCATCTTTACAATCCTGTTCCCCAGAGGCCCCGGGCTCCCCATGGCAGGAAGAGGAAGGCCTGTGCATCCAGCTTTTAAGTGATTACTCTGGGAAATGAAGTGGGGCACTAACTTCCTGTTCAGATAGGATTAATTGATTTTTCCCCCCAGTAAATAATGCTTTTATAACTTAAAAAATATTTTTTCTCAAATTAAAAAATATATGTATATTGGGGGGGAGGCCAAGAGTTAACCATAGGTGATATCTTTTCATTTACATAATTAGTAAAGTATAGTGAACTTCCAGTATCTAATGAGAGAAGATTAAGGAAACTAAATTACAAGGAAAATGCGCTGAGAACACTAAAGATAAAGCCTGCAGACAACGCAGAGAGAAATGAGATGTGGAGCCTCTAGACTAGGGGTGTCGAACTCAATCAGAGAAGGGGCCAAAATCTAAAATCCAGCCTAAATCGCGGGCCGAATGGTTTACTGAACAGTCATAAACTGTCATTGTGATGGAAACACAGCAGAGTGCAGTGATGACAGCGCGGTGCGGGCCACATTGCAAGGCCTGGCGGGATGGATTTGGCCCGCGGGCCTTGTGTTTGACACATGTGCTCTAGACTCTCCTGCACTGCTGGCGGGAGTGTGAGCTGGCACAGCCACTTGGAAAGCGGTCTGGGGTTACCCGGTGAAGTTGAAGACACACACACCTTGTGACCCCACATGTCACCCCATACGTGTGTGCCCCAGTGGGGCCCATGTTCATGGATACCCGGATGTATGTACAAGATATTGTTGGAAGTAGTTAAAACATTGAAGTCCGCCAGCATAGAGTGAATGTGTGGATTGGAATACAATACTGCAATGAAAAAGGAACGCACTTCAGCTACTTAAAACATGCTTGATCTTGCAAATCTGTGGTTAAACGAAAAGAAGCAAGATGCTAGGAAATCTTTCAAATGAAAAAGCAGGGGTTGTGGCATCTCTAGTGGGGAGAGGAGCTTATGATCAGAAAGGGGCATACAGAGGCTTCCGGGTGCTGGCAATGTTCTGTTTTTTTTTTTTAAGGATTTATTTATTTATAACATATTTAATTGATTTTTCACAGAGAGGAAAGGAGAGGGATAGAGAGTTAGAAACATCAATGAGAGAGAAACATCGATCAGCTGCCTCCCGCACACCCCCCACTGGGAATGTGACTGCAACCAAGGTACATATCCTTGACTGGAATCGAACCCGGGACTTTTCAGTCCGTAGGCCAATGCTCTATCCACCAAGCCAAACCTGTTTTGGCAATGTTCTATTTCTTGACCCAGGAGGTGGCCACATTGTTGTCGGAATGCTTGTCTGCTTTATGATTATTTGGAAAGCTATAGATTTGTGATTGTATCCACGCTTCTCTATGAATATTGTGTTTCACAATTTTCAAACGTGTGCTTTAAGGAAGCCGTGTAGTCTCCTCTTCCAGAAGGTCTCCTGAACCACCACAGCCCTGGATGGACCCTCACGTCCGGAGAGCCTCTGGCCCTGACTGTGCCCCCTTTGTCTCTGCGGCCCAGGTCCAGCGGAACTGCTGCCTGACCCTCTGCAACTTCAGCATCCCGGAGGAGCTGGAGTTCCAGTACCGCCGCGTCAACGAGCTCCTGCTCAGCATCCTCAACCCCACGCGGCAGGACGAGTCCATCCAGCGCATCGCCGTGCACCTGTGCAACGCCCTGGTCTGCCAGGTGGACAACGACCACAAGGAGGCCGTGGGCAAGATGGGCTTCGTCGTGGTGCGTGCGGCCGGGCTTCCCTCCCCTCCCGCCTCACCCGTAGCCCCACTGCCCGTGGAGGAGTCAGGCTAGACCAAAGGAGGAATTTCCTATGCGTGTCCTCGGCCTAGAACATTCTGTCATCCCCCTTAGCCCCGCTCTTCGCCCATGGGTCACCCGGTACAGTCACTCCTGCCTCAGGCCAGCTGCCTGCAAGTGAGCCGAGGGGCAAACCACCGTGCTCGCCCCTCCCATCATTAATTACGTCCCAGCACTTTCTGGCAGAAGCCCGGTGCACAGGAGGGAGGGAAGAACAGTTTGCTGAAGAGAGGAAGGAGGGACTGGGGAAGGAAAGCCAGTCCCTTCCTTTCTCACCGGGGAGGCTGAATCCCCAGAGGAGGAGGCCGTGCCCAGAGCCACTCAGGGAGTCAGGGCTGAGCCAGGACTAGCACCCAGGCCTCCTGATGCAGGTACCAAGTCTTAAACAGCCTCCCCCCAGAGGGGCAGGTTTGGTCTCTTAGGAACAGAGCTGCTGTCCTTCCTGGGGTGACCGGGGGATGGGAGCTCTTGGCCCGGCCCCTGCAAGTTCTCTTCTCCGCCCGCAGACCATGCTGAAACTCATTCAGAAGAAGCTGCTGGACAAGATAGTAAGTGGAGTCTCCTGGAGCCCCTCGCGGGACTGGTTTGCCCCGGGGGTGCCCATGTTTTGTCAGGGGAGCCCTCTGTGGGGAGCTGTGCTGAGCGCCCCTTCCCCACCTCTCAGTGTGACCAGGTCATGGAGTTCTCCTGGAGCGCGCTCTGGAACATCACGGACGAGACGCCCGACAACTGTGAGATGTTCCTCAACTTCAGCGGCATGAAGCTCTTCCTGGACTGCCTGAAGGTAGCATCTCTGCCGCAGCCTCCCTCTGGACCCTCCACACGCCACCCGGTCCCCCGGCTCCCCGCCCTCTGGGCTTCCCCCCGGAGGCCAGCAGGGGCCACTCGGCCCACCAGCCCAGGGTTGGCTGCAGCAGAAGCTCAGACGCCTTCCCTGGCCCAGCGGCCTGGCTGGCCCTCCCTCCATGGGAACTCTGCCCTCCTCCCTGGTGCCTGCTCAGGCTGGCCCTCCCACCTGCCCGGGGTCCATCGGGACTCAGCTGGACAGAATTCTGTCCAGTAGAATCGTCTGTTCATCCTGAAACACATTCTTTGTTTTCTGTTTTTTCTTTTCTATATTTTATTGACTTTACACAGAGCGAAATTGAGAGGGACAGAGAGTTAGAAACATCAATGAGAGAGAAACATCGACCAGCTGCCTCCCACACACACCCCACTGGGGATGTGCCCACAACCAAGGTACGTGCCCTTGACCGGAATCGAACCCGGGACCTTTGAGTCCACAGGCCGACGCTCTATCCACTGAGCCAAACTGGTTTGTTTCGGCACATTCTTTGTTTTCTTACTCTATTCTCTAAGGGGATTCCATTAAACTAGAATTTTTTTATTTTTTATTTTTCGTTAATCCACAGGCCAAATGCTCTATCCACTGAGCCAAATCGGTTTTGGCAAGGAGGCAATGTGAGAGAGACACATCAATTGGTTGCCTCCTGCACATGCCCCAACAAAGGGTGGGGAGTAAACTGCAACACAGGTACATGCCCTTGACTGGGAATCGAATCAGCGACCTTCGGTGCTCAGGCCAACACTCTAACCATTGAGCAACACTGGCCAGAACTAAACTAGTATTTTGAGCTTTGGTAAATAGAACCAAGTTAGTCCCATTCACAATTTTAGGACCCATCTCCACTCAGCCTTTGATTTTTGTGGCAAGGAGCCCCCACCATATTAATCCCTCATAGTGTGTACCCAGCACTAGAAGGTAGGAGGGCAGCATATTGCACCCCCTCTTTGTCTAGTCGGAGTGGCCAGACAGATGCTCATAAAGTGTCTGGGTTAAGAATACCAGACTAATGAAGTACTAACTGGTGCGGCCCCGATGGCTCTCATTTGGCCAGGAATTCCCTGAGAAGCAGGAACTCCATCGGAACATGCTGGGCCTCCTGGGAAATGTGGCCGAGGTGAGGGAGCTGCGGCCCCAGCTAATGACCTCCCAGTTCATCAGTGTCTTCAGGTTGGTACTCCTCTCCTTTGCCTTTTTGCCTTGGCTGCCAGGATGCTCAGAGTTCTAGTCTGTGCTTACTAGCAGCAATTGCTCTTAGCCTAGGACCTAGGTGTTTGTTATAAGTATTACCTTCCCTCTATATTAGAGTCTATAGCCTGGCTTCTGATTCTTTCAGCCTCCCAAAATGGTCCTCTCGCGGCTCTGTCTTACGTTAGCGCCTCGAATCCCTTTTAGAAATCCTCTGGGGCTGGACAATAAGTGACAAAAGCAATTAGTTCCTCTGCGTGCGGTTTGTCAGCTGGGGTCCAGCAGCTGGTATCTGAGAGGGACTGGGGGGACTTGGACTCCATTTCTCTCCCTTCTTGGCAGCAACCTGCTGGAGAGCAAGGCCGATGGGATCGAGGTTTCCTACAACGCCTGCGGCGTCCTGTCGCACATCATGTTCGACGGGCCCGAGGCCTGGGGCATCTGCCAGCCCCAGCGGGAGGAGGTGGAGGAGCGCATGTGGGCCGCCATCCAGAGCTGGGACATCAACTCCCGGAGGAACATCAATTACAGGTGCGGAGGGCGCGGTGCTGGGACCGGACGCCCTTTCCCCCTTTCCCTGCACCTGTCGGAGCCTCTGGCCTTTCTTCCGGTTCTCTGTCGGGTCTTACAGAGGCAGAGTCCGCAGGCAGCAGGCAGAAAGGCACGTGTGTCCCAGCCTGCGGCTCTGTGCCTGCCTCCCTTCCCGCCGCCTCCCCGAAGCTGTTCCGGGCACATTTCATTGTTTCAGTGCAGCTGGCTCCAGGCGCACTCTCTGTGGTTCAGTTTCCAGCCACAGGTCGGGGTCTCCCTCATTGTGTTATGACTGGGTCCGTTCGTTCGTTTGTTCTTTCCTTCCTTCCTTCCTTCCTTCCTCCCTTCCTCCCTTCCTCCCTCCTCCCCTCCTCCCTTCCTCCCTTCCTCCCTTCCTCCCCTCCTCCCTTCTCGGTGGGGATGACTGAGTCACCTTCTGTGACGGGCGGCCCATCCGATGGGCACTGAAGCTGAAAGCCCACATTGGGAGGAAGGGGCTCACGGGAGAGATGAAGTGGGATCACTGCCGAGGGGGTTTGCAGACACATTTTGGGGGCTTTTGGACATGCGTGCTGATGGCCCAGAGAAGGTCGTGGTCAGTGTGGTCACACCTTCAGCCTTCCAGGCACACCCTCCTCCTCCCCCCGCAGGCTGGGCCACTCCTTGCTGAGGCCCCATTTCTGCACCACCTCGTCTGTGTCCCTCCCCACATGTCCGGCCCTTGACTTCTCTCCATAGGGAGCGGCCTTGCGAAGCCTCAAGTGGATTGAGGGCCAGATGCCCGCACCTCTGCTGCCTGCTGGGAGCTCAGTTTGTCCCCGGACCCCGCAGGGAGGAGAGATGTAAGATGCACGCCCCCAGCCCTGCCCCAGAGTGACCTCGATTTGTCTTCCTACAGGTCGTTTGAGCCAATCCTTCGCCTCCTTCCCCAGGGCATCTCCCCCGTCAGCCAGCACTGGGCCACCTGGGCCCTGTACAACCTTGTGTCTGTCTACCGTGAGTATCACTGGCCTTGGTCACACCCAGGGACCCCCAGCTGAGGGCAGCCTGCCCTCCGGAGGCTCATACCCAGCCTCGCCCTCCGGAAGCTTCTAGCCCAGCCTCGCCCTCAGAGCTCTAAAGGAGAGCTAACGTCAGGGTCTGTGCCTCGAGCACAGCCTCGCTCGCTCTCCAGAATCTGCAGGGCGCACAGCATATGGCTGGCCCGGCCCTCTCACCGGGACAGGCTGGCAGGTGAGAGGCCACCCGGCGTTCCCAGACAGCTCTCAATGTCCCTGCTCCCATGTGAATGGTCAGAAAGGCAGAGGGAACCCACCAAACAAAGATCCTAGAGAACCGGGAACCTTAAAACAGCGCTGCTTCCTCAAAGAGAGCCCCAGCCTCCCTCCCAGAGGAGCGGAGCTGCCCTGGCCCGGCGACTCGGGGGGACACAGAAAGGGGGTGCCGCACTAAGGCTGATGGCGGACCAGGCGTGACCCCGAGTTCCCTCCCTCACTGGTTATGTGCCTGATGTGGGTTCTTTAACCTCCTCTGTGAAATGGGGACCATGATGTCGCCTACCTCGTAAGATGGATCTGAAAAGAGAACCAGCAGAAAGTGCTGAGCCCGGGGCTGGGCACTGCTCAGTGCTGTTCACCTGCGGCGCGGACGGGTGTTCTGGGTGGGGGCGTGCAGGCAACCTGGGTTTGAAAACTGGCTCTACCACTTGCTGTGCTACTGTAAGCAGGATTTTCGACCTCCCTGTGCCTTCCATTGTCTCATCTTTAAGATGGGATGATAATAATAGCACTTACCTCGTAGGACTGCTGTGGAAAAAGACACGTTAAAGCGCTTAGAACATACCGACTGTTCACTAAACAGCAGCCTCTTTATTACCAGTCGAGGTCAGTCTTAGTAAAAAGTAGCACCTTACCTCAAAGAGGCAGTGGAGCAGAGGAAAGAGCCCTGGATTGGGACTCCCTCGGCCGGCTCTGGAGGGACTGTGGGTGAATTCCTTCCTCTCTCTGGACCCGTCCTTCCATCTGTAAAACGGAGACAGTGAGATAGTTCTGCCTCATAAGCTGCTGCGGCCCCGTGTTCTGCACGGAGTTTGGCCCTGCATCCGGGCACCGGAATGCTCTGTTGGAGTGAACCAGAACTCCCAGTGGGAAGGCCTGTTGTCCAGCCTGCTGACCAGTCGCCTGGCGGTCTTCGTTACAAACGCATACACCTGGATCTGCTGAATCCGAATGCCCGAGGGCAAAGCTTAGAAATCTTATTTTTATAAAACTTCCCAGAGAACGTTAGCCGCCAGTTGAGGTGCTATTTTCCAGAGGGAGCTGGGGGTGGGGGCGCGGAGTGGGGGGGGATGCTGCTGCGTACCACGGTGGGAGGAGCTTTTCCAAGGAGTCACCCCTCCCTCCCCCAGGTGGACGTGGGCTGGGCAGACATGGCTCTTCCCAGATTAGAGCCCGGCCCTGGCCCCATCCCCCTGAGGGGGCAGTCCGCACAGCAAGGGCCCCAAGCTGAGCGAAGACCTACCCTGATCCCCTGCTGTCTGCCCCTGCCTACCCACAGCGGATAAGTACTGCCCCCTGCTGATCAAAGAAGGCGGGATGCCCCTTCTGAAGGACATGATCAAGATGGCCACGGCGCGGCAGGAAACCAAGGAGATGGCCCGGTAAGAGGCAGGCAGTGTTTCTGCCGGAGCCTTGACTGGGGGGCTTAGGGTCACTGCAGGCGGGATGGAGGTGGACAGCACATTGATGTCCGGCTGGGGCCTCCCTGAGTGTCGTTCCAGCCACAGTGTGGCCATCAACAAGTCAAATCCGAGCCTCCCGTTATTTCTGGCTAAAACATTCCGACAGGGAGGAGGCGGGTGGTCACGCACAGGGCAGAGTGAGGCGTGTCTGAGTGCGAGGTCCCTGCAGCGTCAGGCCCTTCCCTGCCGTGGCCTCTCACTGCCGAGACCAAGATGCTCTGGCTCTGACCTCACAGCGACCCGCACGCAAGAGCCTCGTGGGTGCCTGTGTCAGCACCACGGCCTTGCTTTCCTCTAGGACCCGTTCTGGGCGGGAGCGTGCTTAGGTTTACCCCCGTTCCCAACGTGGTGCAGAACACAGCGTCATGGAGAGGGCCTGGAGCTCCGAGCCTCGCAAGACACGGCTGGGCTGGGGAGTGTTGGCCACGTCTGCAGTTCTTTTTGGCAAAAGGCACGGCTTCAACGTTAATTGACAGATTTATCTGAGTTTAAGAATAGTAAAATGAGTGGTTCTCACATTTCATCTCCCTAAAGAATCCTCTGGAAAGACTGTTTGCAATGTACAGGCCCCAACCTCGATGTTCCCTCCCGGTGGGTGTGGGAGGTGGGCCTGGGGACATCCGCTGTCAGCGGGGTCCCAGGGGGTCCGAGAAGCACTGGGTAAGACGGCCCATAACCTACCCCCGACACTGGACGCCTTGGCATCTGAGCGGCTGTGTGGCAGCGCTGTGCCTGAGGCGGAAAGGGCCCTCAGGAGAAGTCCGTCCGCCTCGTCCCAGCTCCTGTCCACACCGGGCATCCCTGGCTTCCTAAAGCGCTCCGGCCTCCTCAGCTCAGAGGCTGCAGTGAACAGCACCGCCACCCACCCAGCCCCAGCCAGCACCAGGGGCTGAGTGTCGCATGGGAAGGCCACCGGAGTGTGGCGGGGCAGCAGATCCCAAGGGCCAGACCGAGTGGGTGAAGGACTCAGGTCTGAGCACGAATGGCTGTTCCCAGGTGTGGAAGGGCGGCCCTGGGAGTCTGGGGTGCAGTCCGGGGCCGTTAGACTTTGGGGGAGAAAAGGCCTGAGTGTGCAGGAAACGTGAAGAAGAGAGGCAGGCTGAAGAAAGGATCGGGTTTGGAGGTCAGGCTTGAGCTGATTCAGGGGAGCCCCTGAGGCCGAGGGGGGCCAGGGCATAGGAAAAGGCAGGGAAGACAGGGCACTGATGGCCCCGGGTACCGTCTCCTGGGTGCTGTGCACAGGCCGGCCACTCTGCCGGCCACACCCCCAGGCAGCATCATTGCTAACAAACTCCGAGGCCTGATCAGCGGGGAGGGACCGGGCCCACCACCCAAGCCCGCCTTCAGTGCGCTCCCGTTGTCTCCAGAAAGGTGATCGAGCACTGCGGTAACTTTAAGGAGGAGAACATGGACACGTCCAGATAGAGGCCTGGTCCCGTGGCCACCACTGCTCTGGACACGGCCGGCCGGCAGCACTCCGCCAGCCGGCACCCCCGGGAGCGCCCACTGGGTGAAGGGACGCGAGGACTTTTGCACAACTGACGCTTTTCCTTAACATTAGTGAGATATATATATTATATATATATATTATTTTTGTTGGTAGGAAGTGTGAAGTTTTGTGTATATGATTTCTGTACAAAAACAAAAGAGATTCTCCCTGAGTCCTTATAGCTTCCTTGGCCATTCTCAAGCCCCAACTCAGCTTTCATCGCTGCCCCGTCTCCCTCCCCCCAACTCGATGCCTCTAACCTTGCGAGTGCCCATTCCTCCCCCAGAAATCTCAGACCCCGGCCTCGCTTCCTGTTAGGAGAGGCAGCAGGCTTTTAACAACCCACCCCAGCGCCCCCCTGCCCCCCAGAGCCTGAGAACCGCGTCTGGGCTCCTGAGGGCAGCTGACGGCGCTTAGGGATTAAAACAACCCCACTGAGTCTCCTGAACGCCTTGGTGCTGCCAGCTGTGGGCCATCTGGGGCAAAGGAGTGAGCTGTGCCCAGGCCCAGGCCACCCTGCCCCGGGGCCCCTCAGGCGCGGGGCTCCCGTGGCCCTGCTGCTCTCCGGCCAGGCCTGCCTGAGGCCAAGCTGCTACGGAGGCTGCTGTCTCCCCCAGGTCCAGGCAGCTGAAGGCCCCGGCCCGGGGCTGGCCCACTGCCCATCCTGCCAAACATACCCAGACCCGCCCCAGGCCCGGGAGCCAGCACCTTCTGGGACCGGGGGCTCGCTTCCTCTCGGGCCCTTCCTCTGCCCACAGCACCCAAGGTGCCCCGGCACCCCACCAGCAGAACTGAGCCTGCTTCCGCGCCCCTGCCTGCCCACAGCGCACAGGACCCCTCCTCTCAGCAAGCACTCCCCGAAGCGCAGGCAATGCCTGGACCAGCAGCCGCACGGCCCCTGGTGAGCCCCTCGTGTGCCGCCCTGCGGCTCTACCTGGGAAACTCGAGGCTGAGTTTCAGAGAAGTGAGAGCCCCAGATGTATCAGAATCTCCTGTGCTCCCTCACCGCGACTCCAAATTGCTTCTCTCGTGGACAGATGGGGTGAGGAGGCTCCTCCGAACCAGGGGCTGGAGCAGGGCTGACTGCAGGCAGCCCTGGGGGTGTGGCTTCCCTTCCCTCCTCCTCCCCAGCCTGTTGCTGGATCCTCCTAGCACTTCTACAAGGAGCAGCCCACCCCGCGGAGAGGCACTGCCTCCTTCTCCGCCCTGGGAAGCTGCCCGCACCCCCAGCCCGCGGACCAGAAGGATGGCCCGCCGCTGCCCCTCCCTCCCACGCCCAGGCGGCCTGAGCCAGCCCCCTGGGCAGAGCTCACATGCGTGGCTTTCCCACCTGGTCCTGGGTAAACGTCTGTACTTTGGGGTGTCACAGAAATACATTTTTGTGAAAAGTGGAGAAGAGCAGTGTCTTTTTTGTGTGGAGGGGTGGGGTCAGGAGGGGGGCCACGTTCTCTCTGCTCCCCTGTGCCCAGACTCGGTACAGCTGGCAGCCAGCGAGGCCCTGCCAGGGTGGCTCGGTCTGATGGTAGAGACACGTTGGGCACGAAGTTATGACCCATGTGTGATGGGCAGAGAAGGGAGCCCAGGGGCACCTCCTGTGGGCTGGTGGGAGTGGGGGGCAGGGACAGGTTAGCTGGGCCGCAGTGCTTCGGGGAGCAGGAGCCCCTATGGGGCCCGAGACGGCCTGGCGCTCCTAACGCAGCCAGAGAAGCCTCTCAGGAGCGGAAACACGTGTGGGAGGTGAATCCAGGGAGAAGACGAGGCAGGGCCCAAGGGAGGCGCATGGAGACAGAGGGTCCGGCCACGAGAAGGGCCCGGCCGGCAGGACCAGCCTATGGGCTGCAGCAGAGGGAAGAACGAGGGGGCGAGCAGAAGTCACTGGGGCCACATCGCGAGGTGACCACACTCTGGCTTGTCCCAGGGTGACTGGCACAGTGCCCTCGTGCCTCTGGGGTACGCCTTAGGTTGCACCCAATGGGGGAGCCACTGCACAAAGAACAGATCAGGGGAGCCATTCCCACAGGTGCCAGGCGGGTGTGTGCCCAGTGTCCAGAGAAAAAGATTCCCTCCTTGACCAAATTTTAGCCACGCTCCTCAGCCCTCTTCCCAACTCCCAACCAGGCCTCAGCCTTGACCTAGAAAAACCACCACAGGCCCTGAAGCTCCCCCTCCCACATCAAAGAGTTAAACACTAACAGAGCTTCTAAGAGCTCCAGGTTGCAGTCCTAGGATGACCCTAGCCCACCTTAAAGCTCCGGCCTGAGAAAGGTCAAGGCCATTAAAAGACCATCGACCCCACACCCCAGGCTGCCTTAGAGCATTTGCCAAAAAGGCCTTATAATTGTGAGTCCTTCCTCTGTCCCTTTGAAAAGAATTTGTATCTTCGGCAACTGAGGAGTGTCTTTCTCAAGGACTTGAACGCCATTCCTTTGAAATGAATCCTCAGGAAGGATGGGGCCTGTCTCCTAGTCCTGTGAGGACAGAGCCAAACTTGGATTCCTGCCGGCCAGCAGACACAGCGGGCATAATGAGCGTTTACTCACCAGCCCTTCATAACGGTTCACGTCCCTGAGTCTGTCCAAGCCCCCACCAGTTCCCTCTCATTAAATGCCCCGTCATAAATCGCTTCTGGCCTTTTGGCTTAAATCAAATGTAGTGATAGTGTCTGTCTGTCCTTTTTTTTAATTGTGTGCCCACCACCACAATAAAATCATCTTCTGTCACCATATACACTGGCCAGATTATGATCTCTGAATCCATAATAATCTGCTCTCTCGCGCTCTCTCTCTCTCTCTCTCTCTCTCTCTCTCTCTCTCTCTATATATATATATATATATATGCCCAGTGTATGAATTCGTGCATGAGTGGGGTCCAGCCAGCCTGGCCAGGGGAAGGGGACATGGGTGGTTGGCCAGCCTACCTGCTGGTCCAACTCCTCGTCCAGAGGACAATTAGCATATTAGGATATCCTTTTACTATGTAGGATATATACCAAGTGGCCAGATTATTATGTGTTCAGAGATAATAGTAATCTGGCCACTCGGTGTATATGGCGTCCTTTCCCTGTAATATCATACCCACCCCCCACCCCCCACCCCCGTGTCTGTTCTTGTTGGTTTAAAATGCCCGGTCACCTCTGTACAAATGCAAGTGGCACTGAGTTCACACTGGAACCCCTCCCCTAGGACAAGAAGATATTGCTGATTAAAATCTGTCCTTACCACTTTGGTGCCTGACTTGATCTTTGACATCAGTACGTCATTGAGTCATGGAAGCTTCAGGGTTGTTTAAGTGGGTAATGTGCTAGAATTCCTCACTCAGCTAAGTCACACCCCATTGCAGTTATCAAGACTGAGTGGCAAGTAACAGACACGCAGTTCAAACACCAGCCCAGATTAGTCAGAGGTTGGGGGTTGGGGGGCAGGAATTCATTGACTAATGAAACTGGGGAAACTGAGTTAATATCAGCTTCAGGCAAAGCTGGATCTAGGGGCCCAGACAATGTTAAGACTGCCTTTCATACACCCTTTTGGTTCTGCTTATCCCTGTCTCTTTATAAGATGGCCTCACCCTCTCCTGCCACAGTCTCTCTCCACAGAGTGTAGACAGCTGTCAGTTGCTTTACTCTAGTCCTGCCTGAGATCCAAAAGAAGCCTCTTTCTCGGCAGCTTTGCCTTACTCTCATGGAATGATTATAACTGGCCCTGCCAAGTCACATGCCCACCAACGAGGACCAATCACTGGAGACAATCAGACAGGGACGTGCTTGGCTTTCCACAATGACTTCCCACCACTCTCTGGAGTGAGGGACACAGTTCCTTCAGAATCACAGGAGATGGGGAAGAATTAGTTCCCAACAGAAAAAGGAGTGTTGAGCTGACAAAGATAACAGATGTCAGTAGCCCTGGCTGGTTTGGCTCAGTGGATAGAGGATCAGCCTGCGGACTCAAGGGTCCCAGATTTGATTCCGGTCAGGGGCATGTACCTTGGTTGCGATCACATCGGTAGGGGGTGCGCAGGAGGCAGCTGATCGATGTTTCTAACTCTCTGTTCCTCTCCCTCTCTAAAAAATCAATAAAATACATTTTTTTGAAAAAGAAAGAAAGGATCCCTGGGCCCTGGGCCCTGGGCAGATAGCTCACTTGGTCCCTTGGCTAGAGCATCCTCCCCACACTGCAAGGTTATGAGTACGATCCCCATCAGGGTGCGTACAAGAACCAACCGATGAATGCAAAAATAAGTGGAACAACATGCATTCCTCTCCCTTCCTTGCTCTGAAATAAAAAATAATAACAATAAAAGAGGCTCGCTGTAGAAGTTGGAAGGGGCCAATCTAATGGAGAAAGAAGGTGGACACCGGTATCAGTGGGATGTGTGGGTGGAAAGGCAGAGCTGAAGAAGGAAGGCCTGGGGACACAACTGAAGGAGTGTGGGCGGTGAATGATGAAGCCTCGGGTCAGGCGGGCCAGGCTGGCAGGGTGCAGCTGTTGTCTTTCTGTGCTAGACGCTGTTTCCATTAGTGAATCCTCCCCACCATCTAAGGAGGGGACACCATTATCCTCTCTATTATACAGACAAAAAGCAGCTCAGGGTGGTTCAGAAACTCGCCCTCGCTCACACAGACAGGAAGGGGCTGTGCTGGTGTTCCCGAGTCTGACCCAAGCCGGGCCTCCCATAGCCAGAACCTTACAAAACTCCACTTCGATGTAATCCCGTCCGCACTCCCTGACAGTGAATGGCGAGGAGGTGAGAATGTCTCCGCGGAGCCTTTGGTGAAGCCTCAGTCATCACCTCTTTGAACCGGGCACAACTCTGCACCCTGCACTCCCGCACCGGGCCTGGGAGGCTCCGGGGACGGCACGCATGCGCGGGGCCGTGGGGCTGGGGCGGGACGGAGACCGCGGAACCGCACCTGCCGGGCCGGGCGGGGACCGGGGCGCCCGGCCAACGGCTGCGCGCGCGCCGGCCCCGCCCTCAGCCTCTCCAGGCACCTGTTGGCTCGAGGGCCTACCCGGCCGCGGCTTCCACCCAATAGGCAGCCTCCCTGCCCCAACCAGACCCCGCCCACTTCCCACTTCCAGGATTAGCCAATCGCCGGGCACCTGGGCCGCCTCTCCCTCCGAGGGCCCGCCCCTCTGGGCTCTTCTTCCGGGTGGGGCCGGGGGCGAGGCGATGGCGCCGTGGGCGCTCCTCAGCCCCGGCGTCCTGGTGCGGACCGGGCACACGGTGCTGACCTGGGGGATCACGCTGGTGCTCTTCCTGCACGACACCGGTGAGCCGGACCGCGCCGCCCGGACCGCCCGCCCCCGTGGCTCCCCAAACATTTGGGTCTCACTGGGCCCCCCGCCGAAGCCCCAGAGACCCCGGGGTACCGCCCGCCTCCGCCGGCTCCCTTCTGTCATTCCAAGTTTCCGCCTAATTCCTCAATTCTTCCCCGCCAGTCCCCAGTTCCTCCCAGCGTCTTCCTGGTCCCTTCCGGGTGCCCTGTCCACCCCAGAACCCGTGCGATGGCCACCTGATCGATGACCAACTCCAGTCCCCATCTCCCCTGATCTCGGGATCAACCGATACTTTCTGGGAATTGACTCCCAACCTTCCCTCCCCGTGTGATTCGGAGAACCACCTAGATCCGGGGCTGGCATCCCTCCCAGCCCCGTGGCCACGCGCTGCCCAAGTCCAGGCTCCCCATCCTCAGGCGAGAGAGCACCTCACAGGGGAGTGGCCGCTCCTCCATGTCCCCGCCCTTGCTTCTTGCCCTGGGAGCTCTCACTTACCCCACAGACTGCCCCCCTTCCATCCCTCCCTGAGGTCCCCACAGGCGCCTCCAGCACAAGGTCTCACCCTCCCTCCCTCCCTCCCACTCCACCCCCTTGCTCCAGTCTCATCCCCTGGTGTTCTCACTTTCCTCCTAAGACCTTCTCAAGTCTCCTCCACAGTCTTTGCCCTTTATTTTTTAAAATATATTTTTATTGATCATTGATCGGCTGCCCCCTGCACACCCCCTACCGATGGAGTCCACAACCGGGGCGTGTGCCCTTATCAGGAATTGAAACATGACCTCCTGGTTCATAGGTCCATGCTCAACCCCTGAGCCACGCCAGCTGAGCCAGTCTTCTCCCTTTAGCCTAAAAACCTGCTCAGTCTCCCCCCAGAAAGAACCCCCCTTTTTCCTCTGCTCCCTTTTACAACCAGAGTTGTCCACTCCACTGTCTGGCTATCTCACTCCCCTCGCCTCTCAGCCCCTGCCTCTCCCACATCCTCAGTTTCCCTCATTGGTCTGGAGCCTTCCCTGCCCGGGGCTGCCGTCTTGGCCCGTGGCAGCATCTGAGCCTGCCAGTCCCGCCTTCCTGTCCGTCTCATGAGCATCTCAGACCTGCCTGGTCCCCCGTGGTAGAGCCAGAGGCAGGGGCCCTCCTTCACTCCCTAACCCCCTGTCTGTCCATCTCCTCCTCTCCGCTCTGGTCTAGCCACTGCCTCTCCCTGCAGGACAGCCCTCTGCCTCCAGGCTTCCTCTCCGATCACCTTCTCTTCTCTCCACTGGGGAGGTTTCCAGAAGCAGATCTGCCCTGTGACCTTCCCTGGTTCCCTGTCGCCCTCCGGAGGAGAGATGACTGCCTTTTTTTCTTTTTGCTGGCCCTGAATTCCTGTACCTATGCAGGAGACACACCTGACCACCCCTCAAACCCCACCTCCGGGCCTTTGCTCCCCACCTCCACCTGTGCCCGCCCACCACCTTCCCCCACACCGCCTGTCCCCCAGCGGCCTCTCCCTCCGGCCTCTGCAGCTCTGCGGCGATGGGAAGAAGAGGGGGCGCTCCTCCCGCCCCTCACCTTCCTGCTCCTCGTGCTGGCCTCCCTGCTGCTCTATCTGGCCGTGTCACTCATGGACCCCGGCTACGTGAACATCCAGTCCCCAGGTAATGGGGGGGGGGGCCTGAACCCCTCCTCCCACCACAGGGGACCCACAGCCCCAAAACAGTCTCGTGCCAGGTTCTGCGTGAGGGCTTTTCTGGGGCGTCTCAGGGAATCCTCTCACCAGCCCTAGAAACGCTTCTATGGCTCAGAGAGGGAAAGCAACTGGCAAAGGTCACACAGCCTCCCTAGGTCCGGGGCACTCTGCCCCACTCTACCGCCCACATCACACATGGGATGGCCTCCACAACGTGTTCGCCAGCCATCTGCCTCCCAAGGGGACCCCTTCTTACGCCCCGGCCCCCATTTTCAGGAGGAGGCCAAGGAGGAGCAGACGGCCATGGTTCCTCAGGCCATCGCCCTCCGGCGCTGCAGACACTGCATGGTGCTGGTGAGTGGCTCGGGGACTTCCCGGAGGGTCAGGGGTCAAGTGGAGACGGACCTCACCCCCAGGCCCCCTAGGTTCAGGCCCAGCCTCCCACCCTCACCGCTGCCCGCACTGTCGATCTGGAGGGGGAGCCGGTGCTGAGCCCCGCTCTCCGCCCAGCAACCCCTGCGGGCCCGCCACTGCGGTGAGTGCCGCCGCTGCGTCCGCCGCTACGACCACCACTGCCCCTGGATGGAGAACTGCGTGGGGGAGCGGAACCACCCGCTCTTCATGGCCTACCTGGCGCTGCAGCTGGTGGTGCTCCTGTGGGGCCTGCACCTGGCATGGTGGGTCCCGCCCCGCCCTGTGCGGGGGGGGGGGGGGGGGGGGAGCCGCACGTGCCCGCAAGGTGTGCACAGCCGGACACCCTCTCTAGGGGGCCCGGACCCTTTCCCAAGCGGCCTGCCCTCCTGGGCTCCCTGGGGTGCCCCTGCCTTCTCCCTGCTCGGGGCCCCCATCCCTCTGCTGCCCACCCCGCAGGTCCGGCCTCCGCTTCTTCCAGCCCTGGGGGCTGTGGCTGCGGTCCAGCGGGCTCCTGTTCGCCACCTTCCTGCTGCTCGCCCTCTTCTCCATGGTGGCCGGCCTGCTCCTGGCCTCGCACGTCTACCTGGTGGCCAGCAACACCACCACCTGGGAGTTCCTCTCCTCGCACCGCATCGCCTACCTCCGCCAGCGCCCCAGCAACCCCTTCGACCGGGGCCTGGCCCGCAACCTGGCCCACTTCTTCTGCGGGTGGCCCTCGGGGCCCTGGGAGACCCTCCGGGCCGAGGAGGAGGAGGAGGAGGAGGGGGAGGGTGGCGGCCAGGCTGTTTAGGGTTGCAGGAGGCAGAGCCACCATCTTGTGCCTGAAAACGAAGGGCAGGCCCCGAGGGCCTGGGGCTGCTCGCTTCTGCCCGCACCTCCCAGCCTCCGAGCCTCCGAGCAGACTGACCTCCAAGGAGGGAGGGAGGAAGAGGACCTATTTGGGGCCAGGGCACCTGTGCCCGGGACATCCGAAACCTCCACCCACCCTCCAAGCCAGAATCCCTCCAGTGCACAGTTTTATACATTTAATAATCCATAAAGCAAGTCAAGTATAAAAACCAAACCAAACGACTCCTCACCGGGCCACCCTTTCTGTCCACGTCTGGCTGAGCACGGGAGGGTGGGGGGGAGCACAAGGCCAGAGGCTGAGCCGAGCCCCCTCCTCGGGTCCGAAGGGGGATAAATACCAGGCGAGGCCTGGGCCTCCAGGGCAGGGCGCACAGCTGGGCAGACGGGTGGGCAGTGAGGCCCTGAGAGTCCGGGGGACGGGGGCCAGGGACACGGGGAAGGCCCTCAGGGCTGCAGGAACCGCTCTGCCACGAAGTCGAAGTCCGGAAGGCAGCCTGCTGGCGGGCAGTGAGGGGGCCTCGGGGGTCCGGCGGGGTCAGGGCAGGCGGCAAGCCCGTGAACTCGCCCTCGAAGTAGCGCAGATCCGTGGGCCCGCAAAGGGTGGGCGCGAAGGGGGCTGGACGGCGCGGGCCAGCAGAGCCTGCCAGTCAGTGGTCTGGGGACAAGGGCAGAGGTGCCTGAGCTGCCGGCAATGGCAGCCCAGGCGGCGCCCCCTCCCGGCCCGCTGGGCCCCGGCCACTCACCCTGAAGAAAGGCTGTGTCTTAATCTCCTCCGCGTCCTGCTCGCCTGCCCCCAGGCGCTTCTCCGGGCACTTCTGGAGGAGCTGGGCGAGGGCAGGTGCTCACCCAGGGCATGGGCCCCGGGCACTGCCGCCTCCCAGGCCCCCGAGGGAGCTGGGCCCCGGCCCCCAGGAGGGGTGGTGGCTAGAGAGCGGTGAGCCAGGAGCAGCTGCCCGCCCAGCCCTGCACCTGCAGGCAGTTACCTTCTGAATGAGCTCCAGCCCTTGCACCGACAGGAAGCGGGGGTACGGGGCCTCCTCGTTGACGATACAGTCAAACACCTCCTCCTCGGTGTCCCCTGGGAATGGGCACTGCGGGGACGGGGGGCTCAGTGGGGTGCACGGGCCACTCCCAGCCCACCCCGACCTCTAGGCCCCGGCAGCCCAGGCTCGGCACTCACCTCACCCACCAGCATCTCGTACAGCAGCACGCCCAGCCCCCACCAGTCCACGGCCCGGGTGTAGGCCTCCTGGGTCAGCACCTCAGGGGCCAGGAACTCGGGGGTGCCACAGAAGGTGCTGGTCCGGTCCCCAAAGCCAATCCCTGCAGGTCAACAGCCACACCGGCTCAGTGTGTCTGGTCCACAGTGATCTCTGTGGTTGTAAAAACCAACAGCCAACCCTTCTGCCCCCCCCCCGGTACCTAACCCGTGCCAAGCCCTGCGCCCTACTCCGGGAGGTAGGAATGGATTTTACGACGTCGGAAGGAGGAGGCCAGGCTTAGCCAAGCTCACATCCCAAGGCCCTCTCCCAGCTCCGGAGCACAGGCCCTCTCTTCGCAGCTTGTAGGGTTGGGAAAGAAGCCCAGTGTGTCCACTTAGGTCCCTGGAATGCGGACGGGGGGGGGAGGGGGGGGAGATTTCCCGGGAGATGCCCCTGCTGGCCTGGACCGGGTGAGAAGGCTGGGAGGACACAGGCTCCAGGACAGGGACACCCACCTTCCTTACACAGCCCAAAGTCTGCGATCTTCAGGAAACCCTGGGCATCCAGCAGAAGATTATCCAACTTAAGGTCCCTGGGGAGGAGAGGGGGGCAGAGCAAAGGGGCCCTGGACCGGCGCCCAGGCGAAAGACGGCACCCGCTCCCTCGCACTCCCCCAGCACCTCAGGGAGGAGTTACCTGTAAATGATCTTCTTCTCGTGCAGGAACTGCAGCCCCAGGACCACACAGGCCAGGTAGAACCTGGAGGGAGTCAGGGGAAGCTTAGGCCCAGGACTGGGGGGTGGGGGGAGGGCAGGGAGGCACAGGATGACCATGGCCTGGGACCCCTGAATGAGGGCAAGCAGTTGGGACAAGCCTCATGCGGGGGTGGGGCTCCGCCGGACAGCAGCCCAAGGTCGTCCCAAGTTTGCTGCCAGCCCGCAGCCTACTCTTCCTGAGGACCATGGTCTCCTTGGCCCTCCTCCTCCCGGCAGCCTGCAGGCCCGTTTTCCAAACGAGGATCTGAGCCCCCAGGTGAGGGAAGTGCCCAGGGTCACAGCTAGGGGCAGAGCTGATGTGAGCCCAACTTCAGGGCGCACTCTGGTGGACAAGAAATGACTGCAGCCGCCTGGCACTGCTCACCGGCAGTTCATAAATGCCATGCTTCTCCGTGGAGCAAGCCTGACAGTTCTCTCAAACCCGATTCCTCGCTACACAAATGCGGGCTCAAGGCCCCCAAGTGCTGTGAGAGCTGATGACCAGGATTCGAACCAAGCCTCCCTGGCTCCCTGCTCCGGGCTGACGGGTGGAGGGAGGCCGGTCCAGGAACCTGGTCGGCCTGTGGAAGAGGCAGACGAGAGGCATGGAAACGCACCGGGCCTGGGGCTCAGGGAAAACGTCCTCGTGGATCTGCATCATGAGGTCGCCCCCCGGAGCAAACTCGGTCACGAAGCAGGCGTGGCTGGGGGTCTGGAAGCAGGCCAGGAGGGACAGCAGGAAGGGGTGCCCCGTGCGGCCCACGGCCTCCAGGATCCGCTTCTCGCAGTACAGGCTGCAGGGGAGGGTGTGGGTTCAGAGGGAAGGAGCCCTCCCCTGGCTGTGCCCTGCCAGTCCAAGTGCCAGGCAGCTACACAGAGCTGGTTTCTGTGTACCAGGGGCTCAGGGGGCCATTTCACCTGCACAACCACCACTGTCCCATTTTACAGATGAGAAAACTGAGGTGCAGAGGTAAGAGAGGCCCTGAACAAGGGCCTATCATTAATTGCAGGTGCTTAAAAAAAAAACAAAATACACAAAAACCCAGGCCTGGCTGGCCCCAGGTCACCACTTCAAAGCCCAGAGTGTCGGGCTGCCCTCCGGTGCCAGCAGCCCAGGCCAGCCGTCTGGAGCCCGCTGCAGGGCCGGGGGCCCGCGGCATCACCACACACCTCTCTATCTCGTCCCGGCTCAGCACCTCATGCTTCTTCAGCGCTTTGATGGCGTAGTATTTCCCCGTGCCCTTGAACTGCACCAGGAGGACCTGGGGACAGAGGAGGGCTGGGCTCCAGGGGGCAGTACCGGGTTAGGATCACAGCGTCCTCCCAGCTAACGCTCCGAGGGCCGCCCACCCTCACGGCACCCACCTTCCCGAAGTGTCCCCGGCCCAGCACAGCCAAGCAGCGGAAGTCCTGAAGCCGTGGGGGTTTCCTGTGAGAGAGGGGCACAGGCAGCCCCCGGGCCAAGGGCTGGGCCTCCACCAACCCTTCAGTGCCCAACGCTGGCCTGGCGCCACCTATGGGGCTGGCAGGCCAGGGGCTCAGGCGCAGCAGCCGGAGGCTGGCATACAGCTGGGCTCAATGATGTCGATTTAGCCCTAACCGGTTTTGGCTCAGTGGATAGAGCCTCGGCCTGCGGACTTGAAAGGTCCCGGGTTCGATTCCGGTCAAGGGCATGTACCTTGGTTGCGGGCACATCCTCAGTAGGAGGTGTGCAGGAGGCAGCTGATCGATGTTTGTCTCTCGTGGGTGTTTCTAACTCTCTATCCCTCTCCCTTTTTATCTGTAAAAATCAATAAAATATATTTTAAAAAAAAATAATAATGTTGTTTCAGAACGAGAACCTGAGAGCGAGCTGTGAGCGCCCAGGAGCCGAGGGGAGGGGTGATGACCGAGGGGACACGCAGGCACTAGAGTGAGTGGATAACGTCTCCAACAAGAAGGTGAACTGTCGCGGTACCTGGTCGCGGGGGCTGGCGGGGGTGACCCCAGTCGAGTCCTGGGCTCCATGTGGGGGCGTTTGGTGCGCTGTGAGGGAGAGGGGCTCAGGGCAGCGCAGCAGGCAGAGCTTCCTCCCTCCCTCCCTCCGGCTCCGCCACCCCAGCCCAGCAGCCCCCAGGCTACCGGCCCCCTCACGGCGTCTCCTCCAGGGCTGGCTCCCGGGGAAGGTAGAGGCGTGGGGCTTGGGTGGGGGCCTCATCTCTTCTCCCAAGGGGTCTTCTTGGGTGGGAGACTACTGTGGGGGAGGGAGCAGACATGGTGGGCACAGGCAGACAGAACAGCGGGGGGGGGGGGTGGAGACAGTGATGCTGGGGGGGGCAGGAGTCTGGGGGGTGAGGTGGCAGCTTCTCACCTGGGCGAGGCAGGGCTGGAGGCCCCCCGCGGTGTGGCCGGGGTCCGGGGGCACCCTTTGGGAGGGCTGACGGTGCTGGGGGAGCTGCAGGGGGGCAGCAGGTTCATGACCAGGCGCCCCCAGGCTGCATGCTGAGTTCATCTGCGAAGCCCGCAGGAAGTCCTGGCCTGGGGCAAAAGGGAGGCTCAGTCCGGGGCCCCTGACGCCCCAGCCCCCCTCCCACAGGCACAGCCGTCCTGGCCATACCCCTGCGTTTAGAGAAAATGCGGTTTCTGCCTCTGCAGCCGGGCCTCCTCTCAATGACGGGGTCACAGAAGGTTACCTGCGGGTCACAGGAGGTTACCTGAAGCCCAGTCCCCTCCCACCCCCGCCTTGCCATGGGCACCCCCGCCTCCAGGATCCAGCCTGAGCCCCAGTGGCAACGATGCAGAGCCAGGAGGGATCCGAGAGGCAGAGTCAACATCCTCGTGGGCAGCAGCAGGGAAACTGAGGCCAGAGGAGGGAGGCACTTGTCTAGAGTCACCCTGAAGCAGGCAGTCAGGACAGGACACAGGCCTCGGGCTCCGTGTGGGCCTCGGGACGGCCTGGGAGCCTTCCTCCCTCCGGGCCTCACTGCCCACTCCTCCGAGGGGGCCGGGAGCCCCCGTGATCGGAAGGCAGGGGTCGGGGGCAACCTGGGCAAAGAGCAGCCCCTGGGGCAGCAGGCTGAGCGTGAGCTGGTGGCACGCGTTGTCCAGGAAGTCCTCCAGCCGCAGGAAGGCCACGGCGCACAGCTGCCGCCAGTCCGCCAGCGCAACCCCGACCTCCAGCTCCCGGCCTGCAGCGGAGAGCCGGGTGAAGATGGCCGCCCCCCCCCCCCGCCCCCCGCGCCCCCACGCCACCCCGGCTCCCCGGGGCCGGCCTCACCCGCTCCAGGGGGATGACAAAGGTCTGGTCCCAGCACTGCCGGGCCACCGGGCCCCAGCCCGTCTGCCCACCACGCGATTGTCCACCTTCAGCACGGCCAGCGCCTCGCCTGCAGGGCCAGAGCCAGGGTTCAGGGAAGGCCAGGAGTGGGGGTCCTTGGCTGCCCGCCCCCCCATGGCTCCCTGCAGCCCCTTACTCACTGGCCAGCTCGCCTCTGTGCCCCGCTGCTGCCTGGCTCTGCCCCGAAGCCAGCCCTGCCGAGGGGCTCCTGGCCAGCGCGGTCACCGGGGACCGGCCGGGCACCCGCTGTCAGCAGCTGCTCACAGCCAGGAGGTGGACCTGCAGGGTCCCTGTGGGGAGCCGGAGGGGGGGGGTTGGGGGATGGGAAAGCATGGTCAGGTGCCATCCTCCCACTGCCAGCCCCAGTGACCCCTGGACCCCAGGGACACTGCCTTCCCATAGGAATGGCTGAACCCAGAGCCGCCACACGGGCCACCCTCCAGGCAGACCGGCTGGCTCTCCTCCTGAGCGCTGTCCATGTGTT